>NC_136262.1:89208381-89558381 GCF_964187855.1 Myxine glutinosa | reverse complement strand
TATATATTTCCTGCAATTATATACGTATTTCCTCAATTTCAAAAACAGATCATGCACCCATATGTAGACAGAGAGACTTACATGTTAGGGTTAGCTGCATACTGGGGGAAATAACTAAGGCTGAAACGTGTTCCTAAAGCTGCTCTTTCATTAGCCGGCTCATCTTTTCTCATTTTTGCAAAATCACATAAAAGCAATTTTGAGAACTGACTAAAAGGCTATTTATTACATACAAATATGGCAGATTCTAAAAAAACACCAACACCTCTTCTTTTTGCTCCGCTTGCTCCTGTCATACCACTTCCCAAACCTCTTTACTTTCTTTCCCCAATCCTCCCACACCCTGTACCGTTATTCCTGCCTTTCCTTTTCCTCAATTTTGTTGTTTTTTAATTTAGTCCCCGTCCCCCCCCCCCGCCCCCCCCCCCTCCCTACCCATGTGTATGCAATAAATAGATGGCTCTTTGTGGTGGAAGAATACAAAAATAACTAGAGCTTCCAGGGAAGCAGAACTCAACTGAACTGACTGGACAACTTTAAAGTAGGTCAGTTGTCTGTACTAGATTTGACTTAAACTAGGGCATGCCCGTACTATATATATGCCCGTACTATATATCTATCTAAAATTATATCCCCCCCCCCTCTATTTACATGAAATGGTTTGGTCCATTCGCAACGCCAAAGCGAACGGCGAACGGCTTGCGAGTACAGTGACAATCCCCCCCCCTCTATTTACATGAAATGGTTTCGTCCATTCGCAACGACCACAGAACCCCCCCCTCTATTTACATGGAATGGTTTGGTCCATTCGCAACGCCGGCACACGCGATCGTTCGCTGCTCTCTGATTGGTTGAATCGTTTTTTGGACATAGCTCGGTAAGTAATTGTCCGATTAATATGAAACCTTGAAAAGGCACATCCTCGGGTCCCCAGCAATATACCTGGCAAGTTAAAAGTATATCGGACCCGTGGTTGTCGAGAAACAGCGGTCACAGACAGACAAACGTACAAACGTACAAACGTACAGAGATTACTGGAATTATAGATAGATGAAAAGCCAACAACCTTGTGTAATAATTTTAAGGCCCTTGTATCCTTATACTTGTCCTTGTTTTACAATTGATACAATGTTACACTTTGCAACAATGTTGCAGAAATATAGTTGTGTAGGCGGCCATTTTGTGACAGATCAGGTTGACATGCGAAAGCAACCTACCTTGTGTGGTAAGAGTCTCACACACCAAGTTTGATCAAAATCCAGAAATATTTGTGGACGTTAAGGTCTTAACGTCGTTTCGGAGCTGAAAACAATATGGCGGCCATTTTGTGATGGATCGGGTTGGAATGCAATAGCGACCTACCTTGTGTGGTAAGGGTTAAACATTCTAAGTTTGATCAAAATCTGTTAATATTTGTGGACGCTAGAGTGTTAACGTCGTTTTCATGACCAAAAACAAAATGGTCGCCTAAGTCCGCCATTTTTCAACGGATCGGGCTGAAATGTAATACCAACCTGATCCTTGGGGTAAGGATGCTGCATGTCAAGATTGATCAGAATCGGTTCATATTTGTGGACGCTGGAGTGTTCACGTCGAAAAGTTGACAGACGACTACAGACTACAGACGACGGACGCCGGAGGGTTCAGTATGTGATGACCTCAACTGGACGGTAGTTGCCTTGGAGCAACTCTTGGTAGTTTTACTTTGTAGAAAAACATTCGGGTAATTATGGCAATCGTAATCGCATTATTGGTAACATCATTAAACTGTAGTCCACAATCATGATTGCCTTGTATAGGTTAGGGACTAGCCTGCCTGATCTATAAGGTACTTGTGAAAAACTCACTTTCACTTAGAGGTATAAAAATTAAAATTAACAGTGATTGTTCATTTTGAAGCCATAATGTGAACATTTTCCTTTGTAGAAAAAATTCAGTTAAATATTTGTACATGTATAAAAGAGATCCAGAGAGAAAAAAAAATCTGTTACATTATCTTCATTAATATTTTTTTCATTTTATTTTAGGACAACAACCATAAATAGCCACAGATATTATAAGCTTTAAATAATCCTCACAATGCCATCAGTGAATGCTTTTTGAGAAAAGTCTACTTTTGACTTGGCCAAACAGAATAAAAGGAGGAGTTTCAAGTCAATAAACTAACTGACCAAATGGACCAAATTGAATTGAGTCAATAACTCAATAAACTAATTGACCAATAGAGCATTGGAGTTAGATGCCATAAGCAGAATTTTCAGACATTGTTATTATGCTGAAAAGGTTTGGTGACTATTTGCAAAGCGGTGAGAGGAGATACATATTAAACAAGAAAGAGCAATCAGAGATTGCATACCCTCGCCAAGATGTGTTTTTAGTGATTTTAGGACTTTTGTGTTAAAACATATATGGCGGCCGAACCACGTGATCGAAGACGTCGTCATTATTATTATTTTTTTCTCCACCAATTTATCCCGAGATTGACGCTCAAGAAATTTCATTTTGATCAGATGAAGTTTTGTACTTGTCGAATTGTGACGTCATAATGGAGGCACCTATGACATCATCACGAACATATGTTATTCCCCATGGATAGTTCTTTACAATGAGCTATGTCTCAATTTTTTCTATGCAGCGCTTTTGGAGATATAGAGGTGAATTTCTTTTCGTTTCTTTCCAAGATGGTGCCAGTACCACGTGACCTATGACGTCATAATTATCATTCAAAATTCTACAGGAGGAGTGCACCTATGGTGAAAATTTCCTGTCAATCGGACCAACAGTTGCAGAAAAAATCATTTATTCTGTGCGGGCAAACAAACAGACAGACAAACAAACAAACTGACTCAAATGCAATACCCTCTCCTCTGGCGAGGGTAATAACAAAAACAAACAGACATTCATACAGAGCATTGGAGTCCATTATGAAATTTTTATTCGGTGGATGTGTGGAGTATCGTCCTATTAAAATACTGTTACGTGTTCCTCCCCGAACCCAGGTTACGGTGCACCTCAGAGTCTCGAGAGGGAATGCGGCAGAAAGATTTGTTATTTTGCGTGTTCTAATAAACCGTGGTAAAACCACACCAATGCAATTGTAGAACAAAACAAGTAATTGTAGAAAGAACTCTCAACAAACAACATCAACAACAGGCATTTTATGGCCATTTCCCTGCTAGAGCGGGGGTTAGCCTTGCGGGCCCCAAGACAATCTTCTCCAGTTTGCCCTATTTTCTGCATCTCCCCTTGTTAACCCCCTTACCCGCATTTCTTCTTCCACCACCTTTAGCCAAGTCTTTCTTGGTCTTTCCCTTCCTATACTTCCTTCTACATTCATTTCCATCACTCTTCTCAACTAGTCACTTTCATCCTTCCTCAACACATGACCAAAACCATCTCAACCTGTTGCTCTTCACAGCATCCATCACAGGCTCTATTCCCATCATCTTTCGCAATTCATCATTTGTCTTCCTCTCTCTCAACGATACTCCACACATCCACCGAACCATTCGCATTCCCACCCTTTCCAGCCTTTGTTGCTGCTCTACGTTCAATACCCATGTCTCACTCCCATAAACCATAACAATCTCACACATGCAGCATACACATTTCCCTTCAGCTTCAACAACACTCCCCTCCTCGTTAGCACTCCACTCAGTTCCCAAAACTTCTTCCATACACATCTCTAGCAACCGTTGCCGAGTCTGATCCACCTTCTCCATTCAGCATGTCTCCTAGGTAGCAAAATGTTTTCACAACTTCCACCTTCACGCCGTCTCCAAGATCCAACTCAACATTTCCTCCATCTGCAGCTCCCTTTGTGCACACCTTACACTTGAATGTACCTGCCACACTGGTTAATGACCATCTCAGGCCACCACATTTTTGATGAACCCACTCAGCGCACATTGTACATTGAATGGAGTTCACTCCGACACCCTTCGTGCACACAGCCACTTCCCAGTTCTTTCCACCTCACCACATGCTTTACCACTTGCCATCAGCTTTGTCTTTCCGATATTCACCTTCAGATCTTTTGTCTCCATACATTCCTTCCACTTGCTCATCTTCTCCTTCAATCCATCCATACTCTCCCCAATCAACACCAGATCATCTGCATACAACAACTCCCACGGTAATCCCTCCTTTAAGTTCCGAGCCAGCACCTCCATCACAGCTACAAATAGTAGTGGACTTAGTACCGACCCCTGATGTACTCCCACCTTCACCTCAAACTCACCACTGTTCCGGTCCTTCATCCTTACAGCTGTGCGCTCTCTCTGTCACTCCTTGACCTTCTTCTTCTTGTCAATCCTCTTTCCAACTTCATCATCCCACCACCATGTTTCCGAGTGCCTCGGTGGTCCTTTTCTCCATCCACATACCTCACCAACGGCTCCCAACAGACTATGTTTCATTGACATCCACCCACTTTCAAGCTCAACCACATCATCCTCTACCATACTCAGCCTCTCTTTTAATGCCTCCCTCACTGTCTCCTCTTTCAACCTCCACACCTTCATTCTCGGTTGGTACTTCACCTGCCGAACTCTCCTCGCACCTTTCACCCTTATGTCGCAGACAACCAAGTGGTGCTGTGAAAGAGCCTCCTCACCCGGGATTACCTTTGTGTCCCGGAGGTGCCCCCTATCTTGCTATGCACCATCAGGTCGTCAACGGTTGTCGTCGACCCACCTGACGTGTATGTAACAAGCTTATTATCCGCTTTCTGGAATTGAGTATTACAAATCAACAAACCAGCTCCATCAGCAAATTCCAAAATCCTTTCACCTTCTCCATTCCTCACACCATATCCGTAACCCCCATGAACTCCCTGAAAACCGTCTATACTCCTTCCCACATGTCCATTTAAGTCTCTTCCTACCACAACAACATCCTCATCTTTCACGTTTTCCATCAGCTTCTCTATCACACACCAGAACCTGTCCTCCATCGCTCCGACGACCTGCGGAGCATATCCTGAGATGACGTTCACCAAGAGCTTTCCAATCATCATTTTCACCATCATCAACCTTTCACTCACTCTTATCACACTTTGGTGATGGGGCATTAGACGTTTCGTCGTCATAAATGGAGTGATTTCCACCCTTGCTTCGATCGGGTTCCCCACCTTGATTTTTGACGAGAAGGGGTGAGGACACCCACGGGGTACTTCGGGCTGTACCCTGCCCATATGTAGTTGTAATTGTCATGGTTCCCTTTTTGAGGCAATGTTTTATGGCCGGATGCCCTTCCTATACACAATACATACACAATAACCACTCTGCTCTGGACTAACAATACATACACAAAAGAACTCTCACATACACAATAATAACACTATTAAAGAAAGTACAATGAAAATGTCACTTGCATCAAACGAACAATACATATGATGTTACCATCATTCCCCCAATGCTCTCAAAGCAATAAACTCACGATACGCCAAACGTGAGTGGAATGTAACATTCCCCAAAGTCCGTGCACGGATCTCCACTCTGGTTGAAGCCGTGGAATCTCCTGGGATGAAGATGATTGCGAGGGCCTTTCACTCACTCACCGCAGGACAGGCAGGCATCTGCAGGCTTTGGCAGGCATTTCGAGAACAGGCAGGCATCGGCAGGGCGGCGGACGAGGAGTTACGAGGTGAGAGGTCGATATGGGAATTTAGCCGATATGGAAACCAACGGCGCTCCACACGGTGAGGTCGATATGGAAATCCCTACGACAAAACAAGATGCACCAAGCAGACAGCCTCTTCGAGGACAAAATGGTGTATCGGCCTGTACTGGAGGCGGCTGATTTTTCTCCAACAATAACTCGAACTTGGTGATAAAACCTGAGACGCAGGTTTCATTGCAATTGCAATATAGGACGATGTCGTGGGCAATCCCTCCCCCAGGAAGCCTCAACTTATTCGTGACCAATATAAAAAAATGTGCTCGCAGCCCCGATGCGACTTTACGGCTGTATCTCTCTCAAGTTCGTCTCCTCCTCTCTCTGCCGGCGGTTTCCTCTCCTCTTCCGGCCTCTTTGCCACATCTTATTTTTTTCTTCACAAACATTTATTTTCACCTTTTACGAAAGTCATCTCCATTTCACACAAAAATCTTCACAACTATATTACCTGAAACTAAAAATCCTACAAGTACATAATAACAACAAAGGCGGAAGTGACGGATCCATAACACCACTCGTTGCTTTGTTGATGGGATTAATATAAAGAGCATGTTGTACTTCATCAACACAAACATTTAATGTCTGCAAATCTCAATGCATATGTAAAATGAAGTGATGCTCAAAAAAAGGATGTTTTATAACATGTAGTTTTTGTTGTCGTCATTGTTGCTGCTGCTGTCATGGTGACTTTTTATATTTTCTTATATTGCTTTGAAAAGTATTATTATATACACTTTTATGTGCTCCTTCCATGTCCTTCTAGGGGTTCCTGCTGTCATAGAATAATAAATGTTACCGATGGAACCGCGGCATTAAGCACCCATTGCCGCATCTTCTTCTTCTCCAAACCCCAAAAGATGGGCTTTTAAACAGGCCTGTTTATGATTGAAAGGATCCAAATCTTTGTTCCAAGTCCATCGATTATTAGCTTTCCAATCAAATAAATGGATTATTACCTTTCCAACTGTGTCATTTTTACTACAGACATGGCATTTAATATTGAATTTTTTTTTTCTTGACTTGGGTTTACTTTAACTCAGTATATCAATCTGGTGAGTTTCTTTTACGCTTCGGTGATTTATTTGTTAAAAGAACCATGTCACTGATTGTCTGTCACAGCAAGAAGTCAACAACAGGATTATATCACAGGTGGCGTGGCAAAATGTACGGACAGGTGCATTTGATGATTGGCTTCACAGTCGGGTATACAAGGGTTGTTGCGTTCTGTATTAGTGGAAAACAACTGCTGCACGTCTCCAAAAGTTATTGCCGCTTCCTCTGGAGATGGTCCGTCAACTCGACAATGCTGTTTGTCATGGAGTGGTGGCTTTACGGAATTACGGCATGAAACAGCGTGCTATTGCTCGGCAGCATGGCATCACTCAAGGTCAGGTGTCAAAGATCCTGAAACGAAATGCTCAGAGGGGTGTCCCTACTCCAATACCGAGGCCAGGACGTCCCCGCAGAACCACAAGGAGGGATGATCGCGAGCTGCACCGGTTAGTCCGCAATGGCCGTACCAAGTCAGCTAATCGGCTTCGGGCTGAGTGGCAGCAACTGACAAATGTGTCTGTATCCAGAAGGCTAGTCAACCAACGACTGGTTCAAGCAGACTATCGTGCCAGGCGTCCCCTGAGAAAACCACGCCTGACCAGACAACACCGCCAGCGCCGATTGCAGTGGGCCAGAGAGCACCGTCAATGGCAGCCAGGACACTGGAATCACGTGATCTTCAGTGACAAGTCTAGATTTCTGGTCTATCGTCAAGATGGCCGCGTCCGAGTGCACAGACAAGTGCATGAAGCCTACAACAAAGATTGTATAGTGCCAAGAGTCCAAGCTGGAGGTGGTGGGGTGACCGTTTGGACTGCTTTTCATGCAGGGGGAAAAACTGACCTGGTTGTTCTGAATAGAATCCTGAACCAGTTCAAGTACAGGGCCATTCTGGAAGAAACATTGCTTCCATTTGCTCATACAGCCTTTCGAGGAAACTTTGTCTTCCAAGATGACAATGCACGGCCTCATCGTGCTCGCATGATCCAACACTTTCTTGCTGACCGTGGTGTAGAGCATATGGAGTGGCCTGCCATGTCCCCGGATATGAATCCGACAGAGAACTTGTGGGCAGAATTAATGCGTCAAATCGACCACTTGGACCAGCAGCCGACCTCTGTGGGTGAATTGCAGCAGGCTATTGTCACTGCATGGCAAGCGATTCCTGTCCAAAACCTTGGCAAATCTCGTGAACAGCATGCCTCAATGTGTACGTGCTCTCCTGAATGCTCGTGGGGGTTACACGAAGTACTGAACTGTAATTTTACTGTCTGTAATCCCAGTCGTAATTTAACTTTTGTTTAAAAAATTTTTGGCTAATGTGCAAAATAAAGAGATACTTCTGGAAAACGTACAGAAGTTTAACAGTACTGTCCATGAATTGAGTTCGATATCAGTTTACATCACTTTCAAGGATCAATTTATTTGTTTCGAAATGTCAAATGTGGTTTTTGTTTCTTTTAAAGGTCACATTAACAAAATCTAGAATAATTTCAACATAATTCCAATGAACTTTTGGTTCTAAGACATCTTGAAAAGTAAGTTCACCCCCACAAAAAAAATATTCCATATTAAATGCCAAGTCTATTATACGACAGCAGGAAGTGCTACATTAAAGCTTGAAGGCCTGTTTCTTCTTCCCCTGGTACCGAGATGGATGCTTCTCCTTTTAGTTGTAGAAAAAATGGGGGATCATTTCGTAGTCGTTTCTGCAGTGAAAGTTGTGGGCCGAGGGATAACTTGCATAAACACACTTTCCTTTTGAAACTGAGATGTTAAGATGTTCTTGACCTTAGTGTACACAAGAGTGATTAGCACACTTTACAAGTCGGCTTGCTACCAAGTGATGGGCCACAGAGATTTTAAAATTACAGGACAACTATGTAATGTACTGTCAAACAATCACAATACCAAGGCACTCACCCTGCCTGGTTACGATAACATGAGCACACATTGATTACAAAGCAATTTCTTCCTGGAAGTTTTGAAATGGACAGGTGAATAAAATGTGCCAAAGGCCATTGGATGTTCCATAATGTACGTGCTAAATGGTCCTGTGTCTTGTAATGAGTATTGATCGACTTTAACAGCCTATTCAGTCCACGGCAAGACAAAGGCCTTAACGTTATCTGTTCTTTTCATCCCAATGCAATTTGAGACCATTTGACAACAGCAAATGTTTAATTCCAATTCTCCATCTGATCATTGGTCTACTTCTATTAATCCCAAGATCTTAATTATTTAGGTTGCCATTTTGTAATTATTATCCACCAGTTGTTCGTTCCTTAATGCATATTGTTTTTTGTAATACTTTTTGTTTTTGGCATAAAGAGCCTTTTTGCAGGTAATTCTGCAGTATATAAAGATTAGACATTTATGAGTCAAGGAGAAGAGGTTTTTCTGCATTGTGTTTGCCACTAAATCACATAAAGTAAATGTAAACATGTTGTACAAGTATCTTGTAATGCATGATGGAATGCAAGCTTTGTTTATAGCTGTTATTAAGAAAGCAATAATACAGGGGTTTCAGATAAGACTAAACCATATTTTGAAAAGTTTAACAAAAAACACATAATTTTACTTAAAGCCAAAAACAGTGCTGAACAACCATTACTGAGTGGGTCTCTTCAAACCACACTACAATTTTAAAGTGTTCATGGTCTCATCTACCTGTGGAAAAGGAAAAAACAAGAAAACAATGCAAAAAAACAATCAAGTGTTAAGAAAACAATGAAAAAAATCGTTTAAATCAACAAAGTTTTAATCAAAAAGCAAAGTTTTGTCAAAGTTGATGAAAAAAGAAATTGTTCATTCTTATCTGGAACACACTGTATATATCACCATCTGCAAACTTTATCTGTTCTAAGAATGTTGGTGCACAGTTCTTTTGATTTAAGTTTTTTTAAACTCTGCATTTTTGGATAAAAACTGCGTTATTACCTACAAATACCGGTATATATAATACAGGAGTTTATTCATTCGTGGAAGTAAGTTTTCTTCAAATTCTTCAGACCTAGTTACTCAAAGTATAAAAGGTGAATAATTCCAAAAACTAGGTTGTAATGCCCTTTTTAATGTTTAATCTAATTTTTCTGTGCCTTTGCAATAATTCATCTGCATTGTCTATTGCAGCAAATCAAAAAAGAAAAAGATCTTGCGCCTTGATGGAGTTTACAAAGGCACTTTGGCAAATGCAGGACAGACAACTGCAATGGGATGCAAAGGAGATGGAATTGAACCGACAGGAGAGGCGGAGGCGTGAGGAGGAGAGGAGAAAGTGTGAGGAGGAGAACAGACGGGAGAGAAGAAAACTTGAGGAAGAAAACCGTAAAGAGAGAAGGAGACGTGACAGGGATGAGAGTACGTGTGACCAAGAAGAAAGGAGGCTCGACAGGGAGGAGAGAAAACTTGAACGAGAGAACTTGTACGCTATGAACGTACAATTGGTTTCCGCGATAAACAATGTTGCTGCTGCACTTATATCGAATAATCAACAATGATTATTTTTTTGTTTTTTTTAAAAGAAATTATAACCATTGCAATATTTGTTCAAAGTAATGTACAAATTAAAATTTCAAATTTTGAAAAGTCTATGGTACCGACTCCGTATCTGTCTTTTGTGCTCTTCCATCCAGGCATTCAAGAATGCTGCCTATCTCCACCTCATGGTTTCTCCTACACCCACTCCCTATCTTGTCGACCCTCACTGACTAAGCACTTAAACTGTAATGTGTCCTCTCCCCCTCTGTCTGCCTGTCAACCTGCTGCCCTCTGTCATTTAGCCCCGAGTTGAGCTTTGAGTTCTGTATGAAAATAAAAAAGCAGGCCTCGCTTCATATATGAGTGTAGAAAGGGCAGGCTGAATGGAGGCTGTGATTATTTGATTGCGTAAAGTTTTGTGGTGTTGGAAGTGAAATGGTAATGCAGACACCAAAAATTTTACAAAAATATTAAATTGTTTCTTCCAGTATGCCACACCTCGTTTCCTTTCCCAATTTAATGCTTAATGCTCACTTCCATTCCTTCATCCCTTTATTCTCTCAGCTGTGAAAGCGTCTCCATGTGTCTATCGCATTCCCCTCCCTCCAGTCCTCCAGGACCGCTACCCATCGTCGCCTTGTGCTTTTGCCCAAACATACCTTGCTATCTTATCCTTTCGCCGATTACCTCCTCTCCCCCTCTCGCCGCTTTACTTTCTGCCACTCATCCACTCATGTTATTTCTTTGTCTCGCTGGTCCTTTTTATCCTGGAAGGCTGTGAAAATGCTGCCTAATATGATATAGCTCTTCCATTAACCTATATTTCCATATTAAAAAAAAAAAGTATGGTTAGGATTTTTGGGTACCAGTTTCTGTGGCTGAACTGTACTTCAAAATATTAGTAGGGTCAATATACGAAAAAAACTCACCTAACCCCCAAAAAATTGATACAAAAGGTTTTTCAATGGATTCTGGTACCATTGGGCATGCTAAATAACATAGTAACATCTGACTTCCGGAAAGGGGTCATTTTCAAGATGGCCGCCGGGAGCTTAAAATGGCCATATCTCAATTATTATTCAACCTAGAAAGGTGGTTTTGGTGTCTAACCCTAGGTTTTAGGGCCCAAGGAATCCAATTGAATCAATAAAATTACCATCAGTTAATTATTTATTGACAAGTCCAAGATGGCATCCCAAGGTGACATCCTGATCCACTAAAATGGCTCTGTCGAATAGTAGTCAGCCGAGAGAGATTTTTTCAGTGTGTATACCTAGGTTTAAGGCACCCAGGAAATCATCAAAATTACTTAAATAAGCACAAAGTAATCAGGTAATCCAGTAAGCCAGGTTTACCAGCCCATTAGGCATTTGTTGTCTTATACAGTTAGTCGCTATTCATCGTCATCCTCCGACTCCTCTGGAAGAAACTTATGTGGATTGTCACAATCTTCTTTAGCATGCCCAATGGTACCAGAATCCATTGAAAAACCTTTTGTATCAATTTTTTGGGGGTTCAACCATATATTGACCCCTCTATACTTTTCGGTATCCACGAGACTCCAGAAATTTGTGACAGATTGCCTTAAGTTTCAACTGAATGTCATTTTGAAGGCTGATAATATGGATTTTGTTTATGCATACATGTACTAAATAATATACTTATTCCTTTTGAGATGAAAATTAATTATTTGTCAGATTTTTCAGTCCCCCCTCCCCAATATAAAATAGTCTGTCCCTTGCCATAACCTCTCAAGCTTTGTACAAACCTTTGTCTGTAATGATCACTGAATACTGTGGACTGGAGTCACAGGTGGCAGTGGTGTAGACACATTACACTCTTATCTCCAATCTGAAACACACACTTGGTTCATTAGCTGGTGAGTCGGAGGATGACGATGAATAGCGACTAACTGTATAAGACAACAAATGCCTAATGGGCTGGTAAACCTGGCTTACTGGATTACCTGATTACTTTGTGCTTATTTAAGTAATTTTAATGATTTCCTGGGTGCCTTAAACCTAGGTATACACACTGAAAATATCTCTCTAGGTTGACTACTATTCGACAGAGCCGTTTTAGTGAATCAGGATGTCACGTTGGGATGCCATCTTGGGCTTGTCAATAAATAATTAACTGATGGTAATTTTATTGATTCAATTGGATTCCTTGGGCCCTAAAACCTAGGGTTAGACACCAAAACCACCTTTCTAGGTTGAATAATAATTGCGATATGGCCATTTTAAGCTCCCGGTGGCCATCTTGGACGCCATCTTGAAAATGACCCCTTTCCGGAAGTCAGATGTTACTAGATTTTTAGTATGTTATTTAGCATGCCCAATGGTACCAGAATCCATTGAAAAACCTTTTGTATCAATTTTTTTTGGGGTTCAACCATATTGTTACGGGACCGCGGCGAGGATGTTGTTTGCCGAGCGGATGGCCGCCGCGCCCGAACAGTTACCCCGACTAACCCGATTCCTGAACGTTGGCCGAATCGCGCCACAGATATTCAATGGGGAAAAGACTAAGACGAAGGATGTAAAGAAGAAAGAAAGGCAAAGGGTAAGAAATACAAATATGATTTATTTACTATTTACACAATTGAAAGAAACCAAGGAAGAAGGAAGGATAAGAAAATAAAATACAGAAGAGGAAAGGTGACACAGTGAAATGCTAGCTTATCTATACAGGCTTAATTAACCCAGGGACAGAACAAACAAAGACAGACTCACGCGGGGAATGATGACAGGAATGGCAGAAGGTGGATGGCTGGAGGGAGAGGACGAAAACTGGAACCGGAGCACGGTCAGGCCGGCAGTGAGCAGCCGCCGCCCCCTGGTCGATCGGCACGTTTAGCAGCCGCTGTTCCTTCGCAGCCACGGACGAAAACTGCTGTCGAAGCTCAAAGCTGTGGTGGTTTAAAGCTGCGGTGGTTGCACTTGTTCTCAGGCTTGGCACTTGTTACTTGTCCTCAGGCTTGGCACTTGGCACTTGTTCTCTCTGACTCCCTCTCTTGCTTCGCCCTGACTCCCTCTTTCTGCTTCTTTCTCCCTCTCTCTCTTGCTCTCTTAGCTTCGCTTCGCCCTCTCTTCAAAGGCTTCCGCGCGCGCTCTTTATAGCGCCTCCGGCGATCAAGCCGCTGGTGTCCAGGACACGCCTATCGGTGAGCTCACCTCGGCCCTGGTTGGTCGCGCAGGCTCCCGATCCCGCCCTTAGAGGAGGCGTTGGCAAGGCCACGCCTTGTTCCCGGCGCTGGGCCGACTCCTCCCACCTTCGGCTCCGAGATTACCTCGTGGCTAATGGAGTCTTGGGATGAAACAAACCACAGCTGTAGCAACCCTAACAAACCGCCCAGTGCAGTTGGCAATTGAGGCTTTGAGGGAATGCAGTTGGCAATGGTTGGAAGGGGAATGTGAAGGGAATCTACTCTTATTTCACTTGGTGCAATGGAGTATTTAAATTAATGGAAGACACAGCCTTACACTAATCTATCTATAATTCCAGCAATCTCTGTGTGTCTGTCTGTGTGTCTGTGTGTCTGTGACCGCTGTTTCTCGACAACCACGGGTCCGATATACTTGAAACTTGCCAGGTATATTGCTGGGGACCCGAGGATGTGCCTTTTCAAGGTTTGTAATTAATCGGACAAGTACCTACCGAGCTATGTCCAAAAAACGCTTCAACCAATCAGAGAGCAGCGAGCTATCACGTGTGCCGAACCGTTAATGCAATGCAAGCGTTAATGCGTTAATGCAAGGCTTTTCTTTTTTTCCCTCTTCTCTTTCTACTTTTCCTTGCGATTAAATTGCAAACAGCCAAAATACGTTGGCGCTAATTGAATAATTGGCCATTAACACTAAAATAATCGTAACTGCGATATGCCAACTTCCGGACAGTGCAGCCTTCCATGTTGTTGTTGTTTGCAGCAGCTGTTTGCAGCAAGGCAAGGCTTTTCTTTTTTTCCCTCTTCTCTTTCTACTTTTCCTTGCGATTAAATTGCAAAAAGCCAAAATACGTTGGCGATAATTGAATAAATGGGCATTAATAGATAGATAGATAGATATGCGATATGCGAACTTCCGGACAGTGTGCGCGTTACGAGCTGACCGCCATTACGGTACGTAATTCGATTTCTTATGCGCATTATTTCTCCCAATTCAGTCAGAGCGAAGGGCGGAAGCGAAGAGCGTTGTTATTTTTTGTTTACGGGCGTACGGGCGGGGTAGAGCGTACGGGTAGCGTTTTTTTTTTTTTTTGGCAAGGAACGGGCACCCACGTACGGGCAATGCCCTAGTACACATAATAAGGATATAACTACCGAACAGGGATATATGGTGTCCTGCGTGTATGTTTTATGGAATTAACTACGGGAACGCCCTTTGACCTTTATACAACAACAAATGCAGGAAGGAGGGTGACATTTTACAACAATTCATTACACAACAATAATAAATAAAAAAACATTCTCATATCCACAACAATATATTGACCCCTCTATATTGAGAAACACTCAACCTCAAAACCGTTGTCCACATTGAAAGTCTATAAATTTCAGAACGTGTTCAATGAAAGTTTTGTGATGTATGGTAACAGGTTCATAGCTTGTAAATGTCCCACAAACTTGTAAGCTGTCTTTTGTCACTTGTATCAGTCCAAAACATTGACATGCAAACAAACAAGAACCTCAAAATCAGCATTGATTTCGTGCATTGTTTTCCTTAATACGAGATCAATAACAAGATATTTTGCACTCTTCTTGGAGTTTTCCTCAATAACTGAATGTGTTTAGACATATTTTGTACTAGATGTGAGATTTTCTGATTGTTACCCTTGCTAGAGGAGAGGGTATTGTTGTTTTTTTTTTTTTTTTTTTGTATACAAGATCGAGGCTCGTGAAAGAGCTAACATTAATCACACAGAAAGACAAACCGACACATAAAACATATAACATGGGGAGCGGTAGACAAGATGGGGAGAGAGGGGGAAGGACACAAACACAACATTTGAGAGCAGGGACATCGAGAGATCTGTGGGAGGGAGAGGGCTTTGGGGAGGGGCATGGGAAGGGGGGGGCGGGGGGGTGGGAGAGGGATAAAACATATGGACACTGCCAGGACTTCCAGGAAAGAAGTTGGAATTTCAAACAAGGTGGATCTGGGGTGAAATCTGGGTGGGTCGTTTGTTGGTTTGGCTGTCTGTTGTCTGTTTGTCCGCACAGAACGTGAGTATGCTTTCCTCTGCAACCGTTGGTCCGATTGAGAAGAAATTTTAACTATAGGAGCGCCCCCTCCTGTAGAATTTTAATAATTATGACGTCATGGGTCACGTTGTATGGCGCCATATTGGGAAAACTGAAAAACTGCACCTCTATATCTGAAAGCACCCCATAGAAAAATTTTTGAAACATGGCTCATTGTTAAGTATTCCCCATGGTGGACAACATATTGTTGCGGTTTTATGTTTTTACAATAAAAGGTTAATTTCCCCTCCTAGTTTAGTTACACAACAACATGTAGCCTCGTTTAAGTTCAGTTATTTCATAGTAAATGTAAGCGTAGACCTTTCCTGTGTTTAGTTTGCGTTGAGTAGAATAATGAGAGTTAGGTCCTTTACGATGCTTATGCTGCCTTGATGCTTTTGGATTTGGCACGAAATCCCATGAGGCCGGCCTGAACAAGTCGATCAAGGCCGAAGGAAGGCGGGACAGGAGGAGTGGAAGTGACGGTAAGAACGAGCCGCCAATCAGGGCTCGAGGGCAGAGGCTTACCACTGCGGCAAAAGGCGGGGCTTGGAACATTCGATGCGGGCCAGGGCGTGGCAATATAACCCTGTGCCCACAGCCCCCACCTCGGTTATGAGAAGGGAGGCGGACAAGTTACAATTTATGAGCTCGGGTGAAACGCGCATAAGTTACAAGTTGAGTCCTCAGTTGAGCTGGAGTCAGATCCTCCGTTGAGTTACGAGAGTGAAAGCGCGCCGTTGTATTAATCGCGCTGTGAAAGACAGCCGGGCCAGAGACACGCGTATATTTCCTCCTGCCTACCTTCGCTGCGATACGTGCCGCGAGGATTTTCCCGCCTACCTGCCTGTCTTCGCCGGGGAACGTGCGGTGACCGCCAGAGGGCCACGTCGGGTGAGCTGTTCCTGGACGACCAAAGCCAGCGCGTTCAGCGCATGAACAATTCTTCCTTCATCCCCCTGTGGGTGTAAGTGGGCCCATTGTCTGGGTTTAAGTAAGACTGTTTAAGACTGCCCTGTGTCTCTGCTTCTTCTACCAATCATTGTAAATAATAATTAAACCTGTTATTCTTTGATTCGACCGTCTCGTGTTTTCCATCATTGACTTAGCATGGTACGAATTATATCGCTCTGATCGGGTTCTATAGAAAAGTAACAGCACGAGTCACGTGGTACGCCATCCGCTCGGGTGTACTCAATCACGCGTGGTTTGTGCGAGACTCGATCCCCGCTGCCGCTGCAGCGTGGGTACTCAAGGTACGTGTGAAATTGTCCTGAAACCCTGTCCCGCGTCTGACCGGAAGTGGCGACTCAGTCTCGCGGTTGCGAAGACCCAAGAAGAACAAGGGGCTTAATCTCCCCTTGGTAAGAGAATGGGTCTCGCCAAAACCGTAACAATATATTCATGATGTCAGCGGTGCCTTCTTTATGACATCATACTTCGACAAGTAGAATGTTTGATCCGATCAGTTTGAAATTTCTTGAGCATGATCTAGAAGAAAATTGTATGGGAGAATTACATTAACTAGGGCATTGCCCGTACTATATCTATATCTAAAATTATATCCCCCCCCCCTCTATTTACATGAAATGGTTTGGTCCAAAGCGAACGGCTTGCGAGTACGGTGACAATCCCCCCCCTCTATTTACATGCAATGGTTTGGTCCAAAGCGAACGGCTTCCGGAGTTTGGTAAAGAAATCGCCATCGCGTGCACAAACGCGCAGGAAAGCGAATGAATCGCAAATTCGGTTTTATTAGTTTTAAAACATAGTTTAACGCCAACATAGTTTGCAAACGTGAAATAAATGAATACGCTCTCAAATGTGCCATCCGAGGCAGAGTGTGTCCTCCACGTTCGGCACACGCGATCGTTCGCTGCTCTCTGATTGGTTGAATCGTTTTTTGGACATAGCTCGGTAAGTAATTGTCCGATTAATATGAAACCTTGAAAAGGCACATCCTCGGGTCCCCAGCAATATACCTGGCAAGTTAAAAGTATATCGGACCCGTGGTTGTCGAGAAACAGCGGTCACAGACAAACAGACGTACAAACGTACAGACGTACAGAGATTACTGGAATTATAGATAGATGGCGTCATCAGTCACGTGGTTGAGCAGCCATATTGGATTGAACATAAATCTACGTCATCAATAAACTACAAACACAGCAGCTAATAAGCACCATACAAACACGTCCAGGCAAGGGTCTGGCAAGTTTCTTGTTTAACTGTTAAGGTGGCCTATCTCAATATCCTCGGGTCTTGAGTTCAAGCTCCTGTCGTGCCATTGAATTAACACTAGGTGGGTCGACTCAGTCTGTCATCCTTCCGAGGTCGACAAAACGAGTACCAGCTGGCTGGTAAGGGGGC
This sequence comes from Myxine glutinosa, assembly GCF_964187855.1. NCBI lineage: Eukaryota > Metazoa > Chordata > Myxini > Myxiniformes > Myxinidae > Myxine > Myxine glutinosa. The sequence goes on along the minus strand of NC_136262.1, from coordinate 89,540,557 downwards.
ATTGCATCAGCGGCACAGAAAAATGATGCAGCCAAACAGCCACGGGCTGCATACAAATAAATTAATTGAACTGTCGTGGCAATACTTCGAAGCAGCTACTTTGATGCTGGTAATAACATTGTACTCTGACTTCTTTATTGTAATATACGGTTTCATTCTAAGGAACTAACTTTGCTTCAATCATTACCACTAGCATGTAACATGCGGCATTTTACTGCTTGGTCCTCCCAGTTGTCTGATTTGAATCCGGCGAACAGATTGGAAGTCTGACTCGGCTCAGCATTACGCCGATTCGATGTCACATTGTCATCGAAGATTGTCATGGGGACCGCAAGGCTAACCCCCGCTCTTGCAGGGAAAATGGCCTTAAAATGCCTGTTGTTGTTGTTGTTGTTGTTGATGATGCCACATGTCTTGATGCTAGTGAGGCTGAGCGAGCCTGATGCACCACACGGTCTGGATATGCAGCGTCATATGCCGCAGCCAATTATCCCTCAACGCGTCTTTATCACCAATGAGGAACAGCCAGAATTCACCCCCAAGACCAGGGGTGTGTTCAGTTGCCAAGTGTTTTATGGAGCACTCGCCAAGTGGCTTAAGCACTCGAGCAAGCACTCCAGTCAAAACTGTTGAGAGGAACGACTGGCTTGGCATGCACTCGCTATCTGCTTGGTAACTGAACGCGTTCGGGTGTATTTAATAAATGGACAATGTTCATGGGGAACGAAATAAAGTCAAACAAGTATGTATTAAATAAACCCATTACCCACGACTGATTACGCACCCATTATACCAACGATGAAACGGAGATTCCTTATGTTTAAATAGATACCTTCGGGCCCAATCAGAAACACCACGTGAGACAGACAATAGTGGGGGAGGGTAGGTGACGAGGCAGAAGAAAGTTCTGGGCAAACCCAACAAAACCTGCAGAATGGGTGCTAATAGTCCTGGCAGCTCAAAAAGCAAATGCCCCGTGGACGATTCCTCCACGACCTCTCACCCTGAAGCTCTGAGGTAATGGGGCCCAGTGGTGATGGTCTTATGGCGTTTCCCACCAAAAGTTGCACCTGATGGTCTCTTCGAATGCTAAAAGAAACATAATGGACTGAGGGCAGAACATTTAAAAACGGGGTCAAAGGGTTGATAACTTTAGATACAGTGGGTAGGCAATGTCTAAGTATCACATAAGTGACACATTTCTAATATAACAATTGATTACTTTACGCTGATGCGGAGACATTCGTTTTAAGGAAATAACTGCTCTATTCTCAGCATTATTAACCCATAGGAGGCAGGAGCAATTTACACAACAATATATTTTTGTGTTGCTTCGAGAAGTATTACTACCATATATATAACTTTGTGTGCTCCTTTTGTGTCCAGCACACTTTATTCTGAAGGGTTGCTGCTGTCATAGAATAATAACAAGAATGCCCGCACTGTGGTCACAACCTGCGACAAATCCGGTAATGGGCCGATTGGGAAACACACTTTTAAAGCACTCTTTTAAGGATGAACAGCCGATTGGGAAACACATTTTATGTGCTATTAAATAATTAAATCGACATCTCTCATCCACGTCAGCCTCCCCACGGTTATATAAGAACAAGCCTATTCAGTTATATCAGAACAAGCCTATTCGTCACACGGTCACGGATTGCTTCACCCCAATATGGGCCGTTAAAAAATTACGTGACGCTGTTTTTTTGGGTGATTTGCATAACACTAGGGCATTGCCCGTACGTGGGTGCCCGTTCCTTGCCAAAAAAAAAAAAAAACGCTACCCGTACGCTCTACCCCGCCCGTACGCCCGTAAACAAAAAATAACAACGCTCTTCGCTTCCGCCCTTCGCTCTGACTGAATTGGGAGAAATAATGCGCATAAGAAATCGAATTACGTACCGTAATGGCGGTCAGCTCGTAACGCGCACACTGTCCGGAAGTTCGCATATCGCATATCTATCTATCTATCTATTAATGCCCATTTATTCAATTATCGCCAACGTATTTTGGCTTTTTGCAATTTAATCGCAAGGAAAAGTAGAAAGAGAAGAGGGAAAAAAAGAAAAGCCTTGCCTTGCTGCAAACAGCTGCTGCAAACAACAACAACATGGAAGGCTGCACTGTCCGGAAGTTGGCATATCGCAGTTACGATTATTTTAGTGTTAATGGCCAATTATTCAATTAGCGCCAACGTATTTTGGCTGTTTGCAATTTAATCGCAAGGAAAAGTAGAAAGAGAAGAGGGAAAAAAAGAAAAGCCTTGCATTAACGCATTAACGCTTGCATTGCATTAACGGTTCGGCACACGTGATAGCTCGCTGCTCTCTGATTGGTTGAAGCGTTTTTTGGACATAGCTCGGTAGGTACTTGTCCGATTAATTACAAACCTTGAAAAGGCACATCCTCGGGTCCCCAGCAATATACCTGGCAAGTTTCAAGTATATCGGACCCGTGGTTGTCGAGAAACAGCGGTCACAGACACACAGACACACAGACAGACACACAGAGATTGCTGGAATTATAGATAGATAATGCTTGATTACCCTGCGTTCTGACGTACCACGCATTCTGACCACACATTCTGACATACCACGCATTCTGACGTACCACGTATTCTGATGTACCACACATTCTGAACCATGCGTTCTGACGTACCACGCATTCTGACGTATCACGCATTCTGATGTACCACACATTCTGACGTACCACACATTCTGACCATGCATTCTGACGTACCACGCATTTTGACGTACCACACATTCTGACCATGCATTCTGACGGACCACGCGTTCTGACGGACGTGATTTAGCTTTCGACATGTGATTAGATTTATTTTGGGGTCTCTCATCGTGAATAACACTCGACCCAAACAAAGCCAATGGAAGTCTGATGCAACAAACCCAGGCAGTATATGATCAGCATAGACCTAATTGCCTAATGGGTTAGGCCTACGATAAAACCATGATGGCGGCCATATCATTTCCTCTTGGTTCTTTGGTGGGTGGAGTCAAGCGACAGATGTGGGTGTGGTCCAACAGCTGTCCGACCAATGGGTGCACATTTCCAAAAAAGACCCTCAACAAGAACCCCAGCAACACAAAGTTCTTGTAGACCTGCGACATGTATAAAAAGTTGTTTCTTTCATCTGATACCCAAAGAATGCTGCTTAAGGTCCTCATGACATATAAATCCAAGAATGTCGGGTGGAGTGGAGGAGGGAGGGGTGTACAGGATGCATAGTGACATTTTGTTTGTTTTCCTGGCGGCATGCATTTCCTGCGTTTGCAGTTTTGTCATAAAGGTACAAGATGTTCATCAGCAGTGACATTTCATTTGGAACCATAACCTTGGTAACATTCGTCAATCAGACAACTTGGTCGACAAAACGAGTACCAGCTGGCTGGTAAGGGGGCATTGCATCAGCGGCACAGAAAAATGATGCAGCCAAACAGCCACGGGCTGCATACAAATAAATTAATTGAACTGTCGTGGCAATACTTCGAAGCAGCTACTTTGATGCTGGTAATAACATTGTACTCTGACTTCTTTATTGTAATATACGGTTTCATTCTAAGGAAATAACTTTGCTCCAATCATTACCACTAGCATGTAACATGCGGCTCTTTACTGCTTGGTCGTCCCAGTTGTCCGATTTGAATCCGGCGAACAGATTGGAAGTCTGATTCGGCTCAGCATTACGCCGATTCGATGTCACATGTCTTGTTGCTCATTAGGCTGAGCGAGCCTGATGCACCACACGGTCTGGATATGCAGCGTCATATGCCGCAGCCAATTATCCCTCAACGTGTCTTTATCACCAAGGAGGAACAGCCAGAATTCACCCCCAAGACCAGGGGTGTGTTCAGTTGCCAAGTGTTTTGTGGAGCACTCGCCAAGTGGCTAAAGCACTCGAGCAAGCACTCCAGTCAAAACTGTTGAGAAGGAACGACTGGCTTGGCATGCACTCGCTATCTGCTTGGTAACTGAACACGTTCGGGTGTATTTAATAAATGGACAATTAGTAGGGTCAATATACGAAAAAAAACTCACATAACCCCCAAAAAATTGATACAAAAGGTTTTTCAATGGATTCTGGTACCATTGGGCATGCTAAATAACATACTAAAAATCTAGTAACATCTGACTTCCGGAAAGGGGTCATTTTCAAGATGGCGTCCAAGATGGCCGCCGGGAGCTTAAAATGGCCGTATCTCAATTATTATTCAACCTAGAAAGGTGGTTTTGGTGTCTAACCCTAGGTTTTAGGGCCCAAGGAATCCAATTGAATCAATAAAATTACTATCAGTTAATTATTTATTGACAAGTCCAAGATGGCATCCCAAGGAGACATCCTGATCCACTAAAATGGCTCTGTCGAATAGTAGTCAACCTAGAGAGATTTTTTCAGTGTGTATACCTAGGTTTAAGGCACCCAGGAAATCATCAAATTACTTAAATAAGCACAAAGTAATCAGGTAATCCAGTAAGCCAGGTTTACCAGCCCATTAGGCATTTGTTGTCTTATACAGTTAGTCGCTATTCATCGTCATCCTCCGACTCCTCTGGAAGAAACTTGTTATGTGGATTGTCACATTCTTCTTTCGCATGCCCAATGGTACCAGAATCCATTGAAAAACCTTTTGTATCAATTTTTTGGGGGTTCAACCATATATTGACCCCTCTATACTTTTCGGTATCCACGAGACTCCAGAAATTTGTGACAGATTGCCTTAAGTTTCAACTGAATGTCATTTTGAAGGCTGATAATATGGATTTTGTTTATGTATACATGTACCAAATAATATACTTATTCCTTTTGAGATGAAAATAAATTGTTTGTCAGATTTTTCAGTCCCCCCTCCCCTCCCCAATATAAAATAGTCTGTCCCTTGCCATAACATCTCAAGCTTTGTACAAACCTTTGTCTGTAATGATCACTGAATACTGTGGACTGGAGTCACAGGTGGCAGTGGTGTAGACACATTACACTCTTATCTCCTATCTGAAACACACACTTGGTTCATTAGCTGGTGAGTCGGAGGATGACGATGAATAGCGACTAACTGTATAAGACAACAAATGCCTAATGGGCTGGTAAACCTGTCTTACTGGATTACCTGATTACTTTGTACTTATTTAAGTAATTTTGATGATTTCCTGGGTGCCTTAAACCTAGGTATACACACTGAAAATATCTCTCGAGGTTGACTACTATTCGACAGAGCCGTTTTAGTGGATCAGGATGTCACCTTGGGATGCCATCTTGGACTTGTCAATAAATAATTAACTGATGGTAATTTTATTGATTCAATTGGATTCCTTGGGCCCTAAAACCTAGGGTTAGACACGAAAACCACCTTTCTAGGTTGAATAATAATTGAGATATGGCCATTTTAAGCTCCCGGCGGCCATCTTGGACGCCATCTTGAAAATGACCCCTTTCCGGAAGTCAGATGTTACTAGATTTTTAGTATGTTATTTAGCATGCCCAATGGTACCAGAATCCATTGAAAAACCTTTTGTATCAATTTTTTTGGGGTTCAACCATATATTGACCCCTCTAAATGGTCATGGGGAATGGAATAAAGTCAAACAAGTATGTATTAAATAAACCCCTTACCCACTACTGATTACGCACCCATTACACCAACGATGAAACGGAGATTCCTTAAGTTTAAATAGATACCTTAGGGCCCAATCAGAAACACCACGTGAGATAGACAATAGTGGGGGAGGGTAGGTGACGAGGCAGAAGAAAGTTCTGGGCAAACCCAACAAAACCTGCAGAATGGGTGCTAATAGTCCTGGCAGCTCAAAAATCAAATGCCCCGTGGACGATTCCTCCACGACCTCTCACCCCGAAGCTCTGAGGTAATGGGGCCCAGTGGTGATGGTCTTATAGCGTTTCCCACCAAAAGTTGCACCTGATGGTCTCTTAGAAGGTTAAAAGAAACATAATGGACTGAGGGCAGAACATTTAAAAACGGGGTCAAAGGGTTGATAACTTTAGATACAGTGGGTAGGCAATGTGTATGTATCACATGATTAGATTTATTTTGGGGTCCCTCATCGTGAATAACACTCGACCCAAACAAAGCCAATGGAAGTCTGACACAGCAAACCCAGGCAGTGTATGATCAGCATAGACCTAATTGCCTAATGGGTTCGGCCTACGATAAAACCATGATGGCGGCCATATCATAACCTATTGGTTCTTTGGTGGGTGGAGTCAAGCGACAGATGTGGGTGTGGTCCAACAGCTGTCCGACCAATGAGTGCACATTTCCAAAAAAGACCCTCAACAAGAACAACAACATCAGCAACACAAAGTTCTTGTCGACCTGCGACGTGTATAAAAGGTTGTTTCTTTCATCTGATACTCAAAGAATGCTGCTTAAGGTCCTCATGACATATAAATCCAAGAATATCGGGTGGAGTGGAGGAGGGAGGGGTGTACAGGATGCATAGTGACATTGTGGTGCTGTGCACACACGACTCGATTGCCAGAGAGGTAGGCCACAACGCGTTGATACAACAAGAGTCTTTATTCAGAGCTCGCACTTCAGCACTGGGCGGGCTCGAGCTTAGAGCCCGCATATATGTCCCGAGGCCACGCCTTGCCCCCGGGCATGGCCGATCGGCCGAAAGGTGGGGCATGCATTTCAGTTCCCCGCCTGGACGCTCGCGCCACCCACTGGTGCGCGGCATTATTGTCCCTTGTGCCCGCCACATGCGCCCCCTCAGAATTCCCGCGCACCTGAAGGGTGAGCTTGCGGGGAAGCTGGATGATCCGGCCGAAACGCCCCCTGGCGATGCGTGCAGGGCTGGGGGGTAGCGGGGCTCGGGGGGTGCTGGGGGTCTGACCGCCGGGGGGCAGCCTCGATGCAGAGGCAGAGCTGCTTGCGGGGGGTGGTCCAGATCGAGGTGGGCCGGCTTGAGGCGGTCCACGGAGATACGATCCGGGGCACCGCCGATGTCGACGGTGAAATATTTGTCCCCGGTCTCCAGTACGCGGAAGGGCCCGTCGTACGGGGGCCGTAGCGGTGCCGGTGGGCGTCGTGCCGGACGAAGACGTACTCCGCCGTGCGAAGCTCCTGGGCGACGTGGGAGGACGGGCAACCGTGGTGTGCCGTCGGCACTGGGGCGAACCACCGGGCGGTCTCCTGCAGGGTGGAGCGCTGTTGCGCCGCGGACCAAGGAGCCGTGGAGTTGGGGATAAATTCGCCAGGTACCCGCAGTGGTTGCCCGAAGACCAGCTCTGCCGAGGACGTGCGCAGGTCGTCCTTGGGCGCCGTCCTGATTCCCAGCAGGACCCAGGGGAGCCTGTCGGCCCAGCTGCCGTCGCGGAGGCTGGCCCGGAGCGCGGCCTTCATCGAGCGATGAAAGCACTCGCACAGGCCATTGGCCTGGGGTGGTAGGCCGTGGTGCAGTGCAGTTTGACGCCGAGCCCTTGCGCCACCGCGCCCCAGAGCTCCGAGGTGAACTGGGGGCCGCGGTCGGACGAGATGTCCGAGGGGGCGCCGAACCGGGCAACCCAAGTGGCGATGAAGGCTTGTGCCACATCCGCCGCAGACGTCGCCGCCAATGGCACGGCCTCCGGCCACCGTGTGGTGCGGTCCACCATGGTGAGGAGTTGGGTGAACCCCCGCGAGGGGGGCAGAGGTCCCACCAAGTCGACGTGGACGTGGTCGATCCGACGCTCGGGCACCGTAAACGGAGCCAACGGGGCCTGGGTGTGGCGGTGGACCTTTGCACGCTGGCACGCGAGGCATGTCCTGGCCCAGTCGCGGATGTCCTTCCTGAGGCCATGCCAGACGAACTTCGCCGCGACGAGCTGCTGGGAGGCCTCCGTGCCCGGGTGGGACAGGCCGTGGATGGCGTCGAAAACCGGGCGCTGCCAGCCAGCGGGCATGATGGGGCGAGGCCGGCCGAGGGAGACGTCGTACAGGAGGGCCGCGCCCGCGACGTCGAACGGCACCTCAGTGATGCGGAGGCCCGTGACGGCGGTCCGCAAGGCCTGGACGCCGGGGTCGGCGGTCTGGGCCTCCGCCATCCGGGCATAGTCGATCCCGAGGTGGACCGCGTGCGCGACGGACCGGGAAAGACAATCCGCCACCGGGTTGTCTTTACCCGCGACGTGACGGATGTCCGTCGTGTACTCGGACACGGCAGAGAGGTGCCGCTGCTGCCATGCCGACCATGGCTCGGCGACCTTGGCCATCGCGAACACAAGTGGCTTGTGGTCGATGAAAGCCGTGAACGGGCGGCCCTCGAGCAGATGGCGGAAGTGTCGGACCGCCAGGTGGAGCCCGAGCAGCTCGCGGTCGAAGGTGCTGTAGCGGCGTTCGTGCAGGCGAAGCTGCCGGCTAAAAAACGCCAGCGGCTGCCAAGCACCACGCACCCACTGCTCGTGCACCGCGCCCACCGCGTAGTCCGACGCGTCGGTGGTGAGGGCGATCGGTGCACCGGGCGCCGGGTGCGCCAGCATGGTGGCGTTGGCCAGGGCCAGCTTTGCGCCCGCAAACGCCGTGGCCATCGGCTCCGACCAGGCGATGACACCTTTGCCCGGCTTGCCCCGGAGGGCCTCGTGCAGGGGGCGGAGGAGCTGGGCGGCGTGGGGCACGAAGCGGTGGTAAAAATTTACCATGCCCAGGAACTCCTGGAGCCCCTTGATCGTGCGGGGGCGCGGGAAATCCCTGACCGCCTCCACCTTGGCCGGTAAAGGGACGGCCCCATGCCTGGTGATGCGGTGCCCCAGGAAGTCGATGGCGGCGACGCCGAAACGGCACTTTGCGGGGTTGATGATCAGGCCATGCTGGCCCAGGCGTTCGAAAAGTGTGCGGAGGTTGAGCAGGTGCTCCTCCCGGGACGCGCTCGCGACTAGGATGTCGTCCAGGTAGACATAGATGAAAGGTAAGTCACGCAAGACGCTGTCCATGAGCCGTTGGAACGCCTGGGCCGCATTCTTCAACCCAAAAGGCATTCACAGGAACTCAAAGAGGCCGAAAGGGGTGATGACGGCCGCCTTTGGGACATCGTCTGGTTGGACGGGGACCTGGTGGTAGCCCCGGATGAGGTCCACCTTGGAGAACACGGTCATGTTTGCCAACCGGGCGGAAAAGTCCTGGATATGCGGGACCAGGTAGCGGTCGGGGGTGGTGGCATCATTGAGCCGGCGGTAGTCACCGCACGGCCGCCATCCTCCGCCGGGCTTCGGCACAATGTGCAGAGGAGAAGCCCACGCGCTGTTGGAGCGCCGTACGATCCCCAGCCGTTCCAGCGTGGCGAACTCCACTTTCGCCACGGCGAGCTTCGTGGGGTCAAGTCGGCGTGCCCGGGCGTAGTCTGGCGGCCCAACCGTGGGGATATGGTGCTCCACCCCGTGTTTGACGGCCACCGCTGAGAAGCTGGGCCGCGTGAGGGCCGGGAAACTGGCAAGGAGGCGGGTAAACTCGTCCGCTGCTGGAAGCGTGCAGACTAACCTCGCCGGGATGGAACCTTTCAGCAAGCCGCTCGGTGAGCCGCTCAGCGAGCTGCTCAGCGGACAAGCGAGCGAGCTGAAGGTTTCGGCCTGGACGAGACGTCTGCGCTTAACGTCGACCAACAGCCCATGCACACATAGGAAGTCCGCGCCGAGCAGGGCCATTGGCACGCTGGCGGTAACGAACGACCATTGAAAGCGCTGCCCTCCGAACCGCAGTGAGAGGCAACGCTTCCCGAATGTCGGATGGGTGTACCGTTGGCGGCAAGCAAAGCGGGGCCCCGGCCCGCGGCTTGCTTGTCGGACGTGGAGGCAGGGAGGACGCTTACCTGCGCTCCCGTGTCGCAAAGAAAACGGCGCCCTGACAAGGTGTCCGTGATGAACAGGAGGCTGCCGGAATGGCTGACGCTCATGGCCGCAAGTGAGCGCCGGGCTGACCCGTCAAAAGAACACGGCGGGCGGCACGTTTTAGCCTTGCGGCCGAACCTGGCATAGTAGTAGCACCAGGTTTGCGGCGGTGGCCCCCGCGGCGGCCGTGCCGGCGGCGGTGGTGGTGGTGGCGGCGGTAGTGGGCGGGGCGTAGCAGCGGCCACGAGGGAAGCAGGGGGCGCTGTAGCCTCCGCGCCAGGATCCACTACTGCAGCACCGTACACCGACCGCGTGTCGCAGGCCGCGAAATACTTGTCGGCCTCTCCAGCCAGGGCGCGGGGTTCCGTTATTTTGGAACCGGCCAGCGTGAGGTGCACCTGTACAGGTAGCTGGCGTAGGAAAAGTGCTCGGAATAAGAAATCCGGGCGCCGGTCTCCAAGCAGCGACAGCATGAAATCCATCCGGACGGATGGTCATGTGTTGCCGAGGGCGGGAAGGTCCAGGACGCGGTCGGCACGTTTGACCTCTGTGAGGCCGAACGTGGCGAGGAGGAGACGTTTGAGCGCCTCGTACTCGTGGTCGCCCGGCGGGCGCCGAAGGATGGACACGATGCGGGCGGCAGTGCTGGGCCCGAGGGCGGCGACCACGTGGTAGTACCGGGTCTCGTCCGCCGTGATGCCCCGGAGCTGAAATTGAGCTTCGGCCTGCACAAACCAAACGTCGGCTTGCGCTTCCCAAAACTCCGGGAGGTTGATTGCGACGGCGTTGGTAGCCATGGCGCGTTCGGGGGTCAGCAACGGCTGAACCAATCGGGGTCACCAGTGTGGTGCTGTGCACACACGACTCGATTGCCAGAGAGGTAGGCCACAACGTGTTGATACAACAAGAGTCTTTATTCAGACCTCGCACTTCAGCACTGGGCGGGCTCGAGCTTAGAGCCCGCATATATGTCCCGAGGCCACGCCTTGCCCCCGGGCGTGGCCGATCGGCCGAAAGGCGGGGCATGCATTTCAGTTCCCCGCCTGGACGCTCGCGCCACCCACTGGTGCGCGGAATTATTGTCCCTTGTGCCCGCCACAACATTTTGTTTGTTTTCCTGGCGGTAGCATTTCCTGCGTTTGCAGTTTTGTCATAAAGGTACAAGATGTTCATCAGCAGTGACATTTCATTTGGAACAATAACCTATGTTGCCCTCTCCTCCCTCGTGTGTGGCCATGCTGCCTCCTGCCTATTTGAACGACTCGCTCGCCCCGGACCTCCTCTTTTGCTCCGATTTAAGGGTTGTACTGTAATGCGAAAGCCTCGATCACCTTGTTTCTCACGCCGGTAGGCACGCTTTCTATAACCTCTTGGGGGAAATGCATGGTGTAAAAGTAGGTTGGTCGTAGGGTAAAGAAAAGATAAACGTAATATGTCTAAACAGTAAAATGACTGGATTTGAACGATAAACCATCTTAAGTATAGTAGGTATAAATACGTTCCCCTTTATTTATATAGGGGAGAGGTGTGTGTTCGCCAATTAACAAGATGTTGAGGATGTAAAGAAATAGAATGATTGGTATGATTGCTGAGATGACATTTGACAGGCTTCAGATAGTTCAGAAGACAGAATATATTTTGATATCAGAGAGTACGCCAGTACTCTCTGTGTGGGGATGGCGCGGAAAAACAACGTCGCTCCCATCTGCTACATACAAAACGAAAGTTGGATTATCTTCTTTAAAAACTCGCTTCGGCTACATATGAGAGCGTACCTGGTCTGTTCAGCTGATTGTCGAGGCAGGGATCCCTTTTCAGTTCTCCAGACCAAGGCAAAAGCAAAATAAAGCGAAAAAACGGGATCGGTCAAAACCGGGAATTCATCTTCCTGTGCAGAACAATGGTAGGGATTGTTATGTGATGGCAATACTGTGAGCTGCTCTCGAAACCAACATCATCCCTATCTTGTTTATGACCTTTTTTAGGCTAGTTTGTCATCCCTACATTCCCTTTTTAATTTAGCATAAATTTTGTTATTCACTTGTATAATGATAATTCGTCCCAATGACCTATTTCAGTACTGCCACGGACATGCCACGACATATAGTACAGAAATCATTTTTTGCGCAGTGCATAGAAGCCATGACGTAATCGTGCGTGATAGGTTGCTTTGGATATCATACGTTTTTCTCCCTTATTCTCGACGTCACTATATCTATTGTCCATCGTGTTCTCGCTTTATTTTACGTTAATACTGGAATGAAATCGTTAATTTAAAAAACTCTCATTTGAGGAAAGCAAGCGTTATTCCAGTCAGCCTCCCGAGCCGAAGGCGGCTTGAAGGATTGCCAGTGCCCCATTGAAAGCCACGTTGGGGAATGATTTTTTTCCTCTTCCATCAACATACTCAGCAGTTAAAGGCGAAGCTGCAATTCACCAGCAACAATATCAGTAATCGAAGTCTCACATCATCGCTGACTAGCGGGGAGAACGTTTAGCAATTCAGATCGCACATCTTTGTTGAGGTACGTGCGACGTGATGCCGACGTTCGATGCTCGTGGGACGTACGGAGCGGGAGGTAAACAGCACTGATGGAGTTTGAAATGTCCCTTTAGGCCTCGGTTGCGCCACGTTTGGTTTGATTTTGCACGTGGTGTGCGTAACGTGACTGGGTTACTGTGGGTTACTGGTGAGAAGGTCCCTGCACCATGAAAGGCTTGTTTTATCCTCCATGGACATCGACAGCATGTATAAGGATGCATACAACCACACTTGGTCGTTGGACACAGTGTCTGACACGTTCCGATATGGGGCGATCAATGGTGTTATGTAAATGGTGATGTTTGTGTACTGCTCACCTCGTGAGGATTTCGTTAAGGAAGTGAATTTATAAATGGGTTTGTTTTCCCCGTGGTAGCCTATAGCCATAGGTTTGTATCGTTATTTTAACCATCGGTGTGGGACGGATTGCCACATTGCAACTTGTTGTCCCCCGTCGCTCAGCGGAGCGAAAGGGGGACTATGGCTTTCCCCTCCGTCCGTGTGTCCGTCCGTCCGTGTGTCCGTCCGTCCGTCCGTGTGTCCGTCCGTCCGTCCGTGTGTCCGTCCGTCCGTCCGTGTGTCCGTCCGTCCGTCCGTGTGTCCGTCCGTCCGTCCGTGTGTCCGTCCGTCCGTCCGTGTGTCCGTCCGTCCGTCCGTGTGTCCGTCCGTCCGTCCGTGTGTCCGTCCGTCCGTGTGTCCGTCCGTCCGTGTGTCCGTCCGTCCGTGTGTCCGTCCGTCCGTGTGCGGGTTCGGTCGTGCGTGCGTGCGTAAGCGAAGGACCGCATTCGAATTTGGTGTGTGGGTGCAACCCACGTCAAAATCCAAGATGGCCGCCACCATATATATGTCTGAAACTTGAGCGAAATATCTCAAAAAATAAGCGAAGTACCAACGTCTAATCTGGTGTGTGGGTGTATCTCGGCACAAGGAAGAACGCTATTGAAAATTGGGTCGCCACGTCAAAATCCAAGATGGCCGCCGCCATGTATGTCTGATGCCATGTATGTCTGAACCTTGTAACCTGCATATCTTGAAAAATAAGCGAAGTACCAACTTCTAATCTGGTGTGTGGGTGTATCTCGGCATAAGGACGAACGCTATTGAAAATTGGGTCGCCACGTCAAAATCCAAGATGGCCGCCGCCATGTACGTCTGAACCTTGTAACCTGCATATCTTGAAAAATAAGCGAAGTACCAACTTCTAATCTGGTGTGTGGGTGTATCTAGGCACAAGGACGAACGCTATTGAAAATTGGGTCGCCACGTCAAAAACCAAGATGGCCGCCACCATATATATATGTCTGAACCTTGTGAGCGAAATATCTTGAAAAATAAGCGAAGTACCAACTTCTAATCTGGTGTGTGGGTGTTTCTCGGCACAAGCAAGAACGCTGTTTAAAATTGGGTCGCCACGTCAAAATCCAAGATGACCGCCGCGATGTATGTCTGAATCTTGTGAGAAGAATATCTTGAAAGATAAGCGAAGTACCAACTTCTAATTTGGTGTGTGGGTGTATCTCCACATAAGGAAGAACGCTATTGAAAATTGGGTCGCCACGTCAAAATCCAAGATGGCCACCTTGCGTCTTCCACTTTGTCAACTCGCATCATTTCACCGACGGGGGACCTAGGCGTAACGCTTGCTTCATTTAAATTTTGATGATGCAAGGTCGAGGCTCATGGAAGAGTGAGTGAGTCGAGTGAAGGAAAAAAAAGCAACGAACTGAGAAACTCACTGACGGTGACAGTGGTGGAAGCATGGAAACAGTGGGACACCACACGAGCAAGAGAATGAACAGACAGGTAGAGAGAGAAGAGGGGAAGAAACGGTTATCTGCAGGTAAGGGGGTTGGTTTATGTGGGGTTAACAACTTGATGGGGGTGAGAACGAACATTCTGTGACCCCAGCATAATGTTCTGACATTGTTTCAAATAAAAACTACAATGGCACTCAGTAGAGAGCACACCTCCACCTGGTTGGGCATGTCACTCAATGGTGAAGAATCACTTAAGAAATTATACGAGCCGGATCCGGATCTTCACCAAAATCGAATCGATTCTTCCTTGTCACACACAAAACCTTTCCAACAAGTTTCGTCCAAATTAATCCATAACTTTTTGAGATATCCTGCTATGTATCGTTTTTGGCCCAATCTCCAAATGGTGAAGACTCGCTTTAAAAATTAAATAATTCTCATATCCGAATCCATATTCAGATCTTCACCAAAATCGAATCGTCCTCGTCAGACACCCAACCGGTCTACAAAGATTTGTCCAAATCCGTCCACAGCTTTTTGAGATATCCTGCTATGTATCGTTTTTGGCCCTCTCTCCCAATGGTGAAGAATCACTTCAAAAATTCTAGTAGCCGGATCCGAAACCGGATCTTCACCAAAATCGAATCATTTCGTCCTTGTCACATACGCTACATCTCTGCCAAATTTCGTTCGAATCCGTCCACAACTTTTTGGGATATCTTGTTCACAGACAAACAAACAGGGGTGAAAACAACCTCCATCCATCCACCTTTGGTGGCGGAGGTAATAACTAGCCCCGAGTGGGCTGATAGTCATCTCTTGTGGTTGTCGTTCAGATATGTGCTGTGGGGTTACCCCTGATCCTCTGAGAGCCCCCATGACCCAAAATCCAAAAATTGAAACCCGAGTGATTGTGCGGACTACTGTCTTGTATTCATTTGTCAAGTTTCAGAATAATCATACGGGTGATAAGGAAGGAGAAGCAAAAATAACAAAAAGTTAACGGACAGACATCACAACCTATTTTATAATGTCATCTCTTCGAGAATTGAGATGAAATGACCTTATAATTGAAAACTATTGACTTCTACATTTGTTTAATTACATGATTTTTGAAGAAATGTTAAAATTTGACCAACATGCAATAACTATGAAGATTCCTATTTCAGGTTGAATTATCTACATTTTGTATGGTGTTCAAAAAGAAAATATTTTTTTATAATAACTGTGTTTGACCATTTGTATTTCATGTGTTATACATTTTGCACACTTCAACACTTTACTATATGCTACAAACATTGCTAACACACTTGATGCACACTGCTGTCCATGAATTGAGCTTCTTCTTTGGATGTTGGGGGGGGGGGGGGGACTGTCCTTCCCAATAACAATGCTATATATTGTTAATTGCACATTGTTTTTGGTTTTTTTGGTTATACATAGTCGAGGCTCGTAGAAGAGCTAGTTTACTGAACAAATCAGGAGGTAACAGCCAAAACAGGTGCAAAACGCATATGCATGGGGTGGATAAGATGGATATAGATGATTCATGGGGTGGATAAAATGGATACAGAAGGAAACTCCAAGGAGGGAAAACTGAAAAGAGGAGGGATTTGATTGGGGTTAGTGAGGGTAGAAAAAAATAATGGTTTAGGATTGGGGATGATCTAAGATGGTGAACAGCTGTCTTGAAGACCTGGAGGGAAAAATGAGATTGAAGAGAATGTAGAGGTTTGTTCCACATGCGGGAAAAAAAGAGGAACAAATGAGTGGAGGTGAGCAGTCATCCTGGATTTAGGAAGTTTCACCACAGAGGGGTTGATGGTGGACCGTGTGCGCCCTGCAGAAACCTGGGTGGGGGAGGCGAGGGGGGTAACAAAGCATGGAAAGAGCAGAGGGCGCGAGACCATAAAGGAGGCAGAATATAACAGAGAGACCACTGACCCATCTACGATGGCATATTGATAGACCCATAGAGTCAGCTTCATCACAAGAGATTACAATGATCTTAAAGTCCCTGATTCCCACAGCATCAGGCTGAGTAAGGTGTGAGGCAGGTGTGCCAGCCCAGAGGGGAGGGCAGTACTCCATCAAGCTGTGAATGAAGGCCTTGTAGCTGGGAGTCAGGTGTGCCAAAGAAGGACTTTGTATGACGAAGGATGCCCAGTCCGCGACTGGCTTTGGAGGCCAACTTTGAAATGTTGTTTGCCCAAGAAAGATCATGGTTGATGGTGAGATACAACTGTTTAAATGACTGAACCTCCTCAAGAGGATTGTTAAGAAAGTAGATGGAAGGGTTTGCCAGACGGTCCTTTCGGAGAGAGATAATGAGTGTGAAATTTGTGAGGATTGAAAGACATATTCCAAGTATTTAACCAGGTTGTGATTTTTTTTTTAAGGTCTGAAGAGAGGGAAGATGCTGCAGGCCTGTCTGACTGAAGGGAGGGATGTCATGCCAGAGGGTGGAGTCATGATCATGTAAAGAGGATTTTTCAGAGAGCCGGAGAGATCATTGATAAAGGCCAGGAATAGGACTGGGCCCAGAACACTGCCTCGGGGCACTCCAGTCTTGACAGGGAGAGGAGATTAAATTATTCCATTGGATGCCACATGTTCGTTATGAGAGTAGAGGAGGTCAATAAGCAATGTGTGGAGGTAGGCTTGGATGCCATAGGCAGACAGTTGGGAGAAAAATAAGTTTAAGCACCCTAGCTAGCCCTGTATTTCATGTGTGTTTCCCCACTTCGCTCACTCGGTCTGTCAAAAACAAAAGTCTGTGATGTGAATGTCTGACGGAGTAGTCTGGAAGATGTATCCTTCAGAAAAGCTGGTGTGTACTCTACATTCCATTGTAAATGATATTTGTCGCATTTTATAACTGGCCATCGTCCTGTGTTGTTTACGTTCACATCTTTTTTACATTGTAATGCATGATGATGTATGTATGCTTTCTTCTTGCCACTTGTGGCTTCGCTGACACCGGTGCACTGTGCTCAGCAATGTCACAACATTGTTCTTTATGGCACATAGTTCACCATTGTGACATTCCTTTAAATTCCAAATTTGGATGAGGGAATGGCTTGGCTGTGTGCTGCTTACATAATTGTTGGAGTGGCTGACTATTATTCCCTTTCATTTGGTGCTAACTTGACGTTGTTTCCCAAAAGGTTCCTCTACCACTTGTGAAGCATGTATGTGCAGTCGTGGCCAAAAATATTGGCACTCTTGCACTTTTTTCAAATAACTCACAATTTTCTCGAAAAACAAGTTGAAATTGGCAAATGTATTTGGTCTCCACAATTCTTTATTTCACTGTTAATATTACAGAACCTTTGTTTTTCATTCAGAACTTAATATATCCTTTTAAATCAGAAATAAAAATAAATGGCATTGACAAAATTATTGACACCCTAGACTTAATATTTGGTAGCACAGACTTTGGACAAAATAACTGCAGGCAAGCACTTCCTATTGCCATAAGTGAGCTTCTTGCACCTCTCCACTGGCAGTTTGGCCCATCTTCTTGTGCAAACTGCTCCAGTTTTCCCATATTTGAACGGTGCCTTCTCCCAACTGCTGTTTTCAGATTTCCCATACAGGTGTTCAATGGGATTTAGATCTGGACTCATTGCTGGCCGCTTCAGAACAGTCCAGTGTTTTGTCTTGAACCATTCCTGGGTGCTTTTTTAAGTGTGTTTGGGGTCATCGTCCTGCTGCAAGATCCATGACCTTCGACAGAGATCCAATTTTCTGACACTGGGTTGGACATTGCGCTCCAAAATGCCTTGGTAATCTCCTGATATCATGATGCCACGCACACATTCAAGGTACCCAGTGCCAGAGGCAGCACAGCAACCCCAAAACATCACTGAACCTCCTCCATGTTTGACTGTAGGGAAGGTGTTCTTTTCTTTGAAGGCTTCATTTTGTTTTCTGTAAACATAGAGATGATGTGCTTTACCAAAAAGCTCTAATTTGGTCTCATCTGTCCACAGGACATTTTCTCAGAAGGATTTTGGCTTGTTCAGGTTTGTTTTGGAAAACTCCAGTCGGGCTTTATTATGTCTCTCTCTTAGCAGTGGGGTCCTCCTGGGTCTCCTGCCATAGAACCCCCTTTAATTGAGTTGGTGACCGATGGTGTGAGTTGAAACTGTCGTACCTTGTGTCTGAAGGTCAGCTTGAATCTGTTCGGCAGTTGCTCGAGGTGCTTTCTCCACCATTCAAACAATCCTTCGCTGCAATCTTCGATCAAGTTCTCTCTTGCGGCCACGTCTCTTGCGGAGATGGACTTGTAGCCTTGAGATTGTCCATGCTTGGCTACAATCTTGTGCCTGACCTCCTCAGACAATTCTCTGGTTTTCTTTCTTTTCTCCATGCTCATTGCGGTACATACATTGACACAAAACGGCAGAATGACTCCTTTTCTCTGTTCAATCTGGTTGAACGAGTGATTTTTATATTACAGGCACCTGCAACTCACCACAGTTGAGTTCAATTCCAAAAGTAAAGGAGAATCACCTGCTTTAAATCTAATTATTTCTAACAACTTCTAAAAGTTGCCAATAATATTGTCCGGGCCATTTTAGGATTTCTGTGTGGAATAAGCTAAGATGTAGTAATTTTTTCAGCTTTTTTGTTTTCTTCCACTGCAAACCAAGGAAATACATATGTGGATACCAAAATATTTTTTATTTCAACAATTTTTTGCAAGAAATGGCACATTATTTGAAAAATGTGCAAGGGTGCCAATATTTTTGGCCACGACTGTATAAATTGTTGTTTCTGACATCCATTTCTGATACCCAAATAATGCTGCATAAGGTCCTCATGACAGAAATCCAAGAATATTTGGGGTGGAGTGGGGGCGAGAGGGGTCTACAGGCTACTGACATTTTGTCCGTGCATTTCCTGCAATAGCAGTGTGGTCGCAAAGGTAAAATATGTTAATCAGCAGTGACATTTGACTTGGAACCATAACATTTCTTGCCCTATCCAACCTCGTGTGTTGATCATCGAACCGCAGCAGCCATTTGATGTCCATAAACTGATTCTCAGACAGAGTTTTGCAAACTACAGAAACTGATTCTCTCCACATATTACATTTGGGAATTGCCTGAAATAGTTACCTTGATTAATATGGATTGGAAAATTTGTTTGGCTCCTGTACTCCAGCAGCCTGCCATGTTTTTCCCATTTGTCGTCCCAACTTACCTTTAGCTATATGGGCTGATATGATGGCCGAGATGTATGCAGCACACTCGGCTCTAAGCTGTCTGGCCTCGGTTTGAATCCTGACCCAGTTATAAGCTGTCATCCCAGGGTTTCACAGGCAGGGTGATTCATCAATGTGTGTGCCGTCCTTCAGATGGACGTTAAACGGACATCCCATCTGCCAGCATTCATTGGTGGACGTTAAACATCCCATGGTGTCCTTCACGAAAGGTAGGCGAGCTACCGCTGACATCATGAACAAATTCCAAATTCCTGCCCTAACCAGCAGAGGGCGTTGCATCATCGGCACTGATCCGTTCTGTGTCCTAGCTCCTCCATGAGCTTTGACTCTGCATACACAAAGTAAATTCAGCAGACAACTGCCTCTGCACATTCCTTTGCTGCTCACTTGTTCCATTTGGAATAAGATCTCTCCACAGTGAAGCAACAAAGAACTTCATAAACACATGTGCACAACTTGACTCAAAAAATAATAATTATGACTTCCCACTTGATGACAGATTTAATGGACCAGACTACACGTCAGACAAAAATGGCTGCTAACCGAGTGGGAAGGGATACAACTTCCCTGGGTACCGGTGATGCCATCTTCATGATGTCGCTTATCTCTCCGGAATCAGCGTGGCAATTTAGGATAAATTTCCCCTCCACATGTGATGCCAAGTGCCAACCTATGAGAATGAGATTAGTTCATACTCCATCATCGAAATGCTGAGTGTCAAGCATGGAAGCAGCACGTACCATTTTTATCTTTGGAAGCAGCTCAGTGACAGGAATCAAACTGCCAACCGACCAGAATCGGGGCTGATAGTGATGCTTGAACCATAATGTCACCAAGTCTGCGATACTTTTAAAAAAATCTTTCACAGCAATTTTAGCATTTTATCTGAGCAATCTTCTCCCCCCCTCCCTCCTCCCCCCCCCTCCCTCCTCCCCCCTCTCCCCTCTCTCCCCATCTCCCTCACCACTCCCTCTCCTTCCCTTCCCACCCCTCCCCTTTCCTTCCCATCTCCCTCCCATCTCCCTTCCTCTCTCCCTTCCTCTCTCCCTCCCCATCTCTCTTTCTCATTCCTCCCCTTCTTTCTTTCTCTCCCCCTCCCTCTTTCTCTTCCCCTCCATCTCTCCCTTTCTCTCTCCCATTTCCTCTCTCCCTTTCTCCCATTCCCTCTCTCCCTTTCTCTCTCCCATTCCATCTCTCCCTCCCTCTCTCCCCCTCCCTCTCTCCCTTTCTCTCTCCCTCCCCTCTCTCCCTTTCTCTCTCCCTCCCTCTCTCCCTTTCTCTCTCCCCTCTCTCTCTCTTTCTCTCCCCCCCTGGTCCCCCCTTCTCCCCCACTGGTCCCCCCTTCTCCCCCCCTGGTCCCCCCTTCTCTCCCCTCCCTGGTCCCCCCTTCTCTGTCTTCTGCCCCCTTCTCCCCCCTTCTCTGTCTTCCCCCCTTCTCTGTCTTCCCCCCTTCTCTGTCTTCCCCCCTTCTCTGTCTTCCCCCCTTCTCTGTCTTCCCCCCTTCTCTGTCTTCCCCCCTTCTCTGTCTTCCCCCCTTCTCCCTCTCTCCTCTTTCTTCCTCACTCTCTCCCTCTTCCTCTCTCTCTCTCCCTTCCTCTTCTACTCCCTCTCTCTCTCTCTCTTTATCTCTCTCCCCCCCTCCCTCTCTCTCTCTCTTTCTCTCTCTCCCCCCCTCCCTCCCTCCCTCTCTCTCTCTCTTTCTCTCTTTCTCTCTCTCCCCCCCTCCCTCTCTCTTTCTCTCTCCCCCCCCCCTCCCTCTCTCTCTCTCTCACCCCCTCCCCCTCTCTCTCTTTCCCTCTCTCCCCCTCACTCTTTCCCTCTCTCTCCTCTCTCTCTCTTTCTCTCCCCCCTCTCTCTCTCTTTCTCTCTCCCCTCCCTCACTCTACCCCCCCCCTCTCTCTTTCTCTCTCTCTTCCTTTTCTACTCCCTCTCTCTTTCTCTCCCCCCTCTCTCTCTCTTTCTCTCTCCCCCCTCTCTCTCTTTCTCTCTCCCCTCCCTCACTCTACCCCCCCCCTCTCTCTTTCTCTCTTCCTTTTCTACTCCCTCTCTCTTTCTCTCTCTCCCTCTCTCTCTCTCTTTCTCTCTCTCCCCCCCCTCCCTCCCTCCCTCTCTCTCTCTTTCTCTCTTTCTCTCTCTCCCCCCCTCCCTCTCTCTTTCTCTCTCTCCCCCCCCCTCCCACTCTCTC
This sequence comes from Myxine glutinosa, assembly GCF_964187855.1. Lineage (NCBI taxonomy): Eukaryota > Metazoa > Chordata > Myxini > Myxiniformes > Myxinidae > Myxine > Myxine glutinosa. Next base: position 89,519,005 of record NC_136262.1, on the reverse strand, counting down.
TCTCTCACCCCCTCCCCCTCTCTTTCTTTCCCTCTCTCTCCCCCTCACTCTTTCCCTCTCTCTCCTCTCTCTCTCTTTCTCTCCCCCCTCTCTCTCTCTTTCACTCTCCCCTCCCTCACTCTACCCCCCCCCCCCCCTCTCTCTTTCTCTCTCTCTTCCTTTTCTACTCCCTCTCTCTTTCTCTCTCTTCCTTTTCTACTCCCTCTCTCTTTCTCTCTCTCTCTTTCTCTCTCTCTCTCCCTCTCTCTCCCTCTCTCTCCCTCTCTCTCCCTCTCTTTCCCTCTCTCTTTCCCTCTCTTTCCCTCTCTTTCCCTCTCTTTCCCTCTCTTTCCCTCTCTTTCCCTCTCTTTCCCTCTCTTTCCCTCTCTTTCCCTCTCTTTCCCTCTCTTTCCCTCTCTTTCCCTCTCTTTCCCTCTCTTTCCCTCTCTCTCCCCCTCACTCTTTCCCTCTCTCTTTCTCTCAATCTCTCTCCCTTGCTCCCTCCTCTCCCCCCCTCTCTCTCGCTCTCTCTCTCTCTCCCAAAAAATATCTTTAGTCTATGATGGCTTTGCTCACTTTGAAAGACCCCTGTCGGTCAAACTACTGCTCGGCTGACAAATGAGGTAGGTTACTTTTCAATGTATTGATTATGTACATTGCTTAAAAAACATTTTACCTCCTTGATGTCATAATTTGCTTTGTGCCAGGCCAACATTATAGTAGATTCAAAATAAGATTTGGGTGAAATGAATGATAAATAATATAAATTTATTGTTGGGCTTTCGCTTGATGCGTATCTTGTATCTGCGCACAAATTAAATTGCTTATGGATTTATTATGAGAGCTATAAATTCTGTTGTTTTTCTTAAGTTGCTGTTTCTGTGCACAGTGTGACTTTGTGAAGATCTGAAGAACGTTTCGGTAGGACCCATCAGCTTTTGAGTTCTTGTCGAAAATGGGTAGACGGAAGTCGAAGAGAAAGCTTCCTTCGAAGAAGAAAATGATCGGAACTTTGGAAACCCAGTTTACCTGTCCTTTTTGCAATCATGAGCGCTCTTGTGATGTGAAAATGTGAGTGTGTCAAATTTTGTTTTTTGTTTTCCTCTTCACCTTATCTTTCCTGTATTTCTTGGACTTCCTCCATATATATCCTCTGTCCTTCCTCCTATTTTCTACCTATAAAGACAGGGATATGAGTATCCTACATTTGGCCCTCCAGACCTATGCCCAGTCTCCTCCCCACATGTACTTTAACACCTGCTTTAATCTGATTTTTTAAACAGTTAAATAGCAGGTACTTTTTAACAGTGTCGGCACATAGGCTATATTTGAAAGAGCAGAATAATACATGCAGATGAGACTATTTGATTTCAAGATATCTAGACGAATCTTTCCTCGTGCCAAAGATGTAGTACCAACCTGTCCAGGAGTAAATTCTGAGTTATGAAAAAAGTCACAACTGATAGTCGGCAACCCGTCCCCTCTCCAAAGGGTATGTGTATAACAACAACTAGACCGACGCTTGGTAGAGCGCATACTTCCTCCAGGCTGAACAGTTTACGGTTTTGATCTCACTGATAGGCCAGATCTGCATCCGGACCTTAACAAATTTCTAATCACGTTATTCTTGTCACCGAACCAACTCATCCACCAAGTTTTGTCGAAATCCGTCCATAACTTTGAACGTCCATAACTTTCTAACGTTCTATACTGTATATCGTTTTTGGCCCTATCTCTCAATGTTGAAGAATCACTTTAAAATTCTCATGTCCGGATATTACTCAAAATCTAATCAATTCGTCCTTGTTACACACCCAACTGTCCACCAAGTTTTGTCTGAATCTGTCCATAACTTTTTCGAATATCTTGCAAACAAACAGACAGACAAACAAGGGGGTGAAAACATAACCTCTATCCACCTTTTGTGGCGGAAGTAACAATAACAATAGGTACACCAGTATATACATTTAGAGATTTTGAAAATGACCGAGCACGGTGTGCCCATAACGTTCTCCAAAGGTGCAAGCAGCAAGTGCGTATCACCACTTAATGAGGAGCTGGAGTTTGACTCTTTCATATGTCGAGGTGTCATGGATTCCCTAACCCCTTCCAGTTCTGGGATAAGCACCTCAACTCGGACACTGTACAAGGGGTTTATTGAGGGATAAGGATAGCATGCATGGTAGATAGATATGGGCGCAGAAGCTAGTGGCACCTTTTGGTCCCCACACAGCCAGCAACCAACAACATCTCAAGGAATCATAATTTGTATTCTGCTTCATATATTTTTCTTCAAAGGACAAGGAACTCGAAACATTTCCCCAGTTTCCCAAGCTGGGCTTCAGAGAAAGGCAAGGGCAGGTGGGGAGCTGCTCATAAGGAAAGAATGTTGATGCAAGGTCAAACAAATATTTTGTCAACAGCTTCCCAAAACCAGACAGTCAGACGTTGGGGAGCCAAATGGGTCATATTGCCCCCTATTAGCCTGAGATTCGAATGAAATCCCTTACAGAGGGAGCAAATCAATTTCCTCAGCTGTTCTTCTCTGTGGATGGCCACACCCCCAAGCAGGCCAAACAGCTGAGACAGAGCATTTCATTCCACAAGTAACTGACCATCATAATGATCACCGAGTTGTTCAAGTCATCCACTTGCTCGGCATTCAAAAAATGTGCGAAAGTTTGCCCTTCTTCGCACATTCTCCCTTAAAGCTATCTCTATGATATTCCCACATTCTCCGTACTCTCCTTTTCTTCCCCTGTCATATTAGCCCCGCAAACCTCTCACCCGTGCTCTTTCCCTACCATACGGAAGTTGTTGTTAATGGGCTGTGTCGATTTTTTTTTTTCACCAGGCCAATCACTAACCCCTTTTCGCCCAACACGAAAAGGACATGTGATAAGCCCCTCTCTATCTGTGCCTTCAATTTAGTATGATCAGAGGGCAACAAATTTCACCTGAATCGTGCAAATTGTTATATCTACATGCCGACATGCCATTTGGTATGAAGGTAGGCCATGACATGTAGTGGCTCCAACTCTGGGTTGACCTCTCTGGTAACCTTTACAGGGGTCAAATTAAGGCCAATTGGTCAAATTTTCTCAAAATCCATTTACCAAGTTGATTTTTTTCAATTTTTGTAAAATGATGGAAACTCAATATGGTTCAAACTTTTAAGTGCCAAATTTTATGATAATCCATTTTATGTTTATTATTTTCAATGAATACCTCGTTAAAGTTAGGGAATTATAATTGAAAGCTGTGATATTAATCAAAACCTCACTCTGTATTGACCTCTCTTTAGGTCTTTAAAAGAAAAAAATTCATGGGAGAGAAATCTGATTAGAAGTCGCTTTTCATGAGAAACGTGGGAGGTACACTGAAGTTTCAAGTGTATTAAATCACTCAAGAGTGATATTCCACATGAGAAACATTAATGTATCACTTCTTTTAGTATTTTCACTCGTGTAACCAAAGGGAGTTGGGAATTGCCCCCTCCCAACCCTCTTTTGTGCGGAAAAGTGCGGGAAAAAAATCAATCAAGAGGGTTCAGCGAGGAGCTACTGGATTGATTCCTGGGATAGTGAGACTAATCTATGAGGAGCTGCTAAAAGAGATGGGGCTCTACTCGTGACAAAAGAGGCGATTTATGGGGGGGGAGGGGATCTGATATATTTAAGATAATAAAGAGGATAGACAAAGTAAGTACAGAAAAGATTTTCAGCAGAATATATAGTGATAGAACCAGGGGCCATACATAGTTTGTGAGTGAAGAAGAGTAAAAACGACTTTAAGGTAAAGGTCTTTCACTCAGAGAATAGTTAATGCATGGAATGGTCTCCCTGTAGGAATAGTGGCAGGTGAAACGGTAGAGGGATTCAAACTGGAATTATATAGGTGCCCAGAAGCATTGGGCACAGATGGGTACATGGACATTGGCGGAAATACGTGGGCATGATGAGCCTCGTGGCCTCCTCCTCCAATGAACTTCCTTGTATTAAATCTCAAAGGCCAACTCACATATCTGATCAGGAGACTCCTCTCCAGTCTCTATGTGGGCCTGACGTTTCACAATGCGACGTATGAGAAGCACCGTAGACCGACTCTCTCAACTATATCTCATTGTCTCGTATGACTGGGTTTAGGAACTGTCAACATCCATCACTGTGTTTCTCTGTAAACAATATTGTGATGGTAATGCTGTTTGCCCTGCAGGTTGGAAACATCGTGTGTTCACAGCTGCTGCAATTGAAAATGTAGATCCCAATCCGTCATCTTCTACTGCAACGCTTTTCATGGAATGGCAATCTCTGATTCAGCATCCGAATCAAGAAGCCCGACACATTTCACCAAATACAACGGCACTCAGTAGAGAGCGTACCTCCGCCTGGTTGTCCATATCACTCAATGGTGAAGAATCATTTAAAAAATTATACTAGCTGGATCCGAATCCAGATCTTCACCAAAATAGAATCGATTCTTCCTTGTCACACACAACCTGTCCACCAAGTTTTGTCCAAATCCATCCACAACTTTTTGAGATATCCTGCTACGTATCGTTTTTGGCCCCATCTCCCAATGGTGAAGATTCACTTAAAAAATTTAATAACTCTCATTCAAATCCATATTCAGATCTTCACCAAAATTGAATCGATTCTTCCTTGTCACACACAACCTGTCCACCAAGTTTTGTCCAAATCCATCCACAACTTTTTGAGATATCCTGCTATGTATTGTTTTTGGCCCTATCTCCCAATGGTGAAGATTCACTTAAAAAATTTAATAACTCTCATTCAAATCCATATTCAGATCTTCACCAAAATTGAATCGAATCGTCCTTGTCAGACATCTAACCGGTCCACCAAGTTTTGTCCAAATCCGTCCACAACTTTTTGAGGTATCCTGCTATTATCATTTTTGGCCCCATCTCCCAATGGTGAAGAATCACTTAAGAAAATTTTACTTGCCGGATCCGAATCCGGATCGTCACCAAAATGTAATCGTTTCGTCCTTATCACATGCGCTACCTCTCTGCCAGATTTCGTCCGAATCCGTCCACAACTTGGAGATATCTTGTTCACAAACAAACAGACAGGGGTGAAAACATAACCTCCATCCACCTTTGGTGGTGGAGGTAATAACTATACCTCTAGAATGTCTCGATAAATCGACTCGAGATTCACGCTTCCCTCTTCTAGAATACTGTGTGACTCTTCACCATCATGTGGTAAATCAGAGGCAAATCACCCTCAAAAGTTTACTAAGTGCGATCCAAAGTCACGGCCTCAACCAAAGATTGCCAACTCTTTGCTTGATTGTTCATTGCTTGTCAAGTGTGTCAGGGAGATCTTACTGACTTCTTCAAACAGGAGAACGAGCCGTATCCACCCTCCCTTTCCGAGTACGGCAAACTACGAAAAGTAAACAAGGCAGATACCATAAAATGTTTGAGAAAATGAAGCGAAACGAAGACCACCCTACGTGACAGCCATGGTGCTTGTGTCGATGTTCAGTTCCAGGAACTGCATGTGCGTTAGATCATCGATTAACATATACCAACCAACCTGTGTGCTTGTGATGGACTGCTGTGATGTGAATGAAAATGCAAGTGAACCCCTGTGTGCCAAATGTTATGTTTAAATACAAATCGCTACATTTGGGTGGTATTTGTTTCCCTTGCCACCTCTTCGTTCCATTTGTGCATGTGAAGCAAAAAGCAGGGTTAAGAAATTCGGTCATTTCGTCTTTAGACAAATTTGCTGCTCACAGTTTATGATAGAGGAACCATTTCATTCAAATTTAATGTTATATTTTGAACACTGGAACATGAATCGGAAGCGAACGTGCAGTTTAGCAGTACTTTGGCTCTGAATTTAGTAAATTGTACCGAATCTTATCCCAATGGCACATACGCACAGAAGAGCAAGGTAATGGTTTTAATCTGTCTGTCTGGCAGTCAAACAAAATAGAAAATTATTCCAAACAGGAAACTTACTGTTTTAAGGAATGTCATAAAGGACACAAATAACAGGCACAAACAACTAAATTTAACATGTAAAGACTAATAATAATAAAAGACATAAGACTAAGATAAGACATAAGACTAATAATAAAAGATGGTGGGTGCATCAATGGCAGTAAACTTCCAAAAAAAGTTTTTTTTTTCTACTTTAAAACTTATTTATTTCAATTGAATGATATTCTTGAACACTGTAGAACAAATCGCCTTGTTTGAACTTCCAAAACCCTCTAGTCTAGCAGTATTTGGACAAAACATTATGCCCTCTTGACCAATCAAATTTGCTGCTCACATTCTCAGCGTTGGGGAATATCAAGCTTCAGATAAAATGGTGCCTCGTAAGAAACATAGATTATATTATACTTGGAAATGCAGAGTTTAAAAGACCCATCCAATGATCTTTTTCTCTGGACTACGTGGGTGTAGTTTTTTTGTGCATCGTTTTTTAACCTATATCTACACATTTAACCTCTGAATGACTTCATAATTTTTATTACCTCTACAAATTGATTACTAAAAGTTTAAAAACACAAAATCTCCAACATAATACAAAACTGGGAAAACCAACTTTTAAAATGGAATTGAGGTTGTTTTGTTTTTTTAATTAATTTGACCTTTGGCACCAATTTGACCCTTGGCAATCAATCTAGGTCACCCCAGAGTTGGAGCCATTTCAATTCTTCATCGATACGTTATGACGTATGGCGTATGCACCTTCATGCCAAACATGTTGCTATACAAATGTGCATGATTTACGTGTTCTCTGACCACACAGCTTCTGGCACATGGTGAAAATGAATCCTGGCATTATAATTCTGGACCAAAAAGCAGGTGGCCCATGGGTGAAAGTGTCTGGAATGTTTATCTCCCCTCGATCATTTCAACAGAAATGTTTTTATTCCTCTGCTGACGATGTCGTGTAATTTCCTGTCCTTTGCCTTCCATTGCTCTGTCCACATCCAGGGACCGAGAGAGGAATACAGGAGTAATATCTTGTTCTGTTTGCCTTGAGGAGTTTCAAACACCTATCACATGTATCCTTTGCATTTGATGCTGCCATCTTACATTTACATAGTATGCCCTTGTCAATCTTTACTTATTGCTCATCTCCAGGTTTCCTCATTGTATTTGGAAAATGCACCTAAACCAGTCCTTGAAGTCATCTTCATTAAGAGATGTTGACTTATAATTCAAAATCCACTTTAATTTGAATGTGAAGGGTTAAACAGATTTAGGGGGTATTTTTTTAGGTTGACCAGACAATTAACCTATTTTTGTCCCCCGTCGCACCGCGGAGCGAAAGGGGGACTATGGTTTTCCCCTCCGTCCGTGTATCTGTCCGTCCGTCCGTCCGTGCGTGCGGGCGTGCGTGCGTAAGCGAAGGACCGCATTCGAATTTGGTGTGTGGGTGCAACCCACGTCAAAATCCAAGATGGCCGCCGCCATGTTTGTCTGATGCCATGTATGTCTGAACCTTGTGAGCCGAATATCTTGAAAAATAAGCGAAGTACCAACTTCTAATCTGGTGTGTGGGTGTATCTCGGCATAAGGAAGAACGCTATTGAAAATTGGGTCGCCACGTCAAAATCCAAGATGGCCGCCACCATATATGTCTGAACCTTGTGAATGAAATATCTTGAAAAATAAGCGAAGTACCAACTTCTAATCTGGTGTGTGGGTGTATCTTGGCATAAGGACGAACGCTGTTTAAAATTGGGTCGCCACGTCAAAATCCAAGATGGCCGCCACCATATATATGTCTGAACCTTGTGAGCGAAATATCTTGAAAAATAAGCGAAGTTACAACTTCTAATCTGGTGTGTGGTTGTATCTAGGCAGAAGGAAGGACGCTATTGAAAATTGGGTCGCCACGTCAAAATCCAAGATGGCCGCCGCCATGTATGTCTGAACCTTGTGAGCGAAATATCTTGAAAAATAAGCGAAGTACCAACTTATAATCTGGTGTGTGAGTGTATCTAGGCATAAGGAAGAATGCTATTGAAAATTGAGTCGCCACGTCAAAATCCAAGATGGCCACCTTGCGTCTTCCACTTTGTCAACTCGCATCACTTCACCGACGGGGGACCTAGGCGTAACGCTTGTCTCAGCTGTTTTATGCCAGCAAGCTGGGCCATTGACATTGAGCCTTCTTCAGACTAGTTGGGTGGTGATATATAGGCTGGAATAATGACCTAGAGCCATGGACACTCGCCCCTAAACTGACGAGCCTGGGGGTCTTTGAATCCCAACCCAGCTACAAACTGTCATCCTGGTGTTTTCCAGGCAGGGTGATTCATCAATGTGTGCTGTCCTTTGCATTGGCGTTAAACTGGGCATCCCGTCTGCCAGCATTAGTTGATGGACGTTAAAGATCCCACAGTGTCCTTCATAAAGTTGGTGAGTCATCACTGGCATCTTAAACAAATTCCTGCCCTAACCTTAATTGAGTGTCAAGCCTGGCCAGCTGGTTCATGAAAGACTTAAGCCCCTGACCAACCCCACAATGTGTAGATAATTGTGGTTTAGTGTGGTGATATTGATTTGTATTTCTCTGTTAAATCTCAACAACTGGTGACCCCTGCCCCTGCTCTGCTCTAGTGGGGAAAAATGGCCTTTAAACGATCATTCATTTTTATTTTTTTTGTTAAATCTCAACAACTGACAAACTTTCCTTCAACAAGACTTCACAGATTTATCGGAACCTGTTGACGTGTACAGTGATTGGATAGATGCCTGTGAAGCTGCAAATCAATAGTGTCAACTGCCTAAGCATAAGGTTTCCGCCTTAGATTTAGTGGCACATTAAAATCCTTCATTGTGGAGTGCTTATGATGCTGAAAACAAGTATCCAAGACTTAATGAAAGCCATTTTTCATGTAACCAAAAGGTTATTAGAAACTAGTATTGGGGATGATCAGTACAATTCTTGATTAAAGGAGTTTTCAAAGCTTGTTTTTAATGCAACAGTGAAAATGCATGCTATTATGATCATGATTCCCGATTGGGAACCGGTGCCACAGAGTATAATGGGAGGGAATCTTAATTGTGAAAGCTTGTGGTAGTGGACCATGGACAGATAGAATATTGAGGGATTGCCACATACTCACTGAGGTGACTGTTGGCTTGTTAAACCTTTACAGCAAAAGAGGGATGGTGAGACATCAGATCTGTTGCTGTCATACTTAAACGTCATTTTTCCATGGTAAACATACTTTGATCAATTGTGTTGGTTCAATCAATCATTTTGAAAAAGGAAAATGTACATTCCTCAGTTGTCTTTTTAATGTAGGCTCCTTGAATTTGTGGAAGAGATGGTTTTTACGTGGTAGAGCAGTTGGGCTGGATTTTTTTCATTGATTTATACCACGTTGGCAAGACAGTTTCATTGGCCAAGCTACACAATGGCTTTGAAGAGCTAAAATGTGGTACAAAGAAACTTGATGGGAATAACATTTCCAATTTTATTTTATGGTAAGGTCTTTCAGCATGTAACATTTATTGCTGTTTAGAATGTCTCGAGAAATAAAACGATTGGTAACCTGTTTTGAGCTGTCATGTTTTATTCTTAAATTCAAGTGTCAAATGAAATTTTGTAGACAAAAATATTCCAATGGATTAGCATCTTACACCTTATGATGGACTAGCCTGACATCCAGAACCTACCATACATGATAAATTCATGGTAGTTTAAAACCAGTTACTTTATTAGCTTTTTGTGAGGTTCACTTCAAATCTAGCTTGTGAAGAAGAAAGCCAAAGGTGAAAGGTTGGACAAAGCAGTGCATTGATTATCACATGGTACAAGATGCCATTCTCGCTTCCTGATCTGGGTTGCATGAGGCCATGGTAGGGAGATTTATGGAGAATGGCCATGATCAGAGGAAGTAGGTTAAAGCAAACCATGATCAGAAATTCAACTTTGCTTGATGGTTCCTGGATACCTGCAAAATCCAGCCAAGGTTACACCAACAGCTTATTTTATCAAATCAAGAAGTTGAAGGGGACTTTAAATAGTTTGGCCTTAACACCATTATGAAATGGTAGTCAATAGTATACATAACCTCAATTAAAAAAAAAAAATTTCTAGTTATGGAAAATTGGAAGTAGAACAAGTGTAGGCTCCTCCCACCTCCCAATGACATGAAAATTGGACAAAGTACTAGGGCTTACAGGAAGTATGGATTGTTTGCACCGAGATAAGGATAGAAATTAAATGGTTCAAACAAGCATAGCCTGTGTATACATTAAGACTTAAGATTGACATTCTATTCACAAGAAATTAATTAGTGATACCCATGGAAGGAAAAAAAAAAAAAGTTAAGTTAGCAGGCAAAACGTCCACGAAAAAAAAATACAAAGTATGTAGCCATTTCTCAATCCTGCATAAAATGACCAGAATACCTTCATGGTCATTCACCTAACATGGGTGATGCATTGCCCAAACTATGGACATGAAGTCAATTGGCAAGCATGGTGATTTGCTCAATTAAAAAAAAAAACCCTGAACATTAAATAAGATGCTGGGCAATATGCCAATACGACAACCGACGGCAAGGCAACTAGATAACCAAGATTCCTACACAATATGCAGTACAGGTAAATCAGTTGAGCTGGAATTGGTTGACTAAATAATTATGGAAAATGGTTGAAGTTATCATAAAGAAAACAAATATATATAAAAAACAGAAAGTCGATGGTTAAGAAGTCAATAAATTGCAAACAAAATGAATGCATCAACTGATAGACTGAAATAGGAAAGGTAAAAATTTTAGAACCATGCATAGAGGTAGAAAGTGACGAGTAAGGTCTTAACTAATCCTTGGCTGAGATTGGTCTTCAGAGTGGAACAGGAAAGGACCTGAGAAATCCAGAAAGAACTAGAACACCACTCAGTAGAGTGCATACTCCCACTGTGGGTTAAGTTGGAATAATACGATTTCAAAAGTTTGAGGGAGTAGTTCAGTGACAACACAAGACAGACTGCACAGATATATATTTAGAATATATAGAAAATTGTTTTTTTTTAAAGGCAATATCTTACATTTTCGGATTCAGCATTCAATTCTATATAAGTGTGTATTTTGAGGCATGTGTGACCAAATAAAATTGTAATCAGGAAAAACGTGTTTCATTCCTTAGGGATACAACATGTAAAACTGGCCCAAACATGAAAACAAAACTCGCTCATTTTAAGTAGTACAAGCTAATGCGACCACTCATTCTTCTGGGAATAATCCCATGCGCATGCTGGTCACACTTACTCACCTATGTCTTTATAAGTTCATCAAATACTGACACCACGATTGACATTTGCTGAGGTAAATGTTGATCTGAGGTTAATTAAAAATTTTAAGCATTATACGTATCAAATGATACATTTTATGAAACGGGGAATCCGAATACACTTTGGTGGTTTTAAAATGAGTATTAGAAAAAATAAAAACCTTGAAGACGCTGCTAACAAAATACACCGCTAACACAACCACGAGTTTAAACTATTTACAACAAATATGAAAACTATTTTCACATCACAATGTTAAATATAGAATATATAGAAGATAATGTTTAAAAAAATGAGCCCTATCTTCCAATGGTAAACAATCCTTCAAAAAATTCCTGGATCTGGAATATCCTGAGCTTCACCAAAAACTAATCAATTCTTCCTTATCCCAAGGGCAATCATCCCACCAACTTTCATCCAAATCCGTTCAGAACTTTTCCAGATATCTTGTTCACAAACACATGGACACGATTGAATGCATTACTCCCTCGCGGGAGTAAAGATAGCACGACGGTAACCTTCAAAGGAAGAATCAGTGTTCGGTACATGGAGCCTTAAGTACTAAGTGATGAACCCAATCAGACTCAAGGGAGATGGAAAAATTATCTATAGAAATTTTGCAGGATTGGATGGCCAAAAGGAGACCCGAGATACCATTGTCAAAAATAAATCGTTTTCATTTTACAAGAGCCGAATGTTAAATTGAGCAAGCACGTTTCAGAAGAACGAGATAAAAATTATCAATCCAAGGTAGATCAAAGAAAGGGAAGCCATGGTGTTAATCATGAAGCTGTGGATGCGAGAACACCTGAACAGCTAAAACCCAAAACATGTTAGAAAAATGGTTAACCCATGGCAAGTACATCGAGTTCTCGTAACACAAGGTAATGCCTGACATGAAGCAAGACCTTCAAACTGCTCCAGTGGAAGAAACTGGACACAAGTCTAAACCTCAGATAGTTCAGACAGTCAATGTGGACCCCTCTCAAGCAGGGGCGTCAATGCAGTGCAAGTAGTTGAAGGCTTAATCACGTGAACAAACAAAGCAGTGGAGATTCCCACAAATTGAGAAAAATCTCCATACCTATTCAGCCGTTATTCAAAATACTGTTCACCATGCTCTTGTACAATACAGAGCAGAAACCATTGACCATTGTTCAAGTGTACACAAAGAATTAACTTCGATATTTTTGCAGAGCATGGATGTGGTAGTTTCATGCATCGTGACCTAGCCATGTCACTCAACCAAACTCAAACTGATAAAAACAGGGCAACTACCTGGCCTGCCTTTTCTTGGTGATGCCCACAGACTTTTGAGCGTCGTTTTATACTTTTTAAACACCATTTGAGTTGACTCAGCCTGTCATTCTTTTGAGATGAGCAAAAGGAGTACCAGCTTACTGGAAACAGAAGGCATAGCCATGCTTCTAATAGGCTTACAGAATGCCCCAATAAGTATCTTTTTCACTTCCAAACCACTGCAAGTACACCCAATTCCCTTAATTTATATGCATTCAAATCCCAAAAAGCAGCATTACTGCACTGGCAAGATTGTCGTTTTACTAAAATCTTCACTTGGCATGTCCACAATAACTAGAACCACTACTTACATGTGAAGATGGTAGCTGAGCAGTGTCCACCCAACAGCAACAAGCCTATATTAGATGCCAATGTTCAACTGCAGAGCTGGGCATGAAAAGGGAAGTTTATAAAATAAATGCTTTTTTATTTATTTAATAATTAATTACGAGTTTGTCAACTAATCACCAAATCGTGAAATCTCAAACTGGTGGCATCGATACCAAATATCCACCAACATGTATGGTTTTTCAAACACTGAAAACGCAAATGAATTGTTCTTTTTAATTCGTCAAGACAATCACATTTGGCATCAGCAGTGCACAACATAAATATAATTTCCATTTGCATACAAATTAGCTCCAAAAAGAGAAATTACAACTCTGTACAGTCAGACCTTGGCCAGGGTTTAGTAGCATGGCTTGACAAGTGCTATGAGCTGGATATTTACACTGACTGGCAATAAAGCCAACATGTCCAGGAAATAACCATTTAATTAATTTTAAAAAAGAAAAAAAAAAGTCACTTGTGCAAGTAGTGCAGGACCCTGTTAGGCCAAGCTACAGAGTTCAGTGAAATAAGTTACACCAGTGAAATTATCGAACATTTCAAATGACACGAAAATAAATAAAAATACAATGTAGTCTCATGTTCAAGTAGTTCACAACCAGGGTTGGGTAGTTGACATTCCACAGCCAAAGGGAAAAAGGGCCTTCGTGTCAGACATGGTCAAGCTTGCAGCATCTTCAGTGTTCTTCACCATTCACGACAGCCATCTAAAACCCACACCAAAATGTTAGGAAGTGATCCAACAGGCATAAATAAACTTTTAATAAAGAACATTTCTTACAGCAGGGTACGTGTGGCCAACTGTGGGTGAGCGGTCGATTTCCAGCTCGTCGTCATCATCTGTAGTCTTCCTGTATACAGGATTTTCAAACCGCATAGTTTTGACTTCCTGGAGCCGCCAGTTCCGGAAAATGTAGATCCCAGCAGCACAAGCCAAAACGAGCACTGGGGAGCAGTTTGTTCAGATCAGCCGTGCAATTTCATGGATCACTTGGACAAAAGATTGGCAGAGGCAAAGATGGAACAAAATATACTTACGTAGTGTGACTATAACAGCAGCTGCTACTGCAGAAGTGTTGTTTACATTTCCTTGAAGAGCAGATTCAGCTGAAAGGTAGGAACGGAATGAGTTCTTGGAGTAAATAGCTTGTTTCATGCAATGTTACTCTTGAAGCTTCAACAAGCAGGTGAAAGATAGGCCCAAACTACAATGGGATATATATAAAGGACATCCAAACTAGTTAGAATGGCAATTACCTGGAGAGGTGAGACGTAGACGATGCACATCAGAAAATGTTACAGGTTCGATAGCAGGTGGTGGAAGCTCTATAAATGAAAATTTTTTTAAATTAGAATGCAAACTATAAGCATTACGAAAACTAAAATCGTCAAAACGTCCAGTCTGTCAGAATGGCATGGTGTGGCCAACCAAGCTAATAAAACTTGAACAGCAACCCAAGAACATCCTGTTCTCCCAACTCAAACCGACAAACCTGTGTGGCTAATTGGGTGGAAGGAGATACGTGGCGGCTTGTGTGGTGGTACAGGTACGACTTTCCGCACAGGTGCAAGAGTCGTCTCAACTGTGGGGACAGGTGAAACGTACAGTTATTGGACCAAATAGCCAAGGAATTAAAAGCACGCGTTACACCATTTACACTTCAAGTTGTGCTTTTAAACAGGAAATGGTGAGCAGTATACCTTTCATCGTTGACATCATGCTGGTAGTTTGCCTTGGAACATAAGCAGGTGGAGCAGGTGGTGCAGGGGCAAGCTTGCCTTCAATCAATTCACATGTTGGAATAAAATTTGGGAACACGGCAGTGAACACAGACAATGAAAGGTCTCCATCAAGCAAAGAAAACAGGATTGTGGAATAGCCTTTAATTTTATGCCTGATAATCCATAAAGGTTAAATTTCAGACGTTTATCCCAAGGAAATCAATATTTAACAACTGCAAACTTATGCAAGAAACAGCCATACCTGTGCTTTGGAGCAGAGTTGGCAGAAGGGGCTGAGCAGGGGAGGTAAGAGGCAACTGCACCGAGGGAGTCTTGGTGGCTGGGGTTTGGGTGAGAATTTAACGATGCACACAGATAGACCCAGCAGCACTTCCAAATCAAGATCCAAACATGAACATTTAAACCCTCCCGCCACACCATGCCATGCCCGCGTCCAGTCTGTCAAAGGTCAAGCTATGCTAATTGGGTGAAAGCAGCAAAGACATCATACCCAATGTCCCAAAACCCTGCAAGCTTATTCAAACAGTTGTTTCCTGCCTTACCCATAGTACATGTCCTCCCATCAGCAGCCATAAAAGTATGATCGGGACAGGCACACGAGTACGTAGATTCCAAAGCTCTCCCTAGCTTTGGTGCAGGTAAGCAGAGGTATGAGCACTTGTTCTTCTTGCACCGACTTGAGCCTTTGTGCAGAACAATTAGGGGGGACGGGGGGGCAGAGGGTTCGACAAGCTTGAACAGGCAGAGATGCAAGAATTTAATAAAATAGTCAATCCAAGTGAAAAATGTAGGATAATCAAGTTTGGGCCAAAGTCACAAAACTACAATTTAACAAAATGAACCAAGTACATACCTGGCTTTTGCAGCAGTGGATGGACCACAACGATGTCCTGTGGTCGATTAAGACTGCTGACCAGCACTTTGCGATCCATTGCAGTAAACTTGTTCATGCTGTAAACGGCTTCCCTCTCGCTATCAGTCCAGTACAGCGTGTCCTGCAAGTAGCAAAGCTTTAGCACTCAAATCACTTGGTTTCACCACCACAATTCAAAATGTTGGGGCATCGTTAAACAGAAAGCAAATGTTAATTGTAAAATGAAACCTCAAAGAGAGAGATGGCGAAGGGATGCAAGAGCGCCTTGGATTCGATGATAGTACGCCGGTCTGCCCCTTCAGTGGTCACAGTCGCCACCAATTGGAGTTTTGAATCAACCCAGTAAATTCTTCCAGCTTCCAGATCTTGGGTGGGATGGAGGGGCATGCCTTGGATAATTATCCCACAAATGCATAAAAGCATTGTCAAAACACGATTGGCACCAGAGTTCAAATGAGGAAACGGTCCAATATACCAAGTGCGATCCCATTTGGCCACTCTATGTCAGTTGCAACAAGCGAAGTCCGTGCTGTACCGTCCATTCCAATTCTTTCAATGCGTGCTGGGTTGCCCCAGTCTGACCAATACACCCAGCTGTGGGGAGCAAATAAAATCAAAACAAGTAGACAAAAGACCAAGGCTACAACAAGCTCAATGCAAACCACTCACCCATTTTGAGGGTCTACAGCAACATCCATTGGCTCTTTAATGCCTTTGGTAACAAGTGTCTTGCTATTGCCATCAACGAAAGGTGCTGCCACTGCAAGGATCTTTTCCCAAGAGTCTGTCCAGAAGAGCAGATCATGCTGCCAGTCCCAGGCAAGACCCTCAACTGCTCTAAGACCACCAGGTACTTTTTTACCACTCAACAAAACATTGGCCTTCTCAGCTTTCACTCCTTGTGAGCCGGTATTCATTGACGAGCTGCAATTGCAGGCAAGCAATTAAAGCACAATTTGTAGCTTCAAAGCATTTAAAGTTAAGTCAAGGGGGGGGGGGGGCTAACAAGGCAGACTCAAACTGTTTAAGCATTACGAAGTTAATACATTCATGCAACAAAATTCTTCCCAAACAGCAGTCAATTAAAAATTAAAGGGCCTCACCTCAGGATGCTCTTTATATCAAAATCAAACCAGTAGATCAAAGAGCGGGCTACGTCTGTCGTCAGAGCTACGACTTTATGAGCACCCGTCACAAGCAGGGTGTACTCATTACGACTAGTCACCAAGCGGCGGACGTCATGCTGGGTCGTAAACAGGACAAAAGCTTGCGTACCTGTAATCACAGGTGACAGTGGCAAGATGTTCCACAGTATCGACATTGTACAAAACGGCATTGTGGGAACATTTTGACTTGAAATACCAGCATCATGTCTATATTCCTAGATTCCCACTTAATGTAGGGAGATTGCCAAATAGAAAGCATAGATTTTGGCTTCATGGTGGTGTACACGTCTTGTTACACATATAGTCCAAAAAGACTGCTTTGTCACCTGCTGTATATGCACGATAGTCAGATTTTACTACAGAAAGGCTATACACAACACTACCAACTAAGTCCATCATGCTCAAGGGGAACCCCCGATTTCCATAGTCTATTAGAATTAAAATTTAACTGAGCATGATAAAAATAAATGAACCAAAATAAATATTCAATAATTATTTAATTAAATACAAATAAAATTAAATAAAGGTGAAGATGCATTTAAACCTACCAATAGCTTTGCAAGTTCCAGTCTTGGGGTCAAGCTTGTAACCATCATGGCATTGACACTTGAAGCCCCCTTTCAGGTTAATGCACAACTGACTGCAGGTTCCCAATATCTGACATTCGTCTACATCTGTAAAGAGCATGCACTCAAATATTAAGATTCAGAAGCTTTGACAGCACGACAACCACTCATGTGCATGGATGGACAACATACATTTGTAACCATTTCCAACTGCAAATTAACCCTTTGGCCGTTTGTGTTGACAAGCACAAAGTGCTCGTTAAGTCATATGGCAATGGGACATGGACGAGTCACTACAAAAAAAATTTTTATTTTTTTTTGCAACAATTTTAAATTTATTGTAAACATGACCGAAGTCTTTGGAGGTAATGCTTCAACCCACCTCTGCATGTGTATTCATCTTCCAGTTCAAAGCCTGGTCTACACTCGCAGTGATAACCAATGGGATCATCCACACACAGGCTGGAACAACCTCCATTGCCATGCAAGCATTCATCAACTCCTGAGGGCCCAAAACAGAACAAAATGGCACAAACTGCAGCAATGAAAGATAAACACCATTCCAACGGTTGAAACACGTGGCTCACCGCACTGTCCTGCTGGTTCATCAGACCAATCCCCGCAGTCGTTCTTGCCATTACAGACAGCAGCAGATGCCAAGCAAGCACCATTTGCACACATGAATTTCGTAGTCGTGTCACAAGCAGGTTCTGAGGTAGTAGCACACAATTTATCAAAGAAAAATAAAAAATATAAACCACATTAATGGCAAAATACAGAATTGGACAAGTGTTTAACAAACCTCGAATAGCACATCCAACCTCATCAGCACCATCGTTGCAATTGGCAGTGCCATCACAAGCAAGAGAAAGCGGGACACACTTCCCATCACCGCAGGTAATCTTAGCAGCACCACACACCACGGCAGCTGCACAGAGTTTATTTTGGTCAATGGTGAGCCAACATTGCTCAAGCTAAACGTGGTTCAGGCAAATTTTAGATTAAAGGGCAATCCACATTACTTTTGGAAAGAAAACCAATTTGAGTGAATCAACCACCATGGGAAAAACTCATTTCAAATGCTCAGCAAATGAGGCTTCAACCTCTCAACCTGCAGATAGACAGCAGCATTAATGAGGCCTAGTATTCCATACAATCTGAAACTGGCCTTACTGCAGTTATGTTCATCACTCCCATCATGGCAATCCTCTCTCCCGTCACACCACCAGCCTACGTGGATGCACTCGCCACTTGTGCAGAGCACCTCGCCAGATGGGCACACAGCTTGTGCTTTTGTTGACTTATTGGGGCATAAGAGAGGGCTCTCATCAGAGCCATCCTGTTGAAAAGGAAAACAAAGTGAATATGGAGAACAAGCACAAATAAACAAATATGAACATTTACACAGCCTAAAGCTCACCAGACAATCAGGCTCTCCGTCACAGCGCCATGATACAGGGATACACTGGCCAGAGTCACATGCAACTTTGGGAGCAGTGCACGTTGTCGGTGGGCAACCATTCTCATCAGATCCATCAGCACAGTCAGCCTGACCATTGCAGAGAAAATGGCGTGCCAAGCACTGTCCGTCGCTGCACATTATCTCATCCGGTGAGCAAGTTGGTTTTACTGTAAAGGGAGAAGCCAATCAGCTTACTGAATAGAATTTCCCCATCAGCTTATTAGCCTCAACCAATGTACAGCATCTTTACCACAATCAATTTCATCGGCTCCATTGCGGCAATCTTCCTCCCCATCACACATCCAAGCCTTCGGTATGCACTGAATTGTAACCGCACCACCACATGTAAAGTCCATAGGTGAGCAGCTCTTTTTGCCTGAAACAAAATGCACTTTATGGCAACAAAATACATATAGGTGTTTTGTAAAAAAAGTGTATTAAAACTAGAACGTCACTCAGACTAAAACGCCTCCACTTGTATTACATTCTACTAAGTTTGATTTAAATCTACAGAATTTTTTTTTTTTTTTTTTTTTTTAACCTGACATGACCCACCACCAAAATGTAATCACTCCATAATATATATATATATACTGTACCAACTTTGGACAACATCCGATCACTGGTTCACAAGTTATCACGGCAACAGGCTTTTTCCCTAACATGAGCTGACACTTTTGACCTCATGAAACAAAATCTATTCAGTTAATCTTTACCTCATTATACATATCACCAAGTTTGACTTGGGTCCCTTCAGGCAGTCAAGTTATCATGGCAACGAAAACCCATCAGACGGACAATCCGAAAACAATGCCTCTGGTGACTGGAGGCATAAAACAAAAACAGTGGACACCACGCACAACTCCACGACGTGAACACTAGGTTTTGTATCCCACCGATAGGTTGGCTCTCGATTCAGACCTGAACCAAAATCTAATTGGCTTGTTCTTGGCACCTAACCAAGTAATCCACCTGTTTAATCCAAATCCATCCAAAGACTAAACGACAAAATGAATGATCGTTTTTTTAAAGGCCATTTCCCCCGCTAGAGCAGGCATGCTGGGTTGCCCCAGTCCACAATGGGAAATGGCAGCCAAGTTAGCCTTGCGGGCCCCATGATAATCATTGTTCCCTGTTTGAGGCAATGTTTTTATGGCCGGATGCCCTTCCTGACGCCAACCCTTGGTCACCTCTTATGATGCACAGGGATACGGTGCACCTATTCTAAACCGGGGTACACACCGTGATCATTCATCCCAGCAAGCTGGTACTCAATTTGCCGACCTCGGAAGGACAAGCTGAGTCAACCCCCCTGGCGTTAATTCAGCGATCGACCGGGATTCGAACCCAGGATCCTAGGATCCCAAGCCGGCACCCTAACTGCTAAGCCAACACCAGGCATGAAAGACTAAAAGACAGATGGGTGAAAACAACCTTAGGTGGAGGAGATAACAGTGCAGCAGTGTTTGGATCTGTCGAGTGGAGGATCTGCTGTCGCCAACATGTGACCAGATCCTCAGGTCTGATTGGTGTACAGTTGAGGGGGAATACCCCAGGCGGACAAAAAAAAAAAAAAAAAAAAAAGTTCGACGGCATTTCCCTACGGGCTACATCATTTAAAAATAAAAGTTAAGCCCAATAAGCTATTTAAATAAAAACAACAAGTATAGCCATCCCACCCACAGTTTGATATACAGTAATGTCTATTCTTAATGCAAAAAAAGAGGCAAACTCCATACAATATTGCAACAGTACTTGTACGTACTACAGATTGCTGGAGCTTCATCGGATCGGTCAGGGCAGTCTATGTCTCCATCACAAACCCAGCGTTGAGGCAAGCATTCACCGCCACCACAAGTAAACTGACGAGGCTTGCACGCTTTGGGAGCTGCGGAATCCACCACCAAAGCAGCAATCAAAAGTGGGTTCCATCAAACCACAACACAAATTGGCTTCAGCGACGCTCAACTTACGGCAATCTTCTTCATCACTTCCATCACTGCAGTCATCTTGGCCATCACAACGCCAGATTGCAGTCATGCACTGCCCACTCCGGCATTTGAAATGAGTCTTCTCATCACAGGAAAAAGCTACAGAAGATCACAAAGTTAATGTTTCAGCCTTTAACCTCAAACCGAAATATATGACAAGTATGCAACGCCACCAAAAACATTCTGCAAGATTAGATTCCGATAGAAAAATCAAGTTTAGTCTAAAATATGCAAAATAAAAATGCAAACAATAAGTAAGCTTGTGGCGTATAAGCAAACTTTGGCACGCTTAAAACTATTTGCAAAAGGTTTTCACGCCTGTAATGTTGCATCACTTGTAAGATGCAATTATACATTGTGAAAAATCGTCCTATGAAAAAAGTTAATAAAAACCCATCTTTAACTCATCTTCCCCAAATCCATCCTAACTTTTGCAAAATGAAAATGGCACGTCAAAGTGGAATGTTACAGAAGGGGCACTGCATCAGATGCAAAAATCTATGTTACCCATGTTAAATATCACAATTCCATAGTTCCAAAATGCAAGCAAGGTAGTCCAGCCAAATTCCGTAGAGCTCAGCCATACAATAGAGCGGAGTACCGAGCCGTTGATATGGCACAGCCCTAACCAAATGGTCTTGATCTGCATATTTTTTTTTTAATGCAAAAGCTGCTAGTGCTACAAAGTGAAGTTAATACAATTGGATTTCGGAAAAAGGCGTTTTAATTTTTTTTTTTTTTTTAAAGTTTTTTTTTTTTAAACTATATATGTATGTATATATATATATATATATATATATATATATATATATATTTTCTAATTAAACAAAATAAATCACTGGAAAAATTTGATGGAACGTAAAACATTAAAGGACACATCAATTAGTACTACTACTAGTAGTGTTCACCTCTCCAATATTAGGAGGAACAAATGATATTTTAAATACCTGAAAGTTTTGTATTTTACAACCTTAGTGCAGCGCAGGCTCAACCTGAAAAGGTCTAGTAGAGCAAGATTATTACTCAGATGAGCAACAAATCAACTGTGTGTGTATATATATATATGTGTGTGTGCGCGCCATGAACTCAAGGTCATGAACAACTCGCACAACAACAACAACAACAACCAGTGTCGCCTCCACGTGGGTTTGGGACGAAACCAGCACACCGGCACAGCACGCCACGAGCACCTGGAATGAAGCAACTCACCTTGATCCACAACGAACAGTAGCACCAGGTAGAGCGCAAGGGTGCAAAATCCGAACCCCATTGTTCGGCGAAATATCCTTGCGCTGGAAGGAGAACGAAAGGAGCCGAGCACCAATAGGACGCCGGTGAAGATATTCGGAAAACCAAAACCCCCACAACAAACAGACCAACAGCGAGACCGTAAACCCTGCAAACACCGCGCACGCCGAGACCAATATTGCGCTGAACCAACGATACCGCACTAGTCGCGAGCCGCGCTATTTGGTATCGCCCGCTGCTCCTGATTGGTCAAGGGACGCAGAGGGCGTTGTGTGGGCGGAGTTACTCTGACAGGCTGCGGATCAGAACGAGCTATGATTGGTCAAAGCGGTGGAGGTGTGGCCATAACCTCTGTCGTATGGTAATGAGGAAAGGCGATGCGTTTGAATTGGTTGAAACGTGGAGGCGCGACGTCGGAACGCGCCTCATGGGATTCACATGCGGCACACACATGTCTCTTTAATCACTCGAATCACTTAATAAGTCGGATTATCGTTTTTGCTCGACGTTCAAAAGCTAAAAGCACAGTTTACGACATTTTGACGGTAATTCATTCAGGGTGCTCGCTTCCGTTTGGCCTCGGCGATATTTATAAACACAGAGTTCGATTTCCGCGGGAATTGCTTTCGACTGCAAATTATTGTCCTGGGTACGCGGGGGCGCCGCATTGCGAAGCACGCACACTATGGGATGTGAAGATAATTGCCGCCTTTTCTAACTGCAATCGTATACATGCCCGACAGCCTGCATCTCACCTTTTGATGAATATCACTATAACTATAATTAAGGGGATCGGCACTCGGTAGGGCGCACACCTTCACGAGGCTGAACAGGTTACGTTTTGTATCCCACTGATAGGCCGGATCTGCATTCGGACCTGAACCAAAATTTAATCGCCTTGTTCTTGTCACCTACCCAACTCATCCACCTAGTTTTGTCATAACTCGTCCACCTGGGAGCTCCCGTGATCCACATTTACTGATTTTTAAGGAGAAGACAGAAAGACCACCAACCTGCCTGCGGTGAGAGAGTGAAAGGCCCTCAGAATCAGCTTCATCCCGTGAGATTCCAATGTTTCTTAAAGCCTTTGTTTCAACAGCGTGAAGCCGAGCTAGGTGTGACGCAGGAGCACCAGCCCATAGGGGAGAGCAGTATTCCATTGAGCTGCGGATGAAAGCCTTGTATGTGGTGAGGAGCTCAGGTGTGCCAAGGAAGGACTTCGCACGACGGCGGATGCCCAGTCGGCGATTGGCTTTGGAGGCCAGCTTGGAAATGTGGTTTTCCCAGGAAAGATCATGGCAGATAGTGAGACCCCAAAGCTTGAGTGACAGAACTTATTGGAGAGGATTGTTCAGAAAGTAGATGGGAGGGTTGTCCAGACGGTCTTTTCGGAGAGACATAGTAAGAGAGTGAGAATTGTCAGGATTGAAAGTCATTTTCCACACGTTTGACCAGGCTGTGATTTTGTCCAGGTCTGCGGAGAGTGAGGACGCTGCAGACTGCCGATCTGAGGGATGAGGTATGGAGCGACAGATAGTGGAGTCATCAGCAGAGAGATAGAGAGGATTTTCCAGAGTCGGAGAGATCATTAAAGAAGACCAGAAAAAGCACAGGGCCCAAAACTCTGCCTTGAGGAACTCCAGCCTGAACAGGAAGGGGGAGATGGGAGAATTCCATTCAGAGCCACATGTTGATTATGACAGGAGAGACGGTCGGCAAGCCATGTGTGGATACCATAAGAAGAGAGTTTGGTGAGCATGGCGGGGTGCCAGACCATATCGAAGGCACGAGATATGTCAATTGTCAAGGGAGACAGCTCTGATTTCCTGTTTGGCGTTGAGGACCTCCATCCATTGTTGAGACAGCAGAAGCAGCATGTCCAGAGTAGAATGACCTGGTGTGAATCCAAATTGATGATCCGAGATCAAGCCATTGGAGAAGAGGAAGTATTTAATATCAGATGCGATTATGGATTCCATGACCTTGCTGATTATTGGAAGCAGGCCGTTTGGTCTGTAGTTGCAAGGATCTGATTTTGCACCTTTTTTGTGCAAAGCGGTAATGTTGGCTGATTTCCAAGCAGATGGCAGATGGCCTTGAGCAAAAAGAAGGTGAATAGAACAGCAGAGCAGGATTTTAGGACCTGTGAGCTGGTGCTGTTTGGTCCAGTTGCAGAATCAGAGTCGAGGTTTGACAGAAACTTCTCCACCTTGTCAGGAGAGGACACAGAGTCCTGGAGCAGCTGCGTTTGACTGGATAAGGTGGGTACAGAGAGAGATGGGCTTGGGACACGAGATTTTGAGGCAAACACAGAGTTGAGGCATTCGGTTTTGTCATGTGCGGTGTCAACTGTGCAGCTGTTTGAGGTAAGGTAGTAGTCCTGTAGCTAAATGGGATTTTTCAGCTCAAGCTGGAAATTTAGTATATAGTTTTTTAAAAATTGATTTGTATAGCTTAGAGTGTTCTCTTTCATAATCTGTCGGGTGAACCTGGGTCACCCTTGAGCGTTTTGAGAAATTCAAGATGGCGTCCAAGATGGTTGCCATTTCATATTATCGGCTATAACTTCTTTCATATTTAACCTAGGATGATATTTTTAGTGTCTAGTCATATGTTGTAGGGGTCAAGGAATCCATATAGATCAATTAAAACGTCGGTAAGTGATTACATCATGGTAAATCCAAGATGGCTGCCATTATGGCCGCCAAATCATGTTTTAGGCTTTAATATGCTTCATACTTAACCGAAAGTGGTAATTTCGGTGTCTAATCGAATGTTTTGCGGGTCAAGTAATCCAATTTAAATCATTTAAAAGGTTTTTGAGGGATGTCATGTTTAATCCAAAGATGCTGGCCAATAGAGGCCTACAGGTGGCTACTGCCTCAACTCAAGCTTTTTGAGTGGTAACATACGTGAAAAATGATAACCAATCAAATCAGTCTAAATACACTCAGTTACGCAATCAAGCTGTCCTTTTTTGGCAGCAACCTGTACTCTTACAGGCGCAAAATACTGTGCAGTTCAAATTATACTTTGTACAACTACACACACGAGTAATACACGGCGTGACACTTTGGCATCCACATCGGATTCGACGCATGATAGACTCCGGAGCGAGTTCTGTGTTGACTGGAAGAGAAATTGGTTGGAGATTTTTCATTTGTGTGTCCTTCCTCCAGCCATACGATTCTGGATCCAGTTCTGGTGGATTGTCATCCTCCAAAGAACGCCACACAATGGCTTGGTGATGGGCCCTTTTTACATTCACTGCAAACGCCTCATTGGTTGGAGGAAGAGAGCACAGTTTCGGCGGGGATGGTGAAGCCTGTCCTGTTTTGGATGCCCATACCTTCCATCGTGCTTCAGACATTGACTCGCTGGAACTTTGTCTATAACACGCTGACATGAACGCAGTGGCCTGTCCAGTAACTTCTTGTATTGGAGTGTCCATTACACCAAGAAGTGACAGGGAGTATCCATCACCCAATACCTTCAGAGCAGTGGCCTTGCCTATCCCATAGCAACATGCTACAGTATCACACCCGGTCAATGCGTGGGCACCGAGGATTTCAGTAACTATGGATGCATGTTTCTCCACTGTTTTTCCAATGTCAATGACTGTTCTGTCCTTGATTGGGCATTCCATAGTTACACGATTTTTCATATTTGCAGTGTGGTAGTAATGCACAAGAAGTACGAAGACGTCTGTATCATCAGAGACTACAGTTATTTCACTTAGTTCATTGCTTCGGGCACACATCATTGCCTGCTGAACAATGATATTGTCCGCTTCTTCATGTGTTGTAGCTACATCCATCCTATTAGACATTGTAAATTGTCTTTACAATTCCTGGTTATATATTACATAATATAAGTCACAGCTACTATCAGAAATGTAAGATGTCAGATTTTCAAAGATGACACCAATGTTAGCATCACATCTATCTATAATTCCAGTAATCTCTGTGTGTATGTGTGTGTGTCTGTGTGTGTGTGTGTGTGTGTGTTTGTCTGTGACCGCTGTTTCTCGACAACCACGGGTCCGATATACTTGAAACTTGCCAGGTATATTGCTGGGGACCCGAGGATGTGCCTTTTCAAGGTTTGAAATTAATCGGACAAGTGGTTCCCAAGGTATGGTCACCGTACTCGCAAGCCGTTCGCTTTGGCTTTGCGAATGGACCAAACCATTTCATGTAAATAGAGGGGGGGGGGGGGGGGTTCTACCGTACTCGCAAGCCGTTCGCTTTGGCTTTGCGAATGGACCAAACCATTTCATGTAAATAGAGGGGGGGGGGTTCTGTGGTCGTTACTGCCACGTGGTTTCAAAGTTTTTTTTTGTTGTTGTTGTTTGCACGCATGTTTTTTTGCACGCACGTACGGGACCAAACCCGTATGGACCAAACCATTTAATGTAAATAGAGGGGGGGGATATAATTTTAGATATATATAGTACGGGCACGCCCTAGTGTTTAAAACGACATCAAGTTTAGCCAAGTGCTCAAATGGCAGCCATCTTTGGTTGAACATGTGATCCCTCAACAACCTTTTAAATCGTTTAATTGGATGACTTGACCCAAAAACATATACTGTACCTAGACACCATTATTACGACTTTAAGTTAAATACGAAGCATATTAAAGCCTAAAACATGATTTGGTGGCCAAAATGGCAGCCATCTTGGATTTACCATGATGTAATCACTTACCGACGTTTTAATTGATTTATATGGATTCCTTGACCCCTACAACATATGACTAGACACTAAAAATATCATCCTAGGTTAAATATGAAAGAAGTTATAGCCGATAATATGAAATGGCAACCATCTTGGACGCCATCTTGAATTTCTCAAAACGCTCAAGGGTGACCCAGGTTCACCCGACAGATTATGAAAGAGAACACCCTAAGCTATACAAATCAATAAATAAAAAAAACTATATACTCAATTTCCAGGTTCAACCAGGGTTCTACCAGACTATAGGGGATGGAGGGGGAACAAACACCAAAAACAGCTTTGACCAGACGCCACCAGGATTTGGAGGAGGGAGACAGGTTTGAGAGTTCAGTCTTAAGAGTAGAGATGTTGTTTCCTTGCTCTTCTGAGGGTAGACACACTTGTTCCAAGCTTTGTGAAAGGAATGGAGATTGCCTTCCCTTGGATTTGCCTTCCATGAGGCAAAGGCAAGTTGTTTCAGGGCTTGCGAACTCATTCATGGAAATTCATGGAATCTTCATGGAATTTCATGGAAATCTCGTAGTAAACGTGTGGCCTTGAATGGGTTTCTCTCATCCCCCCTTCCTGTTCAGGCTGGAGTTCCCCAAGGTAGTGTTCTGGGCCCTATGCATTTCTGGTCTTCATCAATGGTCTCTCCGACTCTCTTGAAAATACTATCTATCTCTTTGCTGACGACTCTACTCTCTGCCGCTCCATACCTCATCCCTCAGATCGGCAGTCTGCAGCCTCCTCACTCTCTGCAGACCTGGACAAAATCACAGACTGGTCAAACAAGTGGAACATGTCTTTCAATCCTGACAAATCTCACACTCTTACGATGTCTCTCAGCAAAGACCGACTGGACAACACTCCCATCTACTTTCTGAATAATCCTCTCCAAGAAGTTCTGTCACTCAAGCATTTGAGTCTCACTATCTGCCATGATCTTTCCTGGGAAAACCACGTTTCCAAGATGGCCTCCAAAGCCAGTCGCCGACTGGGCATCCTCCGTCGTGTGAAGTCCTTCCTTGGCACACCTGAGCTCGTCACCACATGCAATGCTTTCATCCGCAGCTCAATGGAATCTCCTCTGGGCTGGTGCTCCTGCCTCACACCTAGCTCGTCTTCACGCTGTTGAAACCAAAGCTTTCAGAATCATTGGAATCTCCTGCGATGAAGCTACCTCCGAGGGCCTTTCACTCACTCACCACAGGCAAGTTGGTGGTCTTTCTGTCTTCTACCGACTCCTATCCGGCCTAGCTCCCCCAGCTCTGTGCTCTGTCCCCCAACTATTCCGACAGGTCGTACAAGATCTGCCAGCAACCCTCTTCTGGTGAAATTACCAAAATCAAGACTCTCTGCTCACCTTCACTCCTTCATTCCTCTTTACTCCTGCCTCTGGAACAAAGTCCCTCACTCTCTTCAATCCAACTCTTCCCTCCAGGTCTTTAAAACAGCTGTTCACCACCATCTCTTATCTTCCCCCATCCAAAACCTTGATCTCTCCTACCCCCGCTAATTTCACCCCAAATCCTCTTTTTTTGAAATACCGACTTCTTTCCTGGAAGTTCTAGCAGTGTCCATGTGTTTTATACCTCGCCAACCCCCCCCCCCCCCCCTCACTTCCCATGCCTCCTCTCCCAAGCCATCTCCCTCCCACAGATCTCCCGATGTCCCTGCGCTCAAATGTTGGTCTTGTTCGCTTCCCTCTCCCTCCCCATCTTGTCTCCCGCTCCCTTTATTATATGTTTTGTGTGTCCGTTTGTTACCCTCGCCAAAGGAGAGGGTATTGCATTTGAGTCCGTTTGTAACTTGGCAAAAAACAAAACAAATTTTGTGCAAGTATGTTGTTGTTCACTCTGGTGAGTGTTTGTGTGTTTGTCTCTCCACTCACTTATACTTGCCTACAGGTCGCAATTTTAAACCGATCTTCACGAAACTTCACCAAATGGTAGAGTTCGTGGTCCGACAAAATCCTATATATTTTGGGGTCAAAAGGTCAAAAGTTCGACATAGGTCAAAGGTCAACAACAATTTCAAATTTCTAAAATCCTAAATTTTCATCCGATTGACTTGAAATTTGAAAAGGATTTACATATCGGCTAACTGAATTCAACCACCAACTATTTTTGAGATCAGCACAGGCCAAAAGGTCAACATACGCCAAAGGTCAACCACTTTTTTCAAATTTCTAAAATCCTAAATTTTCATCCTATTGACTTGAAATTTGAAAAGGATTTACATATCGGCTAACTGAATTCAACCACCAACTATTTTTGAGATCAGCATAGGCCAAAGGTCAACCACTTTTTTCAAATCTCTAAAATCCTCAATTTTCATCCGATTGGCTTGAAATTTGAATAGGATTTTCATTTCAACTAAATGAATTCAACCACCAACTATTTTTGAGATCAGCATCGGCCAAAAGGTCAACATAGGCCAAAGGTCAACCACTTTTATCGAATTTCTAAAATCCTCAATTTTCATCCGATTGACTTGAAATTTGAATAGGATTTACATATTGGCATACTAAATTCAACCACCAACTATTTTTCAGATCAGCATAGGCCAAAGGTCAACCACTTTTTTTCAAATTACTAAAATCCTCAATTTTAATCTGATTGACTCGAAATTTGAATAGGCTTTTCATTTCAACGAAATGAATTCAACCACCAACTATTTTTGAGATCAGCATCGGCCAAAAGGTCAACATAGGCCAATGGTCATCAACAATTTCAAATTTCTAAAATCCTCAATTTTCATCCGATTCACTTGAAATTTGAATGGGATTTACATATCAGTGAACTGAATTCAAACACCAACTATTTTTGAGATCAGCATTGGCCAAAAGGTCAACATAGCTCAAAAGTCAACCACTTTTTTCAGATTTCTAAATTCCTCAATTTTCATCCCATTGAGTTGAAATTTGAATATGACTTTCATATCAGTTAACTGAATTCAACCAAAAACTATTTTTGAGATCAGCATAAGCCAAAAGTTCAACATAGGTCAAAGGTCAACAACAATTTCAAATTTCTAAAACCCTCAATTTTCATCCGATTGACTTGAAATTTGAATAGGATTGTCATATCAGCGAACTGAATACAACCACCAACCATTTTTGAGATCAACATCGGTCATAACGTCAACATAGGCCAAAGGTCAACCACTTTTTCCAAATTTCTAAAATCCTCAATTTTCATCCGATTGACTAGAAATTTGAAAAGGATTTACATATCGGCTAACTGAATTCAACCACCAACTATTTTTGAGATCAGCATAGGCCAAAAGGACAACATACGCCAAAGGTCAACCACTTTTATTCAAATTTCTATAATCCTCAATTTTCATCCGATTCACTTGAATTTTGAATGGAATTTACATATCAGTGAAATGAATTCAAACACCAACTATTTTTTAGATCAGCATCGACCAAAAGGTCAACAAAAGCCAAAGATCAACCACTTTTTTCAAATTTCTAAAAGCCTCAATTTTTATCCGATTGACTTGAAATTTGAATTGGATTTTCATGTCAGCAAAATGAATTCAACCACCAATTATTTAAGAGGTCAAAAGGATGCTCTACTGAGTGCCATTCTGCTTTGTTCTCTTTTGCCAAGTGTCGCTCTATGAGTGATTTTTCATTTGTCTGTTTGTCTGTCTGTCTGTCTGTTTGTCCGCACAGAATAAATATGATTTTCCCTGCAACCGTTGGTGCGATTGACAGGAAATTTTCACCATAGGTGCAACTCCACCTGTAGAATTTTTTAAAATGATAATTATGACGTCATAGGTCACGTGGTTCGGCCGCCATCTTGGAAAAACCGAAAAACTTTGCACCTCTATATCTCCAAAAGCGCGGAATAGAAACAATTGAGACATGGCTCACAGTAAAGAACTCTCCATGGGGAATAAAATATTGTTGCGGTTTTTCGAAGCCCGTTCCCTTACAAAGGGGAGATTAAGCCCCTTTTTCTCCTTGGGTCTTCAAAACCGCGAGACCGAGTCGCCACTTCCGGGCAGACGTGGAAAAGGGTTTCGGGACAATTTCACACGTACCTTGAGTACCCACGCTGCAACGGCAGCGGGGATCGAGTCTCGCACGAACCACGCGTGATTGAGTACACCCGAGCGGATGGCGTACCACGTGACTCGTGCTGTTACCTTTCTATAGAACCCGATCAGAGCGATCTAATTCGTACCACGCGAGACCAATGGTGGAAGAGACAAAAGCGGTCGAATCAGAAGGAATAACAGGTTTATATACACTAGTTACAGGGATTTGAAGGAAAGGAAAGGGACACAGGGCAGACTTAATCAATCTTAACTCATATAGTCCCAGACACGGGCCTGATCACTCACACGGGGAAATAGAAGAAGAATGTTCGCGCGCCGAACGCGCCTGCTTCGGTCGCTCCAGGAACAGCTCACCCGGTCGTGGCCCCCTGGCGGTCACAGCATGTATCCCGGCGAAAGCAGGCAGGCGGGAAAATCCTTGCGGCGCGTATCAGGCAAAGGCAGGCAGGGGGAAAAACGCGCGTCTGTGGCCCGGTGCGGGTTGTCTTTTACAGCGCGATTAATACTGCGCAGAGCACGGGGAGCAAGGCAAGTTCGTGTACAACGGAGCTATGCGCATCTCCTTCCCAACTCAACTGAACTGCCATATTCTCACAACTCCGAACTCATAACTGACGTCTCACTCACATCTCATAACTGAGGTGGGGGGCTCTGGGCACATGGTTATATAGCCCCGCCCTAGCCCGCCTCGAATGTTCCAAACCCCGGTTTTGCCGCAGTGGTAAGTCACTCCCCTCGAGCCCTGATTGGCGGCTCGTGCTTACCGACGGCTCCTCCTCCGCCTTCCTTCGGCCTCGGTCGACTTGTTCAGGACTGCCGCATGGTATTTCGGCGCCAAAAACCACCCAAAGCACCATAAGGACACCTAATTATCATTATCCTACTCAACGCAAAACTAAACACAGGAAAGGTCTACGCTTACATTACTAAGAAATAACTGAGATTAAACGAGGCTACATGTTGTAGTGTAACTAACTATGAGGGGAAATGAACCTTTATTATAAAACCACAAAACCGCAACAATATGTTAGTGATGATGTTATCGGTGCCTCCATTATGACGTCATAATTTGACAATGTACAAAACTTCATCCAATGAAGATGAAATTTCTTGAGCGCCATGTCGGCATCAACTGGTGGAGAAAAAAATTGATGACGTCATCGGTCACGTGGTTCGGCCGCCATCTTGGAAAAACCGAAAAATGTTGCACCTCTATAACTCCGAAAGGGCTGAATAGAAAAAATTGAGACATGGCTCATTGTAAAGAACTCTCCATGGGGAATAAAATATGTTAATGATGATGTCATAGGTGCCTGCAGTATGACGTCATAATTCGACAAGTATAAAACTTCATCTGATCAAGATTAAATTTCTTGAGCATAATCTAGGAATAAATTAGTTTAGAACAAAAATGATGACGTCATCGGTCACGTGGTTCGGCCGCCATATTTGTTTTAACACAAAAGCCTTAAAAACAACTGAAAATACATCATGGCGAGGGTTTGCAATCTCTGATTGCGCTTTTCCTTATTTTTTTGTGATTGATGTTAGCTCTTACACGAGCCTCGATCTTGTCTACAAAAAAAAATAAAAAAATAAAAAGGAAACTGCCTCACCACAAGATTCAGTGAACCATGGACGGGAGAAAGGGTATGGCAACTGAAGACGAGATAGGATAAATCTGTACATGAGAGCGAGCAGTTTACTTTGGAAGAATTCCCAGGAAGAGTTCATATCAGAGGCAGTAGAGATGGGAGACCAGGCCAGATGATTGATGGCTGCTTGAAGACGATGCCAGTCGTCGACGCCGAGGAGGCTCTCTGAGAATGGCCAGAGAGATGTCCACTTTAACAAGCAAATGGTCAGATGAACCGATTGGATCAGAAGAAGAGCAGCAGACATTTGCAGGGAAGTTAGTCATAACCAAGTCTAGAAGAGAAGATGCTCCGTTGACTGAGATCCCAGTCGGGAAATTGACAGATTGTGTCAGTCCCAATGAGTCGCATAAGTCCTTTGCTGAGGTGCAATGGCTGGTGTGAGAGGTACCCACACCCAGCCAGCTGGCATGATGACAATTGAAGTCGCCACATATGAGGAAAAGAGAGTTGGGATGAGTGGAGAGAAGTTGTTTCATGTTGTCAGACAGCGAAATGTAAATGGAGTCATCACTGTTTGGAGGACGGTACAGAACACATATGAACAAAACGTGGGAGCGGAGGGGGTGGAAGCCAGAGGTACTCCTGGGGGTTGGGTGGAGAGAGGGCAGTGCAGGGAGAGTGAGGAAGAGAGTTTTTGATAAAGATAGCAACCCCACCACCCGGACGAGGCTCAGGTCTATCATACCGGAGGTTGGAGTAACCAGGGAGGCATCAGAGACATCTTGAAGGAGAACGTTTCTGTTAAGCAGATAAAGTCTGGTTTGTCAGAAGCAACCTGTATGGAGAGATCAATCAGGTTTGAGCGAAGGTTATCAGTTTATCAATATCAGAAATCCCCACATATCAGGTAATCAAGGATGACTTTGGTGGAAAACCTGACCTAATAGTAAATAGAGGGGTTTCAGTCGCCATGATGCAGTGCACAGACGACATATTGGTTGGCAAGCTGAACAAGTGAGAAAAGATAAAGAAGATCTCAGAAGGCCAAATAATTAGCGTAACCTTCCATTGCGCAGTAAAGTTTTTCTCTCTCAATGCATTATTATTGTCATGTATGCAGTGCAAATGTTCACCGTTGTATCCCTACACCGGGACCGGGTTGTATCCCTACGCCAGAGCTCGGATGGCGCTGCTGTGAATCGGGCCTTGATCGGCAGAGTGAATAAAACGCGTACGACAATTGATCGCAGTTTGTCGAGATACTTTACATGGCGACGAGGATAAACATCTAGACCATGACATCTTTCGGCCATATCGATGAATTCGACCCTCATGAGGGGGATTTTGACACGTATTCTGAGCGGTTGGCTTTCTACTTCGAGGCGAACGGCATTGCGACCGAAGGCCGGATGAAGGCCGTCTTCCTGTCCGTTTGCGGAGGTGAGACGTTCACACTCGTTAAAAACCTGATTCGGCCTCGGACAATCCAGGAGCTCACGTATGCAGAGCTCAAGGCTGCTTTGAAGGAACATTGCAACCCATCTCCTTCAGTCATCCTGTGTCGGTTTAATTTTTACATGTGCAGACAGCAGCAAGATCAGTCGATCGCAGACTTCATTGCACACCTCAAAAAACTGTCACATCTGTGTGAGTTTGGGGACACGATCGATGACATGCTTCGTGATTTGCTGGTGGTTGGCATGTCCGATGACCGCACTCGTAGACGCCTGCTTGCTGAGAGAAGACTGACGTTCCAAAATGCCAGAGACACCGCCATTTCCATGGAAAGTGCTGAACGCAACGCTACAAGCATCGGTGCCACTCGCTCATCTGGTACCAGCCCTGCTGTGAATCGGTTGGATCATGTTCAGCCACAACGTTGGAACAAGGCTCCTCGTCAGAAGCCAGTGCAGTCTCAAACCCACAACAACTGTTTTCGGTGCAACGGAAAGCACCCTCCGGAGACGTGTCGGTTCAAAGATGCCACCTGCCATTTCTGTTCGAAAACTGGCCATATTGCTCCAGCTTGCATCACTCGCAAATCGGGAAAAGGAAAAGCTGCTGACAAGATTCATCAGTTTATCGGTTCGGAGGAACCCGAGCTTGACCAGGTGAGCTCTGTTTCCGACAACTCAGAATCGTATGACCTGCTTCATATTGATTCTCACCATAGGCGGGACCCTCTTCTTGCCAATGTTGTCGTCAACAATCGACCATTGCAAATGGAGGTCGACACTGGTGCGGCCGTCTCGCTCATCAGCCATGCTGTTTTCACAAACCTGTGGAGTGATGCTGACCGACCCCATCTGAAACCTACTACCTATGGACTCTCCACCTATACAGGTGAGAAGATTGTTCCCTGCGGTACATGTGATGTCACGGTGGGCTACGATAACCGTGAGTTTCACCTACCCCTGATCGTCATTCCTGGAAAGGGCCCTTCCTTACTCGGCAGGAACTGGTTGAGCATAATTCGACTGAAGTGGGAAAGCATTCATCAACTCCGGGCAGCCAACGTTTCTCCTACCGCAGCATACACACTCAAAAATGTGCTGGATACGTACCCGGATGTCTTCAAGGATGAGCTTGGAACCTTGAAAGGACATACGGCTAAACTCAGGGTTGACCGGGATGCCAATCCTATATTTTGCAGGGCTCGCCCAGTCCCTTTCGCCCTGCGTGAGCGGATTGACAAGGAACTGGATCATCTTGAAAATCTGGGGATCATCGAGCAAATCCAGTATGCCGAATGGGCGGCGCCCATCGTTCCGGTCATAAAATCGGACCAGTCCATCCGCATATGTGGAGATTATAAAATGACCGTGAACAGGTGTTCTTCATTGGATAAATATCCAATCCCGAGGATCGAAGACCTCTATGCTCGTCTCACGGGAGGCAAGACTTTTACGAAACTCGATCTCAAATCCGCCTATCTACAGCTCTGCTTGGACGAGAATTCGAAACAGTATCTTACCATCAACACGCATCGTGGGTTGTATAGGTACCACCGACTTAGTTTTGGAGTGAAATCTGCACCTGGAATTTATCAGCGTGTCATGGACAGTTTGTTTGCCGCCGAACGCAACGTCGTTTGTTACCAGGATGATATTCTGGTTACTGGTCGTACGGACGCGGAACATCTACAGAACCTGGAGAGAGTTCTGAAGAAGATTTCGGACTCCGGCCTACGTTTGCGTCGAGACAAGTGCAAGTTTATGGTGCCATCAGTCACGTACCTGGGTCATACGATTGATGCCGAGGGTCTACACCCGACAGATGAGAAAGTCCGAGCTATCAAGGATGCTCCTTCTCCACGAGATGTGACCGAATTGAAGTCATACCTCGGTTTGCTTCAGTTCTATGGTCGTTACATCCCGAATGTGACCGACGTTTTGGGCCCCCTTTATTGGCTTTTGAGGAAAGGAGTCTCCTGGAGCTGGGGGTCTACTGAACAATCAGCATTCCAGACCTCTAAGGATCTGCTCAAATCGTCCAATGTTCTCGTTCATTTTGATCCAGAGAAGGATCTTGTGCTGACATGCGATGCCTGTCGGTATGGAGTGGGGAGTGTATTATCGCACGTGATGCCTGATGGTACGGAAAGACCGGTTGCATTTGCATCCAGAACGTTGTCCCCGGCAGAGAAAAACTATTCCCAACTTGACAAGGAAGGATTGGGAATCGTTTTCGGCGTCGGCAAATTTCGCCAGTACCTTCTTGGACATCATTTCACGATTCGCACTGATCACAAGCCGCTGATCAGTCTGTTTGGTTCAACTAAGGCGACATCTGACACACTACCGCCCAGGATCATCCGCTGGTCCCTGTTTCTCGCTGCTTATGACTACACCATATGTTATAAGCCCGGTTCGTCTATCACAAATGCAGATGCCATGAGTCGGTTACCCCTTCCAGAATCCGTTGATTATTCGCCTACACCAGGATCCATTATCGCACTGATGGATCATCTGGAAGATTGTGCTGTCGATTCCGGCCAGATCCGCACTCATACTCGACGAGACCCCGTTCTGTCCAGAACTGTCCAGGCTGTACAGCTTGGATGGCATTTGCTACCTGAGGGTGACCCAGATTTTGCGGCTTTTAAAGCACGTAAAAACGAACTCAGCGTGGAAAATGGTTGCCTACTCTGGGGATGTCGTGTCGTGATCCCGAAAAATCTGCGTTCCAGGGTCATGGATGAAATCCATGACTGTCACCCCGGGATTGTGAAGATGAAGTCACTCGCCAGAAACTATGTGTGGTGGCCGAATCTTGATGCTGATATCGAACATCATGTTCGACATTGTTACCCCTGCCAGAGCACCCGGAATACACCTGCGAAAGCGCCACTGCATCCCTGGGAATGGCCCAGCGAACCGTGGCATCGCCTACATCTCGATTATGCCGGGCCTATTAACGGCAGCATGATTCTAATAATTACGGACGCGCACACAAAATGGATTGATGCCTATGTGACGCATGGTACTACGTCAGCCATTGTCATCGAAAGACTCAGACGCTGTTTCGCCACTCATGGTCTGCCCAGGATGATCGTGAGTGATAACGGTTCGTGTTTTTCCAGTACCGAGTTTGCCAAGTTCACACGTCGGAACGGCATCAAACATAAGTTTGTCAGCCCACATCACCAGGCTTCAAATGGCTTAGCCGAACGATCCGTGGGAATCATCAAATCCGGATTGCAGAAACTTCAGGAGGGAACCCTGGAAACAAAGCTGTCTCGTCTCCTGTTCAAATACCGCATCACGCCACAATCAACAACCGGTGCAGCTCCGTCTGAGTTATTGATGAAACGACACTTGAGATCGACACTTGACAATCTCAAACCAGACATATCATCAAATGTTTATCAGAGCCAGCTTAATCAAAAGTTGGTGCACGATAAGACGTCCAACAGTCGATGTATCAACATTGGAGATCCAGTGTTTGCCCGAAATTTTGGTGCAGGTGCGACGTGGCTACCGGGAGACATCATCGAGAAGCCAGGTCCACTGTCCAGTGTGATTCGCCTGCAGGACGGCCGCGAAATTCGTCGACATCAGGACCACATAACCTACCGTCACTGTGAGTCGACGGAGCCTGTAGCATCGTCACAGTCAGGACAACAGTTCGACCCGCCACTGCCGGAGATCATCGTGGCCGCTCCAGCCGGCTCGGATGCCCCGAAAACCTCTGCAAACGCTACACCCTTCGTGGAGACCAAAGGAATCACCTCGGACTCTGTATCCACTGGTACACCGCGACCCAAAGGAATCACCTCGGACTCTGTATCCACTGGTACACCGCGACGCTCAATGCGTGAGAGAAAAGCACCCGACCGGTTGAATCTTTGAAGATGTTTTTTTTTTCACGTTGACACATGTTCTATTTTCACGTATTTTCATTATTCTCATAACCGTTTGCACACATATTTTCACATGTTTTGGAAATGTTGCTTTTGAAATGTCAATTCTGGAAATCTAGCACGTATTGCTCTTGGTAATTTTGGACTTAAAGGGGAGGATGTCATGTATGCAGTGCAAATGTTCACCGTTGTATCCCTACACCGGGACCGGGTTGTATCCCTACGCCAGAGCTCGGATGGCGCTGCTGTGAATCGGGCCTTGATCGGCAGAGTGAATAAAACGCGTACGACAATTGATCGCAGTTTGTCGAGATACTTTACAATTATTATTATTATTATTATCTGTGATGATAGTGGCGGTGTAGCTGGTGTAATCATAATGGCGGTAAATGACGAGTATTTTTATTTGCAGTTTCCATATTGTGTCACACTTCTCTCTATATGGTTCGTTTGCGCGACTGCACGATTCATAAAGGGTTTATTTGATATAGTAAATGTTGTCGTCGGAGTAAAATACAGTATCGTCATACAGTATCAAATACTGTATACAGTACTGTCAAAAATAATGCCAAAAATACAGTATCGTCATACAGTATTAAATACAGCATCAAATACAGTATCGTCGGAGCAAAACATCAAATGCACATCAATGCTGTCCGTGAATCAATCTTTTTAATATGTCATTGTCGGAGGACTTCGCAAACATGGATTACTTGTTTTCACATTTGACAATGGAATTTAAAATATTTTTTTCTGTGAATTAAGGCTTTTTGATTTTGAGACAGGAATACTATAAAGTGTAATGATATTTGGCGGTGCCCACACACGCAAACATGTATTGTATTGCGAATTTTCTGTACGCCATGACGATGTAAGTCGTGCGTGCTACGTATTACATTAGAGCCCTTTCGATTAAAGATAGTTGTTCCGGGTGTAAAGCATTTGGACGTTACCATCACGTGGTGTCTTTCAAACAACAGGTGAGTGTGGCAATGGAGTTCTTTGACCTCCTTTCTTCGTTAAACAACAACAAACACGTGAGTCGACGTGCAGTTCGTGTCGCGGCCGAGCTATATTTGTATCGTTTTGTCTCTCTTGAGATAAGGATGTAAAACGTATAAAACGTACTATTTCTTCTGTTGTGGCTGATAATAAAGCCGGCTATCCTGGTGATGCAGTGCCCTCTGCTGGTTAGTACAGGAATTTGTACTTTTTTCATGGTGCCGGCGATAGCTCGCCTACTCTTCGTCAAGGACACCATGGGATCTTTAAATGTTATCCTGGTAAAAGGGCATTGTTTATTTATTATTACCTCTGCCACCTGAGGTAGACAGAGGTTATATTTTACCCCCTGTATGTCTGTTTGTCAGTGAGCAGGATATCTCAAAAAGTTGTGGACGAATTCGGACGAAAGTTGGTGGACAGGTTTGGTGTCTGACAAGGAAGTGATGATTTGAATTTGGTGAATATCCAAATCCGGGTCCACATCCTATAATTGTTTAGGCGATTCTTTACCATTGAGAGATAGGGCCATAGATGATGTGCTATAGGGCCAAAAATGATGTGCAGTACAGCACGATATATGGACGGATTTTGACGAAACTTGTTTCATCTGTGTTCGTAGTCACAATGACCCTGGAAGTGGAGTCGGCCTGGGGATGGGTGCTAGATCATGGTGCCAGCATTAACCGAAGCTTCAGCGGAGAGTACATCATCCGACCTGAAATATTTTCCATCTCTCGGCCACGATTCTCTTCGGCTGCAAGTCACATTGAAGATAGGGATGGGCATCCACCGGTTTGTTTGACATCTTGGATTTTGAGAGACAATTCAATTTTATTATAACGACATTTTTGCAAAAACAGGGGGGATATTGTAATCAGCTCCATCTGTCTGTCTGTCCATCCATCACACTATCCCCTCTTAAACAGTTGGGCAGAAATTCAGCAAACCTGGTAGTTGTGGGTGGTTCGTGTGCAGCCACCCGGCTGCTGGTTGCATCATTTTTCTGTGGGCGCTTCTGCCGCTGATGCAATGCCTCTTTATAACCAGTTTTCTGGTACTCATTTTCCCGACCTCAGAAGGATGACAGGCTGAGTCAACCCCAACAACAGCAACAGGCATTTTAAGGCCATTTCCCCTGCTAGAGCGGGGGTTAGCCTTGCGGTCCCCATGACAATCTTCTCCATTTTGCCCTATTTTCTGCATCTCCCCTTGTTAACCCCCTTGCCCGCATTTCTTCTTCCACCACCTTTAGCCAAGTCTTTCTCGGTCTTCCCCGTCCTCCACTTCCTTCTACATTAATTTCCACTCGCTCTTCTCAACCAGTCACTTTCATCCTTCCTCAACACATGACCAAACCATCTCAACCTGTTTCTCTTCACAGCATCCATCACAGGCTCTATTCCCATCATCTTTCGCAATTCATCATTTGTCTTCCTCTCTCTCAACGATACTCCGCACATCCACCGAACCATTCGCATTTCCACCCTTTCCAGCCTTCGTTGCTGCTCTACGTTCATTAACCATGCCTCGCTCCCACAAATCATAACACTTCTCACACATGCAGCATACACCTTTCCCTTCAGCTTAAACGACACTCCCCTCCTCATCAGCACGCCACTCAGTTCCTGAAACTTCTTCCATGCACATCTCGCTCCAGCAACTGTTGCCGAGTCTGATCCACCTTCTCCATTCAGCATGTCTCCGAGGTAGGAAAATGTTTTCACACCTTCCAGCTTCATGCCGTCTCCAAGATCCAACTCAACATTTCCTCCATCTGCAGCTCCTCTGTGCACACCTTACACTTGAATCTCACTGCCACACTGGTTAATGACCCTCTCAAACCACTACATTTTTGATGAACCCACTCAGCACACATTGTACATTGAATGGAGTTCACTCCGACACCCTTCCTGCACACAGCACACGGCCACTTCCCAGTTCTTTCCACCTCGCCACATGCTTTACCACTTGTCATCACCTTCGTTTTTCCGATATTCACCTTCAGACCTTTTGTATCCATACATTTCTTTCACTTGTTCATCTTCTCCTTCAGTCCATCCACACTCTCCGCAATCAACACGAGATCATCTGCGTACAACAACTCCCACGGTAAACCCTCCTTTACATTCCGAGCCAGCACCTCCATCGCAGCTACAAATAGTAGTGGACTTCGGACTGACCCCTGATGCACTCCCACCTTCACCTCAAACTCACCACTGTTTCTGTCCTTCGTCCTTTCAGCTGTGCGCGCTCTCTCGTACATTGTCATCACTACTCTCATCAACCATTCCTCCACTCCTAACTTTCTCAATGCCCATGTCACTACTTCGCGTGGAACCCTATCGAATGCTTTCTCCAGATCAACAAACCCAAGAAACAACTTCTTCCTCTTCTCCATGTACTTGTCCTGCAACTGCCTTACAATAAAAAGCACGTCTGTCATTCCTCTTCCTGGCATAAATCCAAACTGCATTTCGTCGATCTTCACTTTCTTCCTTATCCTCCTCTCCAACACCCTTTCCAATACCTTCATTCCATGCTCCAATAACTTTATTGCTCGACACAGTCACCTTTCCCCTTGTATAGAGGGATGAGGGTACTCAGTTCCCAATCCACTGGAATGTGAGCTTCTTTCACCACCAGATTACAGATCTCTATCATTCTCTTCACACCCCAACTTCCCGCTGCCTTCAACATATCTCCCCCAACTCCCGTCCGCCCTCCCGCTTTTCTACTCTTCATTGCTTTTATCACTTCCTCAACTTCCTTCTCAGTTATCCTCTCTGCCGGTCCTAAAACTGGGTTACTCTCCATGTTGCCGTCCCATTTATTCTCTGCATTCAACAGCATTTCCATATATCTCTTCCATCTTCCTTTAATTCCATCTGGGTCCACAACGATATGTCCCACTTCATCCTTCAAGCAACTCACCCCCATAATATCGCACATCTCTTTCGCTATCTGCTTTGCAATCCTGAATACCGCTCTCTGACCCTCTTTTGAATCCAAGCGTTCTCCGAACATTTTCCTCCATGCCTCCTGCGCCTTTGCTACTTCTTTCTTTGCAGCCTTTTTGGCTGCCTTATAACTTTCATGCTCTGCCTTTTCTGCCCCCGTACCTTTCGCCTTCTGCCACTCCTTGAACTTCTTCCTCTTCTCGTCAATCTTCTTTCCAACTTCATCATCCCACCACATGTTTCCGAGTGCCTCGGTCGTGCTTTTGTCCATTCACATACCTCACCAACGGCTGCCAACAGACTATCTTTCATTGACATCCAACCACTTTCAAGCTCAACCACATCATCCTCTGCCATACACAGCCTCTCTTTTATTGCCTCCCTCACTGTCACCTCTTTCAACCTCCACACCTTCATTCTCGGTTGGTACTTCACCCGCGGAGCTCTCCTCGCACCTTTCACCCTTATGTCGCAGACAACCAAGTGATGCTGTGAAACAGCCTCCTCCCCCGGGAACTCCCCATGAACTCCCTCAAAACCGTCTATACTTCTTCCCACATGTCCATTTAGGTCTCTTCCTACCACAACTTCATCATCTTTCACGTTTTCCATCAGCTTCTCTGTTGCTCACCAGAACTTGTCCTTCTCTTCATCACTCCGACCGACCTGCGGAGCTTTCCAATCATCATTTTCACCATCATCAACCTTTCACTCTTATGACACTCACCACACTGTCCACAAACTCCTCAGAAAACAGGACACCAACACCATGCACGCCTTCCGGGCACCCTTGCCACACAAACTTGTATTTCTGTCCCTGCCTGCCCTTCACCATTCTCGTACCACTTCCTTTCCATCTCGTCTCCTGCACACAACATATGTCCACTCTTCTTATGACCAATACTTCCACCACTTCTCCTGATCTCCCGGTCATTGTCCCTACATTCCAAGTCCCAAACCTCAGAAACCAAACCTTCACGTGGAGCATCAGACGTTTTGTCGTCATAAATGGAGTAATTCCCACCCTTGCTTCGATCGGGTTCCCCACCTTGAGTTTTGACGAGAGGGAGTGGGATCCCCCACTGGGTACTTCGTGCTGTATCTGCCCATATGTAATTGTAATTGTCATGGTTCCCTTTTTGAGGCAATGTTTTTTTATGGCCGGATGCTCTTCCTGATGCCAACCCTTTTAGTCGCCTCTTACGACACGCAGGGATACGGTGTACCTATTCTAAACCGGGGTACACAGCAGGATGAGTCAACCCCACCTGGCGTTAATTCAATGGGATTCGAACTCAGGACCTTAGGATCCCAAGCCCGCTGCCCTAACCATTAGGCCAACACCAGGTATACTTGGTAGTTATGATCACGACATGGCAAGAAGGTGCGAGAGTAATATAACTTTTGACCACGCCCACTGGGGCAGGGGCAGGATGTCAAATAACAAAAACATGCAATTACGCGTACACTTTTAAACATTTCCTAATGAAATTTAATATATATGCAAGAAACATTAGGGATATGTAACAATGTTTCGGATTTGACCCCTGGTTCAAGTCCCAGGAGGCTTGGTGTTGGCTTAACGGTTAAGGATACTGGCTTGAGATTGCACGGTCCTGAGTTAAAGCCCCTGTCATTCTGTTGAATTAACACCGAGTGGGGGGTGACTCAGTCAATCATCCTTAGGAGGTTGGCAAAATGAGTGCCAGCTTACCGGGATGAAATTTTTTTTTTTTTCAAGATCGAGGCTCGTGTGAGAGCCAACATTAATCACAATAAAAAATAAAGAACGAACACACAAAACATACAATAAAGGGAGCGGGAGACAAGATGGGGAGAGAGAGGGAAGCACACTAGTACAACAGCAGAGACCAGGGACATCGGGACATCTGTGGGAGGGAGAGGGCTTTGGGGGGGGGGGTGGGAGGAGGCATGGGAACGTGGGGGGTGGGGGGGGGGGGGTGGGAGAGGTATAAAACACATGGACACTGCTAGGACACTTTCAAAAAAGTGGACCTGGGTTGAATTAACGGGGGTAGAAAAGATCAAAGTTTTGGATGGGGGAGAGATAAGAGATGGTAGTGAACAGCTGTTTTAAAGACCTGGAGGGAGGAGTGGGATTGAAGAGGGTGAGGGAGTTTGTCCCAGATGCGGGAGTAAAGAGGAATGGAAGAGTGAAGGTGAGCAGAGCGTCTTGATTTTGGCAATTTCACCAGAAGAGGGTTGCTGGCAGATATTGTGTGACCTGTAGGAATATTTGGGGGGACAGAGTACAGATAGAGCTGGGGGACAGAGCACAGATAGAGCTGGGGCAGCTAGGCAGGAGAGGAGGGGTAGAAGACAGAAAGACCACCTACTTGCCTGCGGTGAATGAGTGAAAGGCCCTCACAATCAGCTTCATCGCGGGAGATTCCAATGATTCTGAAAGCTTTGGTTTCAACAGTGTGAAGCCGAGCTAGGTGTGAGACAGGGGCACCAGCCCAGAGTGGAGAGCAGTATTCCATTGAGCTGTGGATGAAAGCCTTGTATGTGGTGAGGAGCTCAGGTGTGCCAAGTGTTACGTGGTCCTCCCGGTGACTACCTGGTCTCGGTGACCCCCGGACCGTGAGAGGAACTCCGCCAGAAATATTTATTATGTATGCGCTTTCGTAACGCAATCAATATGAATTCCAACCAAGAAAAAAACCCCACACCAAGGATCCGGAATAATCAATGATATATTCCCCGAGCAATCAACCATCAACAATCAGCAATCAATAGTACAAAGATGTAAACTCATCTACATTAACTCTAAGATGGCCATCTTATACATTCCTCACGTGAGCCCCACTCCCGACTCCCTCCGTGGTCAATGTCTCTCACACTGTCTCCGTACTCCTGTAGTTCGATCTCCGCACGTGGGCGGTTGAACGGACCCTTCCTGACGTGCTTTCACCGGGCACGTCCCGTACCGGGAA
The DNA here is from genome assembly GCF_964187855.1 of Myxine glutinosa. Classification (NCBI taxonomy): domain Eukaryota; kingdom Metazoa; phylum Chordata; class Myxini; order Myxiniformes; family Myxinidae; genus Myxine; species Myxine glutinosa. The sequence continues at coordinate 89,474,356 of NC_136262.1, read as the reverse complement.
CAACGGCTGCAGCGCGCACCTCCTGGCCAAGCAAAGCGGGTAATGTAAAGCAGGCAAAGCAACACGCGGCTTGCCCAGCGCGCGCGGCCCAAGGTGCGACCCGTACACGGCCTTGTAGACGGCGAGGCAAACTGTGCCAGCTGCTTGGTTCCATGCACAAACCCACCGTGACTTGACGTGTCAAAGGGTAGTTACACGTCCCGGTAACTCCTCTCGCCAGACGGGCTTTGAAACGCCGATTCTCTTACGTTGCTCAATCGATACCGCTCGCGTCCAAGCTTGGCGAGGAAGAAGAAGAATCGTCGCGTCTCCAGGACCTCGTGTCTTTTCTTCTTCCGTTTCCGGTCTCCTTTTTCTCAGAAGGGCTCCTGACCCTTTAATCACAACAACCTTTAATCGACTACACATTGATAAGCAAAGCCCGGAATAGTAATTCACATAAATATGTAACACTCCCCCCCTTCAAGAAAGAAAGTTTGAACCCAGCGAAAACTTTCTTTGCCGGCCAACTTGGATAAACAAACCAGATAACTCACCCCCCCCCCCAACTCATCAGTTCCCCCCGGGCACAGTCATCACTTAAAAATAAAGGAACAAAATTTCACACGATCCCCTAGATTAATTCCCTCTGGACCAAGCGTCAACCACTTCTAGTTTCTCTTGAATGACGGTTAAGAGGTGGTGACCAAAGCCCCCAAATTTAAACCTCTCTATAGCACTTTTTCGGGAGGCCCAGCGGAATATTCCCTACATGGACGCCTTAAGGAATGTGGAGTTCACGGTTAGTCCGGGGAGGAAAGTTCATTACATGGACGCCTTTAAGAACGTGGAGTTCACGGTTAGTCCGTGCAGGAAAGTTCACTACCTGGACGCCTTTAAGAACGTGGCGTTCACGGTTAGTCCGTGTAGGAGCCCCGGCTCGGCGGCTCCCCCGTATATAGTGCTTCAACTTCTCCAGACTCCTAACCGTTACGGTGGGACCCCTTGTCCCAGCCGTTACCTGACTGGCGGTCTCTTTCTCGGCCAGTGCTCTGACATTCATTCTTTCGGGAGGTGCCGTAACTCTGGGAGCCTCCATAGTAATATCGGCTGCTGCCAACCCCAAAACTACTGCCAAGTTGTCCTCTTCTGTAGACCTCTCGACGCCTACGAAAGGCCTTCCCTACTGTTATGGTCCGACCCTCCAAATCCTTACCATTCCAATTCTTCTCTGCCTCCCTGGCGTCTCTTGTGCTTGCAAATGTGACAAAGCCGAACCCTCTTGACCGTTGCGTTTCCCTGTCTTTTACCACCCGCACTTCCACCAGCGGCCCATATCTGTTGAAGACAGAGGTCAGAACTTCTTCCTCTGTGTTGAAGTTCAGTCCCCCTACAAATAACTTGGAACTTTTGTCGCCATCCCGAGCTGGTGGGGTGTTATTTTCCCTGCTGTGCTCTTTACCAACCCTCGGGTTACCATAAATTTGCCCCCCGGCCAAATCATTCCCGATAATCACAGATACTCCCTCTACAGGAAGCGTGGCTTGTAAACCGACGGTGACCGGTCCTGACACCAAATCGGATTCCAAATGGATGACATGAAGTGGGGCACTAACACAGCCACCGATCCCTTGTAACCGAACACTATCACCAGTTGCGGTACTCTTTGACAATGGCAAAATGCCTTCAAGCATTAAGGATTGATGGGCTCCTGTGTCCCTCAAAACCCTAACCGGTCTTGGGTTAGTCAAGTCTCCCTTGAGTGAGACCAACCCCTCATAAATAAATGGTTGGTAACTCTTCTGTGGGCGATTTCTTACGTTTGCCATCGCATTCGGAGTTGTACTAGTCGGACTCCGCTCTGGGTCTTCCCTTTTCCTGAGGTAACAACTGGACATCAAGTGTCCAGGTTTCTTGCAAAAAGCGCAAGTAGGCCCGGAGGAAAAACTCGTGGTCTGCCTCGGGCCCCCTGAAAAATAAGTTTGTCTTGGGCCCGCCGCCCTCTGATTTCGAACAGGTGGGGTATCCGCGTTGTCCCCATAATCCTCTCGAGGCCGCCGCCATGTATTGTCGTTCTCCGCACCTGCTGTTCCCCACCTCCCCTGCGGAGATCTAGGCGAGGAGTTAGGTTCGTGGACCCCTATCCGGTGTGTTAAGGCATAATCATCTGCCAGGGTGGCTGCGTCCCACAACTTCGGTACTTTCTTTTCCTGCAGGTACACTTTGATGTCCTCGTGGACACACTGTTGAAATTCCTCCACCAGGATCAAGTCACGCAATGTTTCGAAGTCTTTCCCGACTCCTTTTGACTCACACCACCGATCAAACATGTTTTCTTTCACTCTGGCAAACTCCACATGGGTCTCACTCTCCCTCTTCCTGGCATTCCTGAATTTTTGCCGGTAAGCTTCCGGAACCAACTCATAGGCTTTGAGGATGTGCTTCTTCAATACCTCATAATCTGCACATTGGTCCATTGGTAGCGCCGAATAAATCTCTTGAGCTTTTCCCACCAGCACACTTTGCACTAGTATGGTCCAGGCCTCCTCCGGCCAGTTTAACTGTCGAGCCACTTTCTCAAAGTGTGGAAAAAATTTCGCGACTTCCTTTTCACTGAAGGGTGGAACCAGCCTCACTTGTCTGCCCACATCCCAGGTGTTCTGGCTAGGTGTCGACCCCGTCAGCAAGGGTGGTACCTCTCCCCGTTCTCTCATTAACTCCAGCTCCTTGAATTTAATTTCTTGCTGAAGCTCCATGTCACGTTCCTTTTATTCCCTTTCCGCTTTTCTCTCCTCTGCTTCGAGGTCCCTTGCAGCCCTCCTCTCCTCTGCTTTTCTCCCTTCTAACCTTTCCTGGAGTTCTCGTTCCACTCTCCTTTCCTCTGCTTGTTTCTCTTCTCTCCTCTCTTCTGCTTTCCTTTCTTCTTCTGCTCTTTCCTTTTCTGCTTTCCTTTCTTCTTCTGCTAACCTTTCCTGGAGTTCTCGTTCCACTCTCCTTTCCTCTGCTTGTTTCTCTTCTCTCCTCTCTTCTGCTTTCCTTTCTTCTTCTGCTCTTTCCTTTTCTGCTTTCCTTTCTTCTTCTGCTCTTTCCTTTTCTGCTTTCCTTTCTTCTTCTGCTCTTTCCTTTTCTGCTTTCCTTTCTTCTTCTTTAATCCGTTCCTGGCTCCGTAATTGCAACTCCAGTTTCCGGAACTCAACGTCTTCTGGTTCTTCGGGTAGCCACTGCCAGGCTAACTCGTCCCATGTTCCTAATCCCACCATAGACTGTATCACCGTGGTCTGCAAGTCTGCCTTCCTCAAATTAGTTCGGACCTCCAAGTTAAAATGTTTGGCCAATTTCAAGAGGTCCGCTTTTAGTAACGCTCGGAACTGTGCCTCACTAGGTGTTACCGCAAAGTTCTGTGCAACAAACGCCATGGTGACTATCGTTAACACCTGTTAACCTTCCCCCAAGACTTTACCACAATTTCTCAAAAATTTACCAATTAATAATTAATTAATTAATTTTAATTAATAAAAACTATTATTTTATTATGTTATACAATTTTAAATCCCGGACGAGCCCCCAATTCTGTTACGTGGTCCTCCCGGTGACTACCTGGTCTCGGTGACCCCCGGACCGTGAGAGGAACTCCGCCAGAAAGATTTATTATGTATGCGCTTTCGTAACGCAATCAATCTGAATTCCAACCAAGAAAAAAACCCCACACCAAGGATCCGGAATAATCAATGATATATTCCCCGAGCAATCAACCATCAACAATCAGCAATCAATAGTACAAAGATGTAAACTCATCTACATTAACTCTAAGATGGCCATCTTATACATTCCTCATGTGAGCCCCACTCCCGACTCCCTCCGTGGTCAATGTCTCTCACACTGTCTCCGTACTCCTGTAGTTCGATCTCCGCACGTGGGCGGTTGAACGGACCCTTCCTGACGTGCTTTCACCGGGCACGTCCCGTACCGGGAACAACGGCTGCAGCACGCACCTCCTGGCCAAGCAAAGCGGGTAATGTAAAGCAGGCAAAGCAACACGCGGCTTGCCCAGCGCGCGCGGCCCAAGGTGCGACCCGTACGCGGCCTTGTAGACGGCGAGGCGAACTGTGCCAGCTGCTTGGTTCCGTGCACAAACCCACCGTGACTTGACGTGTCAAAGGGTAGTTACACGTCCCGGTAACTCCTCTCGCCAGACGGGCTTTGAAACGCCGATTCTCTTACGTTGCTCAATCGATACCGCTCGCGTCCGAGCTTGGCGAGGAAGAAGAAGAATCGTCGCGTCTCCAGGACCTCGTGTCTTTTCTTCTTCCGTTTCCGGTCTCCTTTTTCTCAGAAGGGCTCCTGACCCTTTAATCACAACAACCTTTAATCGACTACACATTGATAAGCAAAGCCCGGAATAGTAATTCACATAAATATGTAACACAAGGAAGGACTTCGCACGAAGGAGGATGCCCAGTCGGCGACTGGCTTTGGAGGCCAGCTAGGAAATGTGGTTTTCCCAGGAAAGATCATGGCAGATAGTGAGACCCAAAAGCTTGAGTGACAGAACTTCTTGGAGAGGATTGTTGAGAAAGTAGTTGGGAGGGTTGTCCAGTCGGTCTTTTCGGAGAGACATAGTAAGAGTGTGAGATTTGTCAGGATTGAAAGGCATGTTCCACTTGTTTGACCAGTCTGTGATTTTATCCAGGTCTGCAGAGAGTGAGGAGGTTGCAGACTGCCGATCTGAGGGATGAGGAATGGAGCGGCAGAGAGTGGAGTCATCAGCAAAGAGATAGAGAGGAAGTAGTGGTCGTCATCATCATCAAGTCCCAGGGGGTGGGTGACTTGGGGGCAACAGGCGTCATAACAGGAAAAAAAAATTAAATAAAAATTTGATATTGGGTCATTCCTGGTGGAACTTTTTGTTTGCCATCTTTCAACTTTGTTTTTACTTGGAAAGTGTGGGGATTTGCGATGGCGCGCCACCTTCCTTGCTCTAGTTAATTTTATATGAGGGCAGGGAGATGTTATTGACATTTTTTTTTAAGGCATGTTTTTGATAATTATAGATTGAAGAAATTTGTTTGTTGCTGAAGACTTCAATAATATGTCACCTCAGTTGTCATTTATGGTGAAAACTCTGCCTTGATAAATTCCAAATGCTGTGGATATTGTTACGTTTATGGGGGTAGGTAAGAGAATACCATAGGAAAGGTAGGATTGCCTCAGAATAGAATGGACCGTGTGATGTGCAGGAGCATTTTGATGTAACAAGTCGGGAAAATGTAGCTTAAGGCTTGTTTACCTGTGCATCATACGAGAGATGATGCAGTGTTAATTAGTAGTAGGGTTTAAGGTTAACTCCCCTGTTAGTGATACCCTCTGTGGCCATCCCTAACATTCATAACATCAGCTGGCCAAGCTATTCACGCTCCAATGGACACGTAAGGCCCGCCTAGGAGAGGCGGAGCTACAGTGGTCTGATGGGCAGGACCGGCAGGCCACGACCTCCCGAGTGCTGCAGCCCGATGAGGTGGGCGGAGTGCGAGCGGGAGGGAGAAGGCTGGTGAAGGAGAAGCTTCGTGGACATTTTGGTTTCTGAGGAGAGTGTGGAGCTTTTGCTTTGTCTGTGGCGATCATGAGGAGGCTTTGGGAAGCTGAAGGCCATACTGTCCCTCCCCAAATGGAGGCGTTGCATCATCAGAAAGGATTGGAAGCTTTGAGAGACCGGGGAGAAAGAGGGCCGTCTGCATGCTTGCCTTGATACCGGGCGCTTTCGATGCGCGGCGCTGCCACCATTTTGCCAGGTTTCCCGCCTGGTGGCTGCAGGCTACGACAGCCGCTGGCCTTACCGTGGTATCCATATTGAGGCAGGGCTAAGTGCCGGACTGAGATTTTCATTTTATTACTTTACCCTGTGTGCGTGTTTGTATCTCAGTGGAGGATCCTCACCTTAGCATTTTACCTCAGCCGTATTTTCTTTATTTTAATTCCGCACATCATTTTATTATAAATAACTAGCTGAATGCACCCGGCGTTGCCCGGGTTCTTTTTGAATGAATTTATTCTTCTGTACATAGGTCTGACGCGAGCCCAGTATCAGTTAGTGCTCAACGATTCCTTGTTCTTTCTTCTGTCGGGCCCCGCGAGAGAGAATTTTGAAAGCATGTGTTGCAATCAGTCAGATATTCCTATTAAGTGCATAAGTTGTACTTCAAGAGCATTTTGAAAGAAGAAGAAGTTTATTGCGAAATGGGCCCAGCCCAGCCGAGGCGGCCTCGACCGGCCTCGCCACCTAGCCTATAACCTTCCCGGGGCTCGTCCCGACATTTTTTGTTTCAGAGGTTTCCTCCTATCTTTCACCATTCAGGAGATTAGCTCGTGCAGACAAACAAACAAACAAACAAACCAAAACTTTCTTTTATGCATATAGAAGAAGATAGATAGATAATTATTGGAACATTTTTTTTTGTTGTGTTCTTTTTTGGGTTTCGGAATAAACGCGTGTGTTTTGTCACAATAAGCCTTCGTGGTTCTTCCATCCCGCGTGAGTCATAACCGCCAAATTGGAGATCGCCTCGGGAGTTAAAGCTGGTTCGGGTCATCCGCCCAAGGCTGGTGATAACTAGCTACGAACGCGACAATATTTTGGTGATCTTAATGTGGTGATCCTCCATGGTTAATACTGTTGCGGTTTTGAGTTTTGTACAATAAAGGTTAAATTTCACCCTCATAGTTTAGTCGCACTACAACATGTAGCCTCGCGATAGTGCAGTTATTTCTTAGTATGTGTGAGCATAGTCCTTTTCCTGTGTTAGTTTTGCGTTGAGTAGAATAATGAGAGTAGGTCCTTTATTGCCTTATGCCGCCTCCATTGCCTTATGCCGCCTTACGCCTCCTTATGCTGCCTTTGGCTTTTTGGCGCGAATTAACACGAGACCGACCTGGCAAATCAAGGGAAGACCAAATGAGGGCGGCGGAGAAGCTGACGGTAAGCGCGAGCCGCCAATCAGGGCTCAAAGGGAGTGGCTGCGGCACTGCGTCACAGGGTGTGGTTGGAACTTTTGATAGGGCTCAGGGTGTGGCAATAAAACCCGTTGCGCGAAGCCCCCACCAGCAGTTCTGTGAGAGGGGAGCTGCACTAAGTTCGGGGAGAGGTGAGCTTGTGCGTTGAGTTATTGGAAAGGCGCTTGTTGAGAGAGTTACGAGTTCTGAGAGGAGATGCGCATGAACCAGCTATAAGCGCTCTTACCAAATTGGACGCTTGGTTGAGCTTGAGACCGAGCCTCTATTGGGTTACGTGAGTGATAGCACGCTGGTAACTCAACGCGCTGTGGAAAACCGCCCAGCCGCGCTGAGAGACGCGTACATTTCCCTCCTGCCTCATCTGCCCCTTTGTTCGAGAGACGCGCTATGAGGATCCCTTCCACCACCTGCTTGCCTTCATCAACAGACGTGCTGTGGCCGGGGAAAGCCACGCTGAGCGGGGCCGTTCCTGGATGACCAAGGCACCGCGTGAACACCATCCTACCTGCATTTCCCCTTTGTGATTGTGACCGGGCCCGTGTCTGGGATTAATATAAGACTGCTTAAGTTCTGCTCTGTGTCTCTCTGCTTTCTACCGACTTGTACATACTTGTGTAAATAGTAATTAAATCGTGTTCTTCCTTTATTCGACCGTCTCGTGTTTTCCATCATTGACTAAGCGTGGTACGAATAGAACCGCTCGAATCGGGTTCCAATACTATCGGTAACTGCACGGACCACGTGGTACGCAATCCGCTCGGTGTACCCAAATTACACGTGGCTCGTGCGAGGCTTGATTCCCCGCTTCCGCGACGGCACAGGCATTTAGGTACGTGCGAGACTTGTCCCGTAACCCTACCTTGCGTTTGCCCGGGAGGGGCGTTTCAAGTCTCGGTTACGCCGGCCCAGAAAGAACAAGGGGCTTAATCTCCCTTTGGTAAGGGCAGGAAGGGCGGCGGAAAACCGTAACAATACATTATTCTGGGCAACAATAATACCTACTTTTACCCCCATTAACCCGACAGATCTTTTGGACCCCCATTAATCTGACATAACCGAATCCTCCTACTTGCATGTTCTCTCCTCTCCTCTCTGTCTTTATTCCTCTGATTGTTGTGTCCACCTGCTGCTCCACTGTTATTACGTTGCCTTTTTACCCTCTGTCTCGTCACTCTTCCATGAACATAAATTTTTGATTCAAAACAATTTGTGGATCGATCACATCTGCCTGCTGTCCACACTTGGCACCGTTTTCAACGCTCATGATCTTCATGAAGATTCGAAGCCGGATCCGGATCAGATAATTATTTATTTTTAAAAGTGATTATTCACCATTGAGTGATAGGGCCAAAACGATATGTAGCATGATATCACAAAAAGTTGTGGACGAGTTATGTCTAAACTTGGTAGACGAGTTGGTTTGGTGACAAGAACAAGCCAATTAGCTTTTGGTTGAGGTCCAAATCCAGATCCAGGCCTATCAGTGGATAGAAAATGTAAACTGTGCAGCCTGTCGGAGGTATGCTCTCCCACCGAGTGCCGTTGTAGTTTGCCAAATAGATGATGTACAATGGTGTTACTGATCCACGCAGAACTCCTGGTATTGTTAATAGTTTCTTTACTCCTGTGTATTGTTAATTTTAATTTCCTGTAAACATCCACCCACAAAAATCAACTGTAAATTATGTGGAGCAGGTTGGAGTTGGAGACAGTTGGACACAGTTGGAGACATTTAAATATAGTCCACAAGTCTCATCGATTCAAAAGTATAATGTCGTCCATATTTGTTATCACGATTTGAATGTTTTATTTTAATTTTAAAAAGCACGAATATCTCATTTTTAAGCACATACTGTATTATGATGGAATAGATGCACAAACAGTCACGTGAAAAAGCAAGTACACCCCATGTAAAGTTTTGACTTTTTCAACATATTTCAACATACAGCTATTTGATCTTCATTTCAACAATATTGATAGATAAAGGTGATATAATATAACAAATATCATGAAACATTTACATTTTGTAGTCCATTGTATAATTTAAATGAACATAAATGCAAATTTCGCATGTGGAAAAAGTAAGTACACCCCATGAAATGTTTAAAAAAAATCTTTTTAACATATGTGGACATATCAATATTTGATCTTCATTTAAACTACATATAGATAAAGATGATCTAATTGAAAAAAAAACAATGACAAATTGACTTTGCAATAATTTATTGAACAAAAAATTAACAGAGATGCCATTTCCTTCTGTGGAAAAAGTAAGTACACCCCATGAAATGTTTTTTAAAATCTTTTTAACATATGTGGACATATCAATATTTGATCTTCATTTAAACAGTATCTATCGATAAAGGTGATCTAATTGAACAAAAAACAATGAAAAATTGACTTTGCAATAATTAATTCAACAAAAAATTGTTGCACAGCCTGCACAATTGCATGCACAGCTCGTTTCAAATCCCCCCACAACATCTCGATGGGATTTAGATCCGGGCTTTGACTTGGCCATTCCAGAACCCTCCATTTCTTTCTTTTCAGCCATTCCTTGGTGGATTTACTGGTATGTTTAGGGTCATTGTCATGTTGCAAGGTCCACCTTCGGTTGAGCTTCAACTTTCCGACAGATGGCCTCACATTATCCTCAAGCACCCTATGGTACAATGAAGAATTCACAGTGGATTCTATGATGGTGAGCTGCCCAGGCCATGATGCAGCAAAGCTGCCCCAAACCATAATATTCCCACCACCATGCTTTACAGTTGGTATCAGGTTCTTGTGGTCAAATGCTGTCTTTGATTTTCACCAAACATGTCTTCTGGTACTGTGGCCAAATAGCTCGACCTTTGACTAATCTGTCCAGAGCACATTGTTCCAGAAGTGCTGGTCTTTGCCGAGGTGTTCATTGGCAAACTTTAGTCTTGCCCTGATGTTCTTTCTGGACAGCAAAGGTTTCCTCCTGGCACACCTCCCACGCAGATCAAATTTGTGCAGCCTCTTTCTAATGGTAGACTCATGCACTTTGACATCAACAGTGGCAAGAGCTACCTGGGGGTCCCGTGATGACATTCTGGGGTTTTTAGAGACTTCTTTCAACATATTGCGGTCTGCTCTCGGGCTGAACCTGCTGGGGCGGCCTGGCCTGAACAAGTTGGCAGTTGTTTGGAATCTTCTCCACTTGTAGATGATCTTCCGGACAGTCGAATGATTGATTTTAAATTGTTTAGAGATCTTTTTAAATCCCTTCCCAGACTCGTAGGCATCTATAACCTTCTTTCTGAAGGCACCAGAGAGCTCTTTTGATCTAGGCATTGTGACGCCACACACTTCAACAACAAAGAGCAAACCAAACTAAATGTCTGAGGTTTAAATAAGACAGGTTCCTCCAAGATCCTCTCTCATGATGTTCTAATCATTTGCACCTGAGCTGGTGCACCTGATTCTAATTTTAGGTATTTGAAGTTGTAATAAATGTAGGGGTGTACTTACTTTTTCCACATGCGAAATTTGCATTTATGTTTATTTAAATTATACAATGGACTACAAAATGTAAATGTTTCATGATATTTGTTATATTATATCACCTTTATCTGTCAATATTGTTGAAATGAAGATCAAATAGCTGTATGTTGAAATATGTTGAAAAAGTCAAAACTTTACATGGGTACTTACTTTTTCACGTGACTGTATAAGTTGCCCATCAATAGGGGTTGTCAACCATCTCTCTCCCTCTTTATTTCTCTCCCTCCTTTTTCCTCCAATATTAATATGTAAGCTTTTCAATTCTCCGCTATGATACAATCAATACATCTTAACTACAGTGCTTACACTACCGGTCAAAAGTTTGAGAACACCTCAATTTTTCCAGTTTTTATTGAAATTTATGCAGTTTAATGTCTCAATACAACAACATACAACATGCATTTTAAAGGCCATTTTCCCTACTAGAGCGGGGGTTAGCCTTGCGGTCCCCATGACAATCTTCTCCATTTTGCCCTATTTTCTGCATCTCTCCTTGTTAACCCCCTTGCCCGCATTTCTTCTTCCACCATCTTTAGCCAAGTCTTTCTCGGTCTTCCCCGTCCTCTACTTCCTTCTACATTCATTTCCATCACTCTTCTCAACCAGTCACTTTCATCCTTCCTCAACACATGACCAAACCATCTCAACCTGTTCCTCTTCACAGCATCAATCACAGGCTCTATTCCCATCATCTTTCGCAATTCATCATTTGTCTTCCTCTCTCTCAACGATACTCTGCACATCTGTCGAACCATTCGCATTTCCACCCTTTCCAACCTTCGTTGCTGCTCTACGTTCATTACCCATGTCTCGCTCCCATAAATCATAACACTTTTCACTAGGGCTGTCAACCGATCTGAGACCGGGACGAAATCCCGGCGGTTTCGGCTTTCGAGACGGTCTCGGGACGGTCCCGAGATAAATTGACTGACGCAATTTCTCGGTAAAAAAATCCCGGTTAAAATTCCAACTTCTTGCAGATATTTTCCATAATAGAAGCATTTATTGAGCCTTGCTTTCATTACTCTGCTTCTGCACAAGCATCATTTTTCGCAAGTGCAGCTGAACTGACACAAACGATAATAGATAAAGTAAACTCACTGTTCCAGGATTTTCCCCTTATCAACAAACAATGCACTGCAAACGAATCCGAATTCCGAATCCGGATCTTCACCAACATCTAATCATGTCGTCCTTGTCACACACGCTGCATCTCCACAAAATTTCGTCCGAATCCGTCCACAACTTTTTGAGATATTGTGTTCACAAACAAACGCACAAACAGACAGGAGTGAAAACATAATCTCCATCGACCTTTGGTGGCGGAAGTAACGAAATCAGGATAAAGGTCCCAATGAAAATCCGCCTCATCGCGGCTTTATTTAAACCGTTGAATCCTTCCGCTGTATCACTCCGCCTCGCTCCGCTTTACGCTGCGGTCACGTGTCCGTCCTTGGAGACGAGTTACGGAATGTGGTTGCTATGGTCTTTTGCACATTAATATCGAGGGACTCGCTCGAGGCCCCGTGAATGGAGGGACGATGTTTATTTAGATTAAAAACACGTTTATAACGGATTATTCTACACACAATGTATTAATACAAGTACAATACATTATGTAGTTTTATGAAATGAGTTTTTGATGAACGTTTATGTTTAATTGCAACGCTAAATCTATAAATTGTAAGAATCCCTCGGGGTTTGGTTTGACGGTTTGAATGTGAAAGTATTTTGGTTATCTTATCTCCACTTTAGGCCTGATAAGTTGATTACGTTTACTTTAGTCACAGAGTCAAAATAAGGAGGGGGGGGGGGGTGATCACTACACCACCTGCGTTATAATTTACTAGCAGAAGTACCTGGCATTGCCGGGCGGGGAAGGGGAGGGGAGGGGAACGGGGGGGGGGGGGGGGGGGGGAGCGAGCCCCTTGGCAAAGCGAGCGATTTTTTTTTTTCATAGCGTCATAGCATTCATAGCGTCATAGCGTCATCACGTGATCGCTCTGAGCGAATCAGCGCCCACCTGCTCTGATGCCGTGGATTCCGTGCGCTGAAATGCGCTGAGGTAAATATGAATAAAAAATATTTCGTTGTGTGGCAGGAACTTCTGAAAATGCCTGCCGTCGTCCTGGTGGGGCTTCCCAGGAATTCAGGTAACGCAGTCGGGTTGATCAAAGCATAGGCTCGGATAACTTGGGTGCCTTATCAGTCGACAATTGTTAAAACACGTGAACATTCGATGAAAGGCGTTATTTAGCGTTATTAGTTTCAATTTCTGGAATAAGGGGTCGGTATATTCGATCCGTCCACTGAACGGCTATCAACGGGTTGAACAAAAAATTGTACATTCCGATTTGAGTTGAGGCACGCAACGCTGCGTCATTATAGCCCGCTTAACGAAACTATTTTTTTAAAAAGTAACATTCACATGTGCGCAGCAGCAGGAAGCGGCAACTATTGAACTATCATGAATATCGAACGGTCGTACGTGTACGCGCGCGAGCTACGAGAACGCTTGACATGCCCGATCACAACTCACAAAATGATAATGAAACTCCAACCGGGACTCGAATATGCCTGGGCAGAAACATTTTCTCCCTCTCTCTGACATTCCGAGCAAGAAATTACACGACAATACAAACTGTAATGAGATAACCCGGTCCCATCGGTGGCCGATCATCTGCATGTAGGCGGTGTATTTTATTTCATCCATCCTGGTAAATGGAAGCTAAGTCGGAATTTAAGTACTCAACATCAGAAATGAATTTTTTTCATTGTTGTATATATATTGTAATGAAATTCCATTAATTTTGAAGCCTTATTTTTATTTTATTTTATTTTATGTATTACTTTGTCAGGAACCGAGCCGATCCGAGATCCCGTTATGAAAATTGAAAATTTATCGAGACGGTTCCGAGACGGGATTTTGAATCTGGCTAACAGCACTACTTTCCAGCCTTCGTTGCTGCTCTACGTTCATTTTTCATGTCTCGCTCCCATAAATCATAACATTTCTCACACATGCAGCAAACACCTTTCCCTTCAGCTTCAACGACACTCACCTCACCGTCAGCACGCCACTCAGTTCCCGAAACTTCTTCCATGCACATCTCACTCTGGCAACCGTTGCCGAGTCTGATCCACCTTCTCCATTCAGCATGTCTCTTCGGTAGCAAAATGTTTTCACATCTTGCAGCTTCACGCCATCTCCAAGATCCAACTCAACATTTCCTCCATCTGCAGCTCCCTCTGTGCACACCTTACACTTGAATGTAGCTGCCACACTGGTTAATGGCCTTCTCAGACCCCTACATTTTTGATGAACCAACTCAGCGCACATTGTACATTGAATGGAGTTCACTCCGACACCCTTCCTGCACACAGCACACGGCCACTTCCCAGTTCTTTCCACCTAACCACATGCTTTACCACTTGCCATCATCTTCGTTTTTCCGATGTTAAGACATACTGTACATTAAACATAAGACCCTAACCTAACCCTTGATACATATTGATATTAAGACATACAATATAAACAATATTAAGACATACATTAAGAGCTAACAAATAAAACATACAATAAAGGGAGCAGGAAACAAAAAGAGGAGAGAAACAGGGAAGCACAACAACAGTATAGAACAGGGACATTGTCAGATCTTTGGAATACACGGGATAAACAAGATGAACACTACAGGGACTTTCAGGAAAGAAGTCTTTCAAAGGTTGGTTGGCTTTCAAAATAGTGGATTTGGGGTGTATTAACGCGGGTAGAAAAGATCAAGGTTTTGGATGGGGGGAAGATAGGAGATGGTGGTGATTGTGGTTTTGGTTAACAACGTTACATGGGTAACAAAGGGGTCAATATTTTACTAAAGCTGGCATCTAAATGCATTAGAATGATAAATTTTGACAATTATAGCTGAGAGATAGGTTGGACCAATGAATAAACTGATTGAATTTACTTGATAAATTGAAATCTTCCTCATTCAGTGATGAAACCAAGTTTTAGTATGTTTTGGGAAGGATGGGTACAGAGAACGAGGTGTTGGGATACAATATTTGGAAGGAAACACATAATTGAGGCATTTGGCCTTTTCATGAGCAGAGTCTCCTGTTGTGCCATTTGAAGTGAGGGAAGGGATGGAAGAGGAGCCTCCACCAGAGACATATTTAACGAGGCGCCACCAGGTTTTTCAGGAAGGAGACAAGTTTGAAGGTTCAGTCTTGAGGTTAACCAGATGTAGTTTTCTGGCTCTCCTGAGATAGCCAAGAAAAAACACGAACATTTTTTTCCTGCTAAGGTTCTCTCAGTGGTTCTGTCATCCTTAGCCTATGCCCTTTCAATTTAGCTGAGGTGCCACCTTGGATTTGGTTTCAAATCCAAAATGGCCACAAATACCATTGAATCTCACATTTTAATGCTCGGAAATCAATTTTCTAACCACAAAATACGACTTTTTCTGGTCGCATGTTGGGGATATGTTTCATTAGTTGATTTTGGAATGATATTGCATTTCATCTCAAATCCAATATGGTGGCTAAAATCCAAAATGGCCACCAAACTATACTGAATTTCACTTTGCATACATAGTGCCTAATATGGATCTTTTTGGTCTTTTGGCTGGAAAATTTATTTTTTGCCCAGGAAATTTTATTTCATTTTTCTGGTTGCATGCTATAACTTATCAAATCGCTTTATTTTAGAGTAATTTTTCTAACCACAGTTAGAACCACAGTTTTCGAGTATTTTTTCTGTCACCTCTTGTAATTTTAGTTTGAGAAAAATCCAAAATGGCTGCCAATACCCATTGAATCTCACATTTTTCTGCTCCGAAATCATTTTTCAACCGACTTGGAACAAGGTCTTCATCCACAGTTTGATGGAGTACTGCTCTCCCCTCTGGGCTGGCACCCCTGTCTAACACCTTGCTCAGCTTGACACCATGGAAAACAAGGCTTTCAAAATCATTGGAATCTCTCATGATGAAGCTTAGTCTATGGGGCAATAACTTTACCCATCACCGACAGGTCGGTGGTCTCTGTCTTCTTCCACCTCCTCTCTGGTCTTGCACTCTCTGCCCTTTCCGTGCTTTGTCCCCCCCCCCCCCCCCACCCCCCACCCCACCCCCGTTTATTTGCAGAATGCACACAGTCCACTAGCTACCCCCTCCTAGGGAAAATGACATAATTCAGAATCACTGCTCACCTCCACTTATGTGTTCCTCTTTTTTTTACCCACATGTTGAACTAAATTCGACATTCTCTTCAATCTCATTCTTACCTTCAGGTATTCAAGACAGCTGTTCACCACCATCTCTGATCATCCCCAACCCAAAATCATGATCTTTTCTACACCCGTTAACCTTCCCCACCCCTCCAAAAAAATTTCTTCTGTATCCATTTGTCCAGCTCTTGCGTTCTCCCCCAACCTTCATCGTATCCGCATCCCTTTTTTTATTCGTCTCCATCTATTTTCTCCCTCTGCCCTGCTGTTGGCATTCCCCCTTCTCCTCCTCGGTTCCTTTTTTTTAAATGTTTCATCCTGATCCATTCTGTGTTTCTAGGCTTCTAGCTCTTCCACGAGCCTTGACTATGTACACAAAAAACATCAATGCATTTACTTTTGTTTATACTGATTCACAGGTTTTTTGTGACTATTTCAATTAATTGTTTGTTGCAGAAGAAGCGCAATGTGGGTGAAAGGAACCGTGGACAAATCGATGCCATGCAGCATCATAACAGTGTACGACTTGCTTGTGTGGTTATTGTTCTGCATCTTATGATATTGTCTATTGTGTTAACATCGGTAATTCTTTACCTTGATGCAAATTTTGGATTTTAAAGTGCTGTAACTCTGGGTATACGTTACACAAATGGTCCTCATTTTAAGAAAATATCAAAAACATTTCCTTCTGGTTGTTTATATATATATGTATATATATATTGTTGCGGATATGAGATTGGCCTCCATCCATATCCGCTTGTAAATATTCCCCTATTTCCCCAATACTTCCCAACTATCCCCAATCCCCCATTCCCTAGTCCCATTTTCTGTAAACAACACTCTGTAGACCTGACCTCCCCCTATTTCCCCCAT
The DNA here is from genome assembly GCF_964187855.1 of Myxine glutinosa. NCBI lineage: Eukaryota > Metazoa > Chordata > Myxini > Myxiniformes > Myxinidae > Myxine > Myxine glutinosa. The sequence goes on along the minus strand of NC_136262.1, from coordinate 89,457,741 downwards.
TAAATGTCGCATCCAGGTCCACCGCATCTCACGTAGACAACTATAGGACATCTTGCTAGTTATTCTTAGTCTATGTCAGTTAAGGACTCGTTTCCATTAATTCTGACTCTTCGTTGCACCAGAATGTGATTGTATGGCACCGTTAGGAAGTTTAGGACCTCCCAATACCTCCCCGCAGCTCTTCCTCACGGTTCAGCAACAACAACAACAACAACAACAACACCAACAACAACAACGGCGGCGCGGGGAGTGCGCGTCCTCACTCCGGCTTGTTTAGCCGCCATCGAACATGTGCTCCGACGGGGTTACCACGTAGGGGCTCGCTGTCAGCTCCTCGTCAAGGGCGGAGCCCGGTAACCCCCCGCACCCAATAGAAGCGGCGGACCGATTCCATCTGGGGCGGAGCCAACGAGCCGAGGGCGTGTCACTCCCCGCTGAGCATGCGCAGGAAGAGGGAGGTGATGTCAGATGCGCGCTGGACTTGAAGGAAGAGAGACGCCACCTCCGAGCGCTGCAATACCTCCCCGCATCTCTGGACTGGACCGAGCTGTATCCTGTCCCTGAGCCAAGGTGCACCTTGTGCTATCGACTGCCTGTCCTTCCCTGCCATCAATCCCTGTGTAAGTCAGTCTTGTTCCGTTTGTCTGTGGTCTGTCTGGGATAGATAAGATTGTGTCTAAGTGCCTATCTCTTCTGTGCTTTACCTCTTACCTTGTAATCTACCCCTTTTCTGCATCACCAATTATATCCTCCTCCGGAGGTCTTGAGAACTGTACCCCTTGTGTCGTTTCATTTATCCCAGCCGTTGTGTCCTTTCCTTCATTGATTTAGCATAGCGCGATTTGGCCAACGTCGGGTGGGATCGGGTAAACTGTGCGAACACGGCGGCCATTCCGCTCGGCCCATCACAACATCTTAAGTCGTGTCCGTAACAATATATATATACTGAACAGCAAAAGAAACGTCAGTCAGAATCAATATTTTGGAGTCTTTATTTTCAAGTCATGATCAACACGAATTGAGATTTAGGGTCAACATGAAACATTACAGGTATGGTCACCACAGTTCAAACAATAATGTGAAATGTTCTGAATAAGAAAAACACAAGACCAGGTGAGAACAAGGGAGGTCAAAATCAGTATCTTGTGTGACCCCCGTGAGCGTTGATGACAGCCATACATCGTCTGTACATGGAGTGGAATAATCGGTTGATGAAGGCATTGGTCACTTGGGCCCACCCTCTGAGAAACGCCTGACTGAGTTGAGCTGCAGTTGTCGGCCTTGGTCGAACGTCATTCAATCTTCTTTGAACCTCGTCCCACTAGTGCTCTGTCGGGTTTAAATCGGGGCTGGGTGCAGGCCAGTGTATGGTTTGGATGCCATTCTGTTGCAGGAAGTCCCTTGTTGCTCTGGCAGTGTGGGCATGGGCGTTGTCCTGCTGGAAGACATGATTTCCGTGACGTCCAAAATGTGGCACAACGTGAGGTCTGAGGACTTGATCGATGTAGCGAGCAGCTGTGACACCATTGCCTCTTCCTGGACCAATATTCTGGAACACCACAGGACCGACTTTGTGATTGAGAGCAATAGCATCCCATACCATGATGTTTGGACCACCCCACGGGTCTCTTTCCATCACACAGTCATCTGAGTAGCGTTCCCCACGTCTACGCCAAACTCTCACTCTGCCATCTGCCGTGGAAACACAGTATCGGCTTTCGTCTGATAAAAGAACAGTTCTCCACTGCTGGTAACGCCAATTTTGATGCTGTGTGGCCCACTGAAGTCGGTAACGGCAGTGTCGAGCTGTAAGAATGGGGCAACGATACGGCCTGTGACAACGGACATCCCTGTTCTTCAAACGTCGACGGACTGCATCAACACTAATGTGTCCCTGGTGGGTTCCAGCTGTTTGTGTTGCAGTTTTTGTAGCCCTGGTAAAGCGATCTTGGATGTGATGACGCACAATCTGTCGATCCTGTCGTGGTGTTGTTACCCTCGGTCTGCCACTGCGTGGGTGGTCATCGGTGCTGTTGGTGGCCTGGTATCATTCCTGTAACCTGTAGATGGTTCTCACGTTGACACGGAAAGCATTGGCAACCATTCGTGCAGTCTGTCCAGCATGCAATCTTCCAATAGCCTGGTCTCTCTGAATCCTCGTAAGTCTGGGCATGGCGCTGGCATCGAAACACGAATGATGAACACACGTTTTGGGGTGCCTTTTATAGGGAAAATCACAAGGAGACGCATGTGCATTTTGATTTTCATGGGAATCATGCACGACTTTGTACCATGGTCATTTTTTTGCCTGCGTTTTGTTGACCTGTTTTTATCCACGTGTGCACCACTGTCGGTAGTTAGGATTAAATTTAGATACAGACTAATGTAAATAACGAGATATCTAAACGAAATGCATTGATATTTCTATGGGAAATGTTCAGGAATTATTTTTATGAAGTGACGTTTCTATTGCTGTTCAGTGTGTGTATATATATATATATATATATATATATATATATATATATATATATATATATATATATATATATATATATATATAATATATATATATATATATATATATATATATGTATACAGTCATGTGAAAAAGTAAGTACACCCCATGTAAAGTTTTGACTTTTTCAACATATTTCAACATACAGCTATTTGATCTTCATTTCAACAATATTGATAGATAAAGGTGATATAATATAACAGATATCATGAAACATTTACATTTTGTAGTCCATTGCATAATTTAAATAAACATAAATGCAAATTTTGCATGTGGAAAAAGTAAGTACACCCCTACATTTGTCACTACTTCAAATACCTAAAATTAGAATCAGGTGCACCAGCTCAGGTGCAAATGATTAGAACATTGTTAGAGAGGATCTTGGAGGAACCTGTCTTATTTAAACCTCAGACATTTAGTTTGGTTTGCTCTTTGTTGTTGAAGTGTGCAGCGTCACCATGCCTAGATCAAAAGAGCTCTCTGAGGCCTTCAGAAAGAAGGTTATAGATGCCTACGAGTCTGGGAAGGGATTTAAAAAGATCTCCAAACAATTTGAAATCAATCATTCGACTGTCTGGAAGATCATCTACAAGTGGAGAAGATTCCAAACAACTGCCAACTTGTTCAGGCCAGGCCGCCCCAGCAAGTTCAGCCCGAGAGCAGACCGCAAGATGCTGAAAGAAGTCTCGAAGAACCCCAGAATGTCATCACGGGACCTACAGGTAGCTCTTGCCACTGTTGATGTCAAAGTGCACGAGTCTACCATTAGAAAGAGGCTGCACAAATTTGATCTACATGGGAGGTGTGCCAGGAGGAAACCTTTGCTGTCCAGAAAGAACATCAGGGCAAGACTAAAGTTTGCCAATGAACCAGTCTTTGCCAAAGAAGTGCAGGCAAAGACCAGCACCTCTGGAACAATGTGCTCTGGACAGATGAGTCAAAGGTAGAGCTATTTGGCCACAGTACCAGAAGACATGTTTGGCGAAAACCAAAACCAAATGCTGTCAAAACCAAACCAAAACCAAATGCTGTCGCATTTGACCACAAGAACCTGATACCAACTGAAAAGAATATTATGGTTTGGGGCAGCTTTGCTGCATCAGGGCTTGGGCAGCTCACCATCATAGAATCCACAATGAATTCTTTATTGTACCAGAGGGTGCTTGAGGATAATGTGAGGCCATCTGTCGGAAAGTTGAAGCTCAACTGAAGGTGGACCTTGCAACATGACAATGACCCTAAACATACCAGTAAATCCACCAAGGAATGGCTGAAAAGAAAGAAATGGAGGGTTCTGGAATGGCCAAGTCAAAGCCCGGATCTAAATCCCATCGAGATGTTGTGGGGGGATTTGAAACGAGCTGTGCATGCAAGAAACCCCTCAAACATTGCACAGCTGAAAGAATTCGGCATGGAAGAGTTGGCAAAAATTTCTCCCAGTCGATGTCAGGGACTGGTAGACAGTTATAAGAAACGCCTACTTCAGGTTGTTTCTGCCAAAGGTGGCAATACCACCTATTAGAGCCAAGGGTGTACTTTCTTTTTCCACATGCGAAATTTGTATTTATGTTTATTTAATTTATACAATGGACAACAAAATGTAAATGTTTCATGATATTTGTTATATTATATCACCTTTATCTATCAATATTGTTGAAATGAAGATCAAATAGCTGTATGTTGAAATAATTGAAAAAGTCAAAACTTTACATGGGGTGTACTTACTTTTTCACGTGACTGTATATATATATATGTATGTATATATATATATATAATTATATATATATATATATATATATATAGATGTATGTATGTATATATATATATATATGTATGTATGTATATATATATATATATGTATGTATGTATGTATATATATATATATATGTATGTATGTATATATATATGTATGTATGTATGTATATATATATATATATATGTATGTATGTATATATATATGTATGTATATATATATATATGTATGTATGTATGTATGTATATATATATGTATGTATATATATATATATATGTATATATGTATATATATATGTATGTATGTATATATATATATATATGTATATATGTATATATATATGTATGTATGTATATATGTATGTATGTATATATATATATATGTATATATGTATATATATATGTATGTATGTATATATATATGTATGTATGTATATATATATATATATATGTATATATGTATATATATATGTATGTATGTATATATATATATGTATATATATATGTATGTATGTATATATATATATATGTATGTATGTATGTATATATATATATATATATATATATATATATATATATATATATATATATATATATATATATATATATATACACACAACAACACAACAACATGCATTTTAAAGGCCATTTTCCCTGCTAGAGCGGGGGTTAGCCTTGCGGTCCCCATGACAATCTTCTCCATTTTGCCCTATTTTCTGCATCTCTCCTTGTTAACCCCCTTGCCCGCATTTCTTCTTCCACCATCTTTAGCCAAGTCTTTCTCGGTCTTCCCCGTCTTCTACTTCCTTCTACATTCATTTCCATCACTCTTCTCAACCAGTCACTTTCATCCTTCCTCAACACATGACCAAACCATCTCAACCTGTTCCTCTTCACAGCATCAATCACAGGCTCTATTCCCATCATCTTTCGCAATTCATCATTTGTCTTCCTCTCTCTCAACGATACTCCGCACATCCGTCGAACCATTCGCATTTCCACCCTTTCCAACCTTCGCTGCTGCTCTACGTTCATTACCCATGTCTCGCTCCCATAAATCATAACACTTCTCACACATGCAGCATACACCTTTCCCTTCAGCTTCAACGACACTCCCCTCATCATCAGCACGCCACTCGATTCCCGAAACTTCTTCCATGCACATCTCACTCGAGCAACCGTTGCCGAGTCTGATCCACCTTCTCCATTCAGCATGTCTCCGAGGTAGCAAAATGTTTTCACACCTTCCAGCTTCACGCCGTCTCCAAGATCCAACTCAACATTTCCTCCATCTGCAGCTCCCTCTGTGCACACCTTACATTTGAATGTAGCTGCCACACTGGTTGATGACCCTCTCAGCCCACTACATTTTTGATGAACCCACTCAGCGCACATTGTACACTGAATGGAGTTCACTCCGACACCCTTCCTACACACAGCACAGGGCCACTTCCCAGTTCTTTCCACCTCACCACATGCTTTACCACTGGCCATCACCTTCGTCTTTCCGATATTCACCTTCAGACCTTTTGTCTCCATACATTCCTTACACGTGTTCATCTTTTCCTTCAGTCCATCCATACTTTCTGCAATCAACACCAGATCATCTGCATACAACAACTCCCACGGTAAACCCTCCTTTACGTTCTGAGCCAGCACCTCCATCACAGCTACAAATAGTAGTGGACTTAGTACCGACCCCTGATGCACTCCCACCTTCACCTCAAACTCACCACTGTTCCCGTCCTTCGTCCTTACAGCTGTGCGCGCTCTTTTGTACATTGCCATCACTACTCTGATCAACCATTCCTCCACTCCTAACTTCCTCAATGCCCATGTCAATACTTTGCGTGGAACCCGATCGAATGCTTTCTCCAGATCAACAAACCCAAGAAACAACTTCTTCCTCTTCTCCATGTACTTCTCCTGCAACTGCCTCACAATGAAAAGCGCGTCTGTCGTTCCTCTTCCTGGCATGAATCCAAACTGCATTTCGTCGATCTTCACTTTCTTCCTTATCCTCCTCTCCAACACCCTTTCCAATACCTTCATTCCATGCTCCAATAACTTTATCGCTCGGTACGAGCCACACTCCAGAGGGTCACCTTTCCCCTTGTATAGAGGGACGAGGGTACTCAGTTCCCAATCCACTGGAATGCGGCCTTCTTTCACCACCAGATTACAGATCTCTATCATTCTCTTCACACCCCAACTTCCTGCTGCCTTCAACATATCTCCCACAACTCCCGTCGGCCCTCCCGCTTTTCTACCCTTCATTGCTTTTATCGCTTCCTCAACTTCCTTCTCAGTTATCTTCTCTGCCAGTCCTAAAACTGGGTTACTCTCTATGTTGCCATCCCATTCATTCTCTGTATTCAACAGCATTTCCATATATCTTTTCCATCTTCCTTTAATTCCATCTGGGTCGACAACGATTTGTCCCACTTCATCCTTCAAGCAACTCACCCCCATCACATCACACCTCTCTTTCGCTATCTGCTTTGCAATCCTGAATACTGCTTTCTGACCCTCTTCCGAATCCAAGCGTTCTCCGAACATTTTCCTGCATGCCTCCTGCGCCTTTGCTACCTCTTTCTTTGCAGCCTTCCTGGCTGCCTTATAACTTTCATGCTCTGCTGTTTCTGCTCCCGTACCCTTCGCCTTCTGCCACGCCTTGAACTTCTTCCTCTTCTCGTCAATTCTCTTTCCAACTTCATCATCCCACCACCATGTTTCCGAGTGCCTCGGTGGTCCTTTTGTCCATCCACATACCTCACCAACGGCTCCCAACAGACGAGCCTTCATTGACATCCAACCACTTTCAAGCTCGACCACATCATCCTCGACCCTACTCAGCCTCTCTTTTAATGCCTCCCTTACTGTCACCTCTTTCAACCTCCACACCTTCATTGTCGGTTGGTACTTCACCCGCCGAGCTCTCCTCGCACCTTTCACCCTTACGTCGCAGACAACCAAGTGGTGCTGTGAAACAGCCTCCTCCCCCGGGATCACCTTTGTGTCCCGGAGGTGCCCCCTATCTCGCCTACGCACCATCAGGTAGTCAACGGTTGTCGTCGACCCACCTGACGTGTATGTAACAAGCTTCTTATCCTCTTTCTGGAACTGAGTATTACAAATCAACAAATCAGCTCCATCAGCAAACTCCAAAATCCTTTCACCTTCTCCATTTCTCACACCATATCCGTAACCCCCATGAACTCCGTCAAAACCATCCATACTCCTTCCCACATGTCCATTTAGGTCTCCTCCTACCACAACAACTTCCTCATCTTTCATGTTTTCCATCAGCTTCTCTATCGCACACCAGAACTTGTCCTTCTCTTCATCGCTTCGACCAACCTGCGGAGCATATCCCGAGATGACGTTCACCAAGAGCTTTCCAATCATCATTTTCACCATCATCAACCTATCACTCACTCTAGTCACACTCACCACACTGTCTACAAACTCCTCAGCAAACAGGACACCAACACCATTCACGCCCTCCGGGCACCCTTGCCACACAAACTTGTATTTCTGTCCCTGCCTACCCTTCACCATTCTCACACCACTTCCCCTTCCATCTCGTCTCTTGCACACAACATATGTCCACTCTTCTTCTGACCAATACTTCCACCACTTCTCCTGATCTCCCTGTCATTGTCCGTACATTCCATGTCCCAAACCTCAGAAACCGATCTCCACTTCGGGCTGTACCCTGCCTACATGTAGTTGTAATTGTCATGGTTCTCTTTTTGAGGCAATGTTTTTATGGCCGGATGCCCTTCCTGACGCCAACCCTCTTCGTCGCCTCTTACGACACGCAGGGATACGGCGTACCTATTCTTATCCAGGGTACACACTGGGAGAGAGATATATATATATATATATATATATATATATATATATATATATATATATATATATATATATATATATATATATATATATATATATACGTATATATATATATATATATATATATATATATATTGTTGTGGATATGGGATTTGGCCTCCATCCATATCCGCTTGTAAATATTCCCCTATTTCCCCAATACTCCCCAACTATCCCCAATCCCCCATTCCCTAGTCCCATTGTCTGTAAACAACACTCTGTAGCCCCGACCTTCCCCTTTTTCCCCCATTAAATGTCGTGCCCAGGTTCACCGCATCTCACGTAGACAACTATAGGACATCTTGCTAGTTATTCTTAGTGTATGTCAGTTAAGGACTCGTTTCCATTAATTCTGACTCTTCGTTGCACCAGAATGTGATTGTATGGAACCAGTAGTAAGTTTAGGACCTCCCAATACCTCCCCGCATCTCTTCCTCATGAAACAACAACACCAACAACAACAACAGCGGCGCGGGGAGTGCGTGTCCTCACTCCGGCTTGGTTAGCCGCCATTGACCATGTGCTCCGACGGGGTTACCACTCAGGGGCTGACTGTCAGCTCCTCGTCAAGGGCGGAGCCCGGTAACCCCCCGCACCCAATAAGAAGCGGCGGACCGATTCCATCTGGGGCGGAGCTAACGAGCCGAGGGCGTGTCACTCCCCGCTGGATATGCGCCGGAAGACGGAGGTGACGTCAGATGCGCCTCAGCTACGAAGGAGAAAGGACGTCACCTCCTAGCGCTGAGAGATACCTCCCGCATCTCTGGACCGGACCGGGTCGATTCTGCCCCTGAGCCAAGGTGCACCTTGAGCCATCGACTACCTGCCCCTCCTTGCCATCAATCCCTGTGTGAGTCAGTCTTGTCCCGTTTGTCTGTGGTCTGTCGGGAATAAGATAAGACCGTGTATAAGTGCCCACCTTTCTGTGCTGTACCTCTTGTGCCGTGTAATCTAAACGTTCTGCATATCCCATATTATATCCTCCTCCGGAGGTCTTGAGAACTGTACCCCTGGTGTCGTGTCATTTAACCCAGCCGTTGTGTCCTTTCCTTCATTGATCTAGCGTAGCGCGATTCGGCCAACGTTCGAGTATAATCGGGTAACTTGTGCGAACACGGCGGCCATTCCGCTCGGCCCAGCATAACATCTTAATAAGTCGTGTCCGTAACAATTGGTGTCGGGAAGTGGGATCGGTCCCGGAGCGTGTTTCACGCGCTCGAAATTATAACGGCGAAATTTGATTTTGTTTTACGAAAATAAAAACCCGAATTTTGAAAGTTGCGCTATGGCAAATCAAGACGGCTGGGTTCCGGTAGAGGAGAGTGAGGCAGGGTCGATCCAGGACCAAAATGAGGGACATGAGGAGAGCGAAGCAGTGAGGGTGGCAGGTTCGCAAAATAGCGTCGTCGCGCACGAGGTTACGGGCGCGCAAAATGGCGCCTCGCACATGGCCACGGCGCTCACGCCCGCGACCGTAGTAGCGCCGCTGGTAGATTTGGACCTTTTTTTCATACAAATGAAGGCCCTTATGCGAGATAGCGAGAAATAGCGAGAAAATGAGGGAGGAAATGAGGGCTCAGAGTGAGCAATTGGGGGTAATGGGAAACCAAATGGGGGTAATGGGAAACCAAATGGGGGTAATGAGGGACGAAGCGAGGGGTACCGGTGAGGGATTAGACAATAGATTAGGGGAAATACAGGAGGGGTTAATGGGGGTAGAAAACAGAATGGCCGTTCAGGAGAATCAAATGGAAGGGATGAAAAAGGGGTTAGAGGGGTTAGAAAACAGTATGGAAGGCAAATTGAGGGACATGAGGGACCAAGCGGAAAGGGAAGTTAAACAAATGGGGCAGCAGATAGAGGGGGTCAGAATGGGGGTAGAAACCAAACTGGATGCTCACAGGGAGGAAATGGAGCAGATGAGGGTGGCATCTGGGCAGGAGATGCAAGTAATGGGAGAAGAGATCAGAAGAGGTGTGAGTGAGGAGGTCGGAGGAGTGCGCGAGGAGGTGAGGCACTGTAAGGAGCACATGGAGAAGGAGGTGAGAAAGGGGACTGTAAAGTTACAAGGGGGCATAGAGGACCTGATGCAGGAGGTGGAACAGCTGACGGAGGGACAAAAAGGACTAACGGAGCAGGTTCAAAGGAACACTGCGGTATTAGGAGGGTTAAAAGCGACACAGAAAGAACTAAAAGACGACTTGATAGCGACGAAGAGGGAATGTCAGATGGTACGTGAGGGACTGACAACGAGGTTGGACGAGGTGACAGAGGTAATGGAGACGAAGGACCGGCAGGTGAGGACGCACATGGAAACGGTCAAGGTAGCCTTGGAGGACGAGCTTGAGGAGACGTACCGGGGAATGAAGGAGGTGAAGCAGAAATTAGAAGAAGTGGAAGAAGGGGTGAGCGAAATTAAGAAGCGACGGAGAGAGGATAAGAAAGAGATAAAAGAGGAGATAAAAGAATTGGTCCAAAGTCTGTGTTTGGATCGTGATGATGTGCTCATTAACCGGATGAGGGATTCGCAGGTGATGGAGGAGAAGCGAAGAGGAAGAGGACCCGGTGTAAGTGGTGACCAATATGGTCGTGCGTATGATGCGCCAGGTGATTTAAGAAGCTTGGGGGTCGAGATGGACCCGGGTGTTCGTGAGAGGCCGTTGGTGAAGTGTGCGACAGGTCTGGTGTGCGAAAAAGGAGGTGTGCGAGAAAGTCCGACTCTGGGGTGTGTGAGGAAAAAGTGCGTGCCAAGGAGTGAGGGTGCTGGCGAGAGTGAGTCGGTCGTAGCGCGTGTGCGAGGGAGCACATGGAAGCGCGGTGTGGTAAGTGTTACAGAGGGTGTGACGGGAGAGTGTGCGCAAGAGTGTGCGCGAGAAAGGTGTGTAACGGACGGGTGCATGAGGAAAGAGTGCGCTGTCAAGAGTAAGGGTGAGTGCGCTGTCAAGAATGGAGGTGAGAGTAGTGAGAGTGACAAGGAGCGTGAGTTGGTTGTGACAGGTGAGCGAGGATGTACACCTGGAATGGAAGGATGCACACCTGGAATGGTAGAGCGTGAGTGGGAATGCACGCTGGAATTGGTAGTGAGGCACGTGGTTGGGTGTGCGAGTGAGAGCACACCTGTGATTGTCACAGAGGAGGTGACCGAGGAGGGGGCGCGAAGAGGTGTGTTGGTGAGGTGTGCGAGCGACGAATGTGTGCCAAGGTGTTCGGTGGTCAGGTGTGTGACCAAGTTGGTGAGCGGAATGAGTGTACCGAGGTGTGTAAGAGAAGGTACGACGAGGAGCATGGAAACGGCTGGATGTATGAGCAACGAAAGGGGTAGCGTATGCTTGTAAGCATCCAGGTGAGGCATCGACGGTAACCGGGTTAGAGGTTAGGTCGACTTTTAGCCGAAGCGGGCCCTCGGTGCGTGCCGGGCTTCGCGTGCCGCGAGAACCAGCGGGGATCCGAGCCACGGCGGGTTCGAAAGGACCGCCGTGCGCGATCCACGCTGGGCCTCGCGTGGAACGGCCGCGTCCGGGCTCCACTAGGCGGAGCGGGCAGCCCGATAGTAAGGGTCGTCATGGCGACCACCTTCTATTGAGACGTGCCGGCAGGTCGAGATCGGGACATTGGATGGCTCCACGCCGAGGTGGTGCGTGGGATCTCGGGCCGGGTAAGCCCCCGTCCCTGCCCCGAATGCGGGACGTATCCAGCCGCTGGCACCAAACAACCCGCATTCATGGCTTGGCTTTACGAAGCCGGGCTTTGGACAGGAATTGGCGCACCGAGAGGCATTAGTGAGTAGACTGTGTGATGAGGTTAGTGTTTTGGACCCAAAATTAGAAAAAAAAACAAAATTTGATGATTGGCAAAGGATTGGCAGGAATGATTGGCAGATGATGGGCAGTGATTGGCAAATTTTTGATTTGTTGAAATTTGATGTGCAAAATTGGTAGTAAGCGATGGGCCCGGTGGGTAAGGGTGGCATCCCTGCCACCCTTCCCATGGTGGGGCAAATGCGCAATAGTTTATGGGGTGTATGGCAGTGAAAACTAGCCCGGGTGGGTTAGGATATTGATAGGGACCTAGAAGATGACATTAGGTAACGTTAAGTTTAGTTAGTGACTGATACCTGTAGTGGGGACGCAGGTAGTTTAATGTGGATGATAATGACGAGGGAGCGCAATAGTTTAAAGGGGCGACTGGGAAGCGCAAGTTTCAGAGGGGAGTAGTTAGATGAGATGATGCTGTGTGAGAGCTGGACAGGTGTGTGGAGCAGTGTATGAGTAGTGAGTGTTGTGGATCAGCGCGAATGCGCTTGGGGAGAGAAGGGTGCAGGTGGCACCAGGTGTGAGAGCACAGGTGTGCAAGTGCAGGTGTGTGGAATACATGGAGTGAGAATGGTGGAAATTGTGGAGTGGAGTGGATGGTGCGAAGGTGTGAATGGGGGAAGAGTGGACCCCCATCACGGATACCCGGGGCGGGTAGTGTAAGTGTTAGGTAGAGGGTATAGGTAAATTGTGGTTGGATATTGGCATTTGTGGTGCGGTTGCAGAATGGTGTTGTGGATGGGTGCATTAGTGTTGTGGAAATGGCTGGGCGTGTAGCCTGTTAGTGTGTGTAGTTGGTTTGGGCACTCCACCACTGTGAGGATGTCCGCCAGGTGAGGCCGCAGGTGGGCTCTGGGAGCCGTTAGTGTCAGTGGGTGCCTGAGGATCCCGGGTGTGGATCGGGCAGCCCAGTGCCAGAGAGGGCACCGAGTGGGGAGAGCGCCAGAGGGCCTTCCCTAGGTAGATAGGTTAGGGTAAGGAGCAGGTAAGCTCGGAGGCAACTGCAGTGGTGGAGGTGTGCAGGTGGGTAGACCTGCTGGGAGAGCTACACGTCGCGGCCCAGAAATTGTGCGAGGGCACCGGGAGATGAATCGGGGGAGTGAGACCCCAAATTGAAAAGCACCACAGTTTGGTCAATGGGAATTGGTTTTTAGAACCCATAGTGTAAGAGGGCCAATGGTTTGGCAGGAGAAAGACCCCGGGTAATGTAAAGTTGTTAAAGTCATTTAGGAAATAGTTAGGATTGATAAACCTGTCGCACCATACGCAGCCACTTACCTGTGATGATGATGACTCCACACCTGTGTTTTCTTTGTTCTGTGTTGCAGGAAATAAGAATTGCTGGTTGGATTTGTGAGACGCATCACGACGTGGATGAGAGATTGGGGTGATTCCATCTCTCCCTCCTTAGGAGGGACTGATGATGAATTGGTGATGGCAAATTTTGATGTTGAGTTGGAGATGGCAAATTGTGATGAGAGTTGGAAATGGCAAATTTGATTGGTTAGGAGGGAGAGAAGACGAATTTGGTTTATGGGAGGAACGGGGAAGACAGTAGGGACGTTTGTTGATTTGTAAAGTAGATGTTTATGGGTAGTGTTGTGTTTTGTGGATACAGTAAGGGGTAAGGGAGGGGCAATGTAGGTTACCTGGTGGGGGGGGGGGGGGGGCACACGGTAGGAACGTACTTGTCTCACCTGGTTCCCATGTGCCCCTAGTGTGCATTACCTAATGTTGCGTGCACTTTTGCGCCCTTACCACCTTACTCACTTGTCTTCTTCTTTTGTCTCCCACCTCCGAGGATCTGGCTTTGGGGCAGAGAGAGAGGAGAGAGAGGTGCTGGCTCCGCAGTTGTGGGCCTGCACTTTCGCTGCTTGCTGCCGGGATCGATACACCATATGGACCGCAATTTTTGTGGCCGCCCACCATGGACCGCAGTTCTCTTGCGGGCAAGCACCACCCGTGGATGGACCTATGGGTCAACGTGGCACCTATGCCATACAGGTGAACCACTAATAGTTGGCCCCCTGACACCACAATACAGAAATGGACGCGGTTGGCGCCTTTCTTTATTTTTAAAGAAGCAAGAAGGCCAAGTGCACCACATGAAGGCAAGACCAGCGGCAGAACATCGGCCGGCTGCGACACCACCGGTGATTGTTAAACACTTTATTGGTGCACCGGATGGTGCTGACTGTACATGATGGGGTGGTGCTTTTGGTGCTTGGAAGGGGTGCTCTGCACATTATTAAAGGCCGTAGGGCCACAGAGCACTCGTGGGTTGGTGTATCGATGCTGGCATGCGTGCTCTCTCTATGCATAACATCTGCATGTGTTCCTCCAAAAACAGGTCCTGGATCGTAGTGTAAATATCAGTGTAGTCTTGTGTAAATAATGCTCCCTACCGGCTGTATGTTTAGTTTGAGGATTCTTTCCGCGATTCGGTTATCCTGTGGGTGTGTTTCTGTGAGGAGAAGGGTGCAACGTCGCAGGGGGACATATTTACTCATTTGTGAACATCTGTAAAACTGTCGCACTCAGGGTAGAGTTAATAGTAGAGGGAACTACATCTGAGTGCCACACTAAAGTAGGTAAAAATTTATCGGGTCGGGACGCCCCGAGGTAGAGAAGGGTGCAATGTTGCGGATATGGGATTTGGCCTCCATCCATATCCGCTTGTAAATATTCCCCTATTTCCCCAATACTCCCCAACTATCCCCAATCCCCCATTCCCTAGTCCCATTGTCTGTAAACAACACTCTGTAGCCCCGACCTTCCCCTTTTTCCCCCATTAAATGTCGTGCCCAGGTTCACCGCATCTCACGTAGACAACTATAGGACATCTTGCTAGTTATTCTTAGTCTATGTCAGTTAAGGACTCGTTTCCATTAATTCTGACTCTTCGTTGCACCAGAATGTGATTGTATGGCACCAGTAGTAAGTTTAGGACCTCCCAATACCTCCCCGCATCTCTTCCTCATGAAACAACAACACCAACAACAACAACAGCGGCGCGGGGAGTGCGCGTCCTCACTCCGGCTTGGTTAGCCGCCATTGACCATGTGCTCCGACGGGGTTACCACTCACGGGCTGACTGTCAGCTCCTCGTCAAGGGCGGAGCCCGGTAACCCCCCGCACCCAATAAGAAGCGGCGGACCGATTCCATCTGGGGCGGAGCTAACGAGCCGAGGGCGTGTCACTCCCCGCTGGATATGTGCCGGAAGACGGAGGTGACGTCAGATGCGCCTCAGCTACGAAGGAGAAAGGACGTCACCTCCTAGCGCTGAGAGATACCTCCCGCATCTCTGGACCGGACCGGGTCGATTCTGCCCCTGAGCCAAGGTGCACCTTGAGCCATCGACTACCTGCCCCTCCTTGCCATCAATCCCTTTGTGAGTCAGTCTTGTCCCGTTTGTCTGTGGTCTGTCGGGAATAAGATAAGACCGTGTATAAGTGCCCACCTTTCT
This sequence comes from Myxine glutinosa, assembly GCF_964187855.1. NCBI lineage: Eukaryota > Metazoa > Chordata > Myxini > Myxiniformes > Myxinidae > Myxine > Myxine glutinosa. The sequence continues at coordinate 89,442,298 of NC_136262.1, read as the reverse complement.
GTGCTGAACCTCTTGTGCCGTGTAATCTAAACGTTCTGCATATCCCATATTATATCCTCCTCCGGAGGTCTTGAGAACTGTACCCCTGGTGTCGTGTCATTTAACCCAGCCGTTGTGTCCTTTCCTTCATTGATCTAGCGTAGCGCGATTCGGCCAACGTTCGAGTATAATCGGGTAACTTGTGCGAACACGGCGGCCATTCCGCTCGGCCCAGCATAACATCTTAATAAGTCGTGTCCGTAACAATATATATATATATATATATATATATATATATATATATATATATATATATATATATATATATATATATATATATATATATATATATATATATATATACATACATACATACATACATACATACATACATATATATTTAAAGCACCCTTCACCCTGGTGAACGGAAGGGGTTAAAATGAGGGTGTTCTTTGGATGGTGTACGTTATATTTTCGAACTAAAAGCACTGTTTGCATAGTTTAGTCTTCTTCAATGATTGATTTGTACACTTTGTCATGAGAGTGACCATGCCATCTGAACTTTGTTCGATATACTTGCCATTTTGCCACTCTTGTTGTTTTCTCTGCAGGTGCGGGTGTTTGTGCTGGAAGGGACTCGTGACCTGATTACAAAGGCTAGAAAGAAAGGCCTCTTTGGTCACACAGGGGCTTTGACAATGAAGCGAGAAAATCAACACAATTTTATCAATGTACGGTTATTGAAGGAAGATGAACCTAATGCTCAAAACGTGCAAAGCCCAGTGGGAGCATGTACTTCTCAATGGAAGAATAATGAAAGTCGAGCCAACGTTGCCTGTAGACCAGTGAGCTGTACAATTTGTTCAAAAGAAACGACAGAGCCATTGAGATCGAAAACGGGCAATGACACTCAAGCTCTTTGTCCAAGTGACACCAACACCACAGCAATATCTGATTTGAGTACTTTAGTACTGAAGAAGGAACAAACAAACAAAAAACAAAGTGACTGTTCGTGTGGGGAGGCTGAATTTGAGGATTGCACAGGAAGAGATGTGCTTGTGAAAGAGGGATCCACCAATCAGACAACGGAAGAAGGACATTTATTAAAGGATTCCAGTATACCAGATTGCGAGGATTTGGGTGAAGTGGGAATGCCGGAAAAGGATATCATGACACCTCTTCATGAAAGAATCACCATTTCAGACAGTGTGAGGTTGATGGAACAAACAGAGACATTTGAGAAGAAGCAGAATTTGGAGACGAGGAGTCCATTGCCTCTACTTTTTCCTTGCCTTTTGGAAACCGGACTTGTGGAGCTTTGCGAATTATGGCGAGAAGCTGAGGCCTTGGGGGCTTCCATTCAACATTCATCTCCACTCCAGCTCTGCGAAGGCTCGAAGGATGAGGTGCGATGGAGAGGAGCTAAACTAAATTTGGGTTTTCATTTGTGTTGTTTGGCATTCCTATCGGAAATCTTGGCTTATGATTCTTAAATCCCTTAAACTGGGTTGATTTGTCCATTGTCTACCAATGTGCTTGTCATTCATGTAAAAGTACACTGTTGTCTCTCATGTCCTTGTCCCACCTCCTTCCATGTACAAGCTCGGCCATAAGCCTTAAACATTAGATTAATGGTAAGCATTTTCTTTATAATCTAGCTTTCACTAGTCACAACTCACAACCACTGTTAACAGAGATTAAATGAACAACAGACTATTCATGTGATGTGATCTCATGCACATTATGGAAACACAAATTATGGCAATGTCCGTTCCTATATGGAGACATCTCATGTCCTTGTTTTCTCTCTGCAACCGGCCCCAAGACCTTGCTGCCCAGCATGGTGATGGGTAGGGAAGTTCGAAATGAAAAGGACCATGCATGCCACCTCCTCCTCCTTGGTCGGCACTACCTCATTCCTCCACAATCAGCCTTCTTCCTTTCTGACATCACGGGAGTTTCTCATCTCCTCCAATGTATGAGCAATTAAATATGTAAACGGAAGTTTCGCTTACTGTTTTACTTTATTGGACTCTTTTATTTTCAGGTCATGTTTTTGCATCTTTGCTGCACAAATTCAAAAACGGATTTGTTCTCACGAGTATCCATTATGTGATGATTTACTTCATAGTTTGCTCCATCGAGGAGGTTTACACACATGTATACTTGCTCCAGTTTCTCCTCCTCTCTTTCTGGGTAGTCCGATCATAAATGACCATGAATATACAGTATAGCCTTTCTGTTAGAATTCAGTAACCGTACTTGTAACCACAGGTGTGATGTCTGTGGCTGCATTGTCACCTTTAGCATCCTAAAACTGAAATCATCTAGCCTTAAATGCAAATACACGGGTCCCTCCTTCCCTATCAACTCCCACTTAACTCCTCTTCCATTTCCCACCTATGCCCCCCCCACTATCCCTGCCCATACCCCACCCCCACAACCCATGCTCCCCCATACCCCTCACTATCCCTGCCCATACTCTCACCCTACAACCCATGCTCCTACCCCAACCCTCTACTTGGTCTGCTACGTATTCCCTCACCACATCACCTAGGCCACCCAGCCATGCATCACCCAACTCTTTTTTCATCCGGTCCATTAACATAAGAGGTTTACGTTCCAGTCTAATAAATATCTACCGACAGGTTGCTACCTCGTCTCCAGATATCGAACATAAACATTTAGTTTCTGAGGATGTTCTGGACTCAGTTATCTCCCTCCCTGGCTATTTTTTTTTGAACAGTTTGATAGATCCAATACTCGGGTGGGTGTACATCGTGGTGTCCACCGGAGGCTATCTTTATCATATTCCCTATCCTCCCTACTCTCAATCTGTAAGGAATATCTCTGGATCTGTGTTCTTTGTAGCAATGTCTTGTTTGTGTATGGTCGACAGCCCAACCAACTGTGATGACTCCATGTATGAGGCCCCTATCAGCCAACTTCGACTCCCTCCTATCCTCACATCCCAACTCTCTCTTTCTAATCTGCAGTGACTTCATATGTCACCATTCTAACTGGCTTGGTATAGGCCCTCACACCACTATCTGTGGTATTGCAGACAAGGACCTTTGTGACACCTCGAGCGTCGCCCAATGTCTTGGATTAACAACCCATATTTTCCTTACTGGGTGCCTCTGTCTGCTTAGCTTGATTATGTTCAACTTTCCTTCCAACATTTCCTACTCTTCCTCTGCTTCTATTGGCTCCCCAGACCTTGGAGTCTTTAAAGTGTTTTTCTTCATGATGGTCTTCATGGATCCACCAAGGCACTGCCATTCCTGGCAGTTAAATTAGACAGATTGATCTGATGTGCAGTCCACAATGTCTTTCACTGATTGGGACACTCGCTCTTTATGTGTAGATATAGACAATGCTTGGGACAAATTTCTCAACAAACTATTTGTTATCCTCCATAATGCAGTTAGACAAATCTGTCTCTGCAGCATGCTTCTCATATGTTCCTTCACTCTTGAAGATGGGTCAAGATGGAGATTGCTCATGTCAAGGCTTACTGCCTAACTATGGCTTTGCTGGAAGGACCAAGGTCTCTCATCCCATCCTACACTTCCTCACTGAAAACATCCTACAGCATGTGAACTTCCCTGTTTTTTTTGGATACAAAGTCTAGGCTCGTGGAAGAGTTAGAACACTCAACAACTTAGGATGCACCAAACAAAACAAAAGGAACAGCAGAAAAAGGGATAAACACCAACCACAGGTTTGAAGGATAGTATGGAGGGAGACATGGCCGAATAATGGAAGTAGGGAGGAAAGAGGGGTAGGGGAGGATGCATGGGGTGGAGAAGATGGATGGAAATTCAGGAAGGAAAAACTGGAAACTTGGAAGGAGGTTAGGCTTTGGAGGTGTGAAGAGGTTAATGGGGGTAGAAAAGATCATAGTTTTGGATGGGGGATGATCTGAGATGGTGGCGAACAGTTGTCTTGAAGACTTGAAGAAAAGAATGCGATAGAAGAGGAAGTGCAAGATGGTTCCACAGGTGGGAAATGAAAATAATAAATGAGTGGAGGTGAGCAATGGTTCTGGATTTTGCCAGTTTCACGAGGATGGGTTGCTGGTGGACCGTATGAGTCCTGCAGATACTTGGAGGGACATAGCATGGAGAGGGCAGAGTGCGTAAGACCAGAAATGAGGCAGAAGAAGACAGAGAGACCACTGACCTGTCAGTGATGGTGAAGCGATAGGCCCATAGACTCGGCTTCATCACGAGATATTCCAATGATCTTGAAAGCCTTGGTTTCTATGGTGTCAAGCTGAGCAGGATGTGAGGCTATGGAGCCAGCCCAGAGGGGAGAGCAGTACTCAATCAAGCTGCGGATGAAATCCTTGTAGGTGGATAGAAGCTTAGGTGTGCCAAAGAAGGACTTCGCATGACAGAGGATGCCCAGTCGGCATCTGGCTTTGGAGGCCAACTTTGAAATGTGGTTTGCCCAAGTGGGATCATGGCTGAGAGTGAGACTCTAGAGTTTGAGTGACTGAACCTCTTTGAGAGGGTTGTTGAGAAAGGAGATGGGACGATTTGCGGTACGGAGGATCCAAGTGTTTGACCAGATTGTTATTTTGTCAAGATCTGAAGAGAGGGAAGAGGCTGCTGCCTCTGTCAGAAGGACGAGGAATGTCATGGCAGAGGGTGAAGTCATCCGCAAAGAGATAAAGAGGATTTTCCATAGTCAGTGAGATCATTAATGAAGATTAGGAATAGGATGGGCCGAGAATGCTGCATTGGGGTACTCCAGCCTTGACAGGGAGAGGAGAATAAATGGTTCCATTCAGAGCCTCACATTGACTACGAGAGTGGAGGAAGTCAGTAATCCAAGATTTGAGTTGGCCTTGGATACCATAGGCAGACAGTTTGGAGAGCAAGGCGGATTGCCAGACTGTTTCTAAAGCTCTAGATATGTCCAGAGAGATGGCGCTGATCTCATGACTGTGAGGGCCTCCGTCCATTGCTGGGAGGAGGGAGACAATTTTGAAAGCTCATTATTGAGGTTGGACAGATGTTGTTTTCTGGCTCTCCAGAGAGTCGACACACTTGTTGCAGAATTTGTGGAATGATCTGAGTTTGCCTTTGGTTGGATTTGCCTTCCAGGAGGAAAATGAAAGTTGTTATAAAGCAACTGCCTCAACACAGGATTCAGTGTACCATGGGTGGGAGGATGGGTAAGATAACTGAAGATGAGATGGGATGAATCTGTGCACAACAGAGAGCAGGTGTCTGTGCAACAATTTCCAGGCTGAATCAATATCAGGTGCGGTAGATATAGCATGACAGCTGCTTGCAGTACCTGACAGTTTGCCTGTGTGAGCTGGTGCTGAGGCTGTTCTCTCAGAATGACAATAGAGATGTTGACCTTCACAAGCACATGATCAGTTAAGCCAAATGGGGTAGAGGACGAGCAAGATGCATTGGTGGGGAAGTTTGTCATCACCAAATCCAGAAGGGAAGATTTTCCATTGGGAGAAATCCAGGTGGGAAAATTCCCAGATTGAGTTAGTCCCATAGAAAGGTGGAATAACACAAACACAAGTAACAATGACCTATTGAATCCTAACAGAGGACCCTAACAGAATGAGAAAGAATCAGCATGTGTAGAAGAGATTGTGGATTTGCATGGATGAGGTCATGATGGTCAGAACATGTGAAAGGTTGAAGTGAGGAGAGACAAGACAACAGATTCAGGGAGATCATTCCACAATTGGGAGAATAATGGGACAGATTAATGCAGGTAGGCAATCAACCTGCACTTGGGGTGGACGGGTGACGGTTTCTAAAAAAATGCATTTGACTTGGGCGAGGGGGTAGCAGAAACTGCAGCAGCATCCCTCTCTGATGATCTGGAGAAAAGCAACCTTTCACATTTTCTCTCCATGGGGAAAATCCCCACGATTTATCCTGTAAACCCCTCAATTTATTTCTGTGGTTCAGCCTCTGGGAGAGGTACAGTCATTGGAGCTCTTTTGTCTCACTATCACCTACAACATGGCCTTGGGCAGATCGTATCTCCAAGCTGCCCTCCAAAGCCAGCCTCAGCAATGGAATTCTCTGCAGGAGCAGTTTCTTCTAATATCTTCAACTTCACTTATATCAAGCCACCAACTTGAGTGCCATGGACAATGGCTCCCAATTGTGGACTCGTGCTGTTGTTTCGCAGCCTATTCCCCTTAAGGCCCTGAAACTTAAGGCCCCTCCTTGTCATTGGAAACCAAGAAGCTAGCTGAGTCTTCCGGTTTGATTCTTGTTTCGATAGGCTGGTTGGTGTCCTTGTAATTTTACATCACCTATCGTCTGGTCTTGCTCCTTCTGACCTCAGATGTTTGCCAGGGCATGTGTTTTGCCAGAAACCCTTTATTTGTTAATCTTTCCAAATCTAAACAATGCTCATCCTGAACAATGCCCAAATCAATGCCATTGCCAGTCATGACCGTTGGGTAGTACAGCCTGAGCCTAGATTCCAGAATATGGTGAGGTGCTTCACAGCTTAGCACAACAGTGTGCTTGCATGTGATTGCTTAATGACATGTGGCAAACCCAGTATGAGTAATGGGTGTTTGGTGGGAGATAGTCAGTGGCAATTGATGTGAGGGAAAAGCGTCGGCGTGCGGAGTACATTGTATGAAATTGTAAAGTTATGAAGCAACACAAATTCTCTTTTAAACTTGCCATCCAATTACTGGTACATTCATCGGCAAATGAGAACTTGCAATTTTGAAAATGAGGCTGCTCTTTGTGCAAGATAAATAATTTGGCACATTGTTGTATGCTGTTGGTTTCATTTGCATGATGTTTTATTTTGGTCAAGAAACTAAGCTCAGCGAGCATGACTTGGAAGGCTGAGGTTTGCACCCCGAGTAATCAGCCTTGCTGCTTTAGGGTAACGGAGTGGTTGTGCTCTGTCTGCAGGTGGGATGTTCGACCAGATAGTCATCGATCCTCCATGGGAGAACAAGTCTGTTAAACGGAGCAGAAGGTTGGTTTTTGAGGAAGGGTTTCCTGTTGCTGGAGTAGGAGGACAACTGTGGCCTTGTTTGCCATCCATTCACTACTATTGTTGATGAACTTCTACCCAAAGTTTTAAACGTAGCCGTTTCTGTACTCTGTCCAAACTTTCCTTGTCATGCATTTGATGCCAAATTCCCAGAAACCACTATCCATTCTGATAAGTGTAGCTTTCTTCATGCCAAGGGAAGCTATAGCAAGGCAGTGCAAAGTTGTTTATGGTGATAACGTAGGAAGCATGACAGATTGTATTAACCAGAAAATCCCAATACTGAATCACATTTAATCAAAAACATCCGTCCACAACTTTTTGAGATATCCTGCTTTGTATCGTTTTTGGCCCTGTCTCCCAATGGTGAAGAATCACTTAAAAAATTATACTAGCTGGATCCGGATCTTCACCAAAATTGAAACGATTCTTCCTTGTCACACACACTCAACCTGTCCACCAAGTTTCGTCCAAATCCATCCACAACTTTTTGAGATATCCTGTAATGTATCGTTTTTGGCCCAATCTCCCAATGGTGAAGAATCACTTCAAAAATTAAATAACCCTCATATCCGAATCCATATTTAGATCTTCACCAAAATCGAATCGAATCGTCCTTTTCACACACACAACCTCTCCACCATGTTTCGTCCAAATCCGTCCACAACTTTTTGAGATATCTTGCTATGTATCGTTTTTGGCCCGATCTCCCAATGGTGAAGTATCACTTTAAAAATTCTAGTAGCCGGATCCGAATCCGGATCTTCACCACAATCTAATAATTTCGTCCTTGTCGCTCGCATACGCTACATCTCTGCCAAATTTCGTCAGAATCCGTCTACAACTTTTTGAGATATTTTGTTCACAAACAAAGAAAACAGACAGATAGACAGGGGTGAAAACATAACCTCATCCACCTTTGGTAGCGGAGGTAATAATGAATCCAGATTATGGGAATATATATATGGATATATATATATATACACACACACACACACACACACACACACACACACACACACACACACACACACACACACACACACACACACACACACACACACACACACACACACACACACACACAGTCTCGTGAAAAAGTAAGTACACCCCATGTAAAGTTTTGACTTTTTCAACATACAGCTATTTGATCTTCATTTCAACAATATTGACAGATAAAGGTGATATACAGACTTGGCATTTAATATGGAATATATTTTTTTCTTGACTTGGGTTTACTTTCTTAACTCAGTATATCAATCTGGTGAGTTTCTTTTACACTTTGGTGATTTATTTGTTAAAAGAACCATGTCACTGATTGTCTGTCGCAGCAAGAAGTCAACAACAGGATTATATCACAGGTGGCGTGACAAAATGTACGGACAGGTACATTTGATGATTGGCTTCACAGTCGGGTATACAAGGGTTGTTGCGTTCTGTATTAGTGGAAAACAACTGCTGCACGTCTCCAAAAGTTATTGCCGCTTCCTCTGGAGATGGTCCGTCAACTCGACAATGCTGTTTGTCATGGAGTGGTGGCTTTACGAAATTCCGGCATGAAACAGCATGCTATTGCTCGGCAGTATGGCATCACTCAAGGTCAGGTGTCAAAGATCCTGAAACGAAATGCTCAGAGGGGTGTCCCTACTCCAATACCGAGGCCAGGACGTCCCGGCAGAACCACAAGGAGGGATGATCGCCAGCTGCACCGGTTAGTCTGCAATGGCCGTACCAAGTCAGCTAATCGGCTTAGGGCTGAGTGGCAGCAACTGACAAATGTGCCTGTATCCAGAAGGCTAGTCGACCAATGACTGGTTCAAGTAGGCTATCGTGCCAAGCATCCCCTGAGAAAGCCACGCCTGACCAGACAACACCGCCAGCGCCGATTGCAGTGGGCCAGAGAGCACCGTCAATGGCAGCCAGGACACTGGAATCACGTGATCTTCAGTGACAAGTCTAGATTTCTGGTCTATCGTCAAGATGGCCGCGTCCAAGTGCGCAGACAAGTGCATGAAGCCTACAACAAAGATTGTATAGTGCCAAGAGTCCAAGCTGGAGGTGGTGGGGTGACCGTTTGGGCTGCTTTTCATGCAGGGGGAAAAACTGACCTGGTTGTTCTGAATGGAAACCTGAACCAGTTCAAGTACAGGGCCATTCTGGAAGAAACATTGCTTCCATTTGCTCGTGCAGCCTTTCGAGGAAACTTTGTGTTCCGTGACAGATGTGACAGATGACAGATGACAGATGACGTGACAGATGACAATGCACGGTCTCATCGTGCTCGCATGATCCAACACTTTCTTGCTGACCGTGGTGTAGAGCATATGGAGTGGCCTGCCATGTCCCCGGATATGAATCTGATAGAGAACTTGTGGGCAGAATTAACGCGTCAAATCGACCACTTGGACCAACAGCCGACCTCTGTGCGTGAATTGCAGCAGGCTATTGTCACTGCATGGCAAGCGATTCCTGTCCAAACCTTGGCAAATCTCGTGAACAGCATGCCTCGACGTGTACCTGCTCTCCCGAATGCCCGTGGCGGTTACACGAAGTACTGAACTGTAATTTTACTGTCCGTAATCCCAGTCGTAATTTAACTTTTGTTTTTGTTGAAATTTTATTTGGCTAATGTGAGAAATAAAGAGATACTTCTGGAAAACGCACAGAAGTTTAACACAGTACTGTCCGTGAATTGAGTTCGATATCAGTTTACATCACTTTCAAGGATCAATTTATTTGCTTCGAAATGTCAAATGTGGTTTTTGTTTCTTTTAAAGGTCACATTAACAAAATCTAGAATAATTTCAACATAATTCCAATGAACTTTTGGTTCTAAGTCATCTTGAAAAGTAAGTTCACCTCCACAAAAAAAATATTCCATATTAAATGCCAAGTCTGTAATATAACAAATATCATGAATCATTTACATTTTGTAGTCCATTGTATAATTTAAATAAACATAAATGCAAATTTCGCATGTGGAAAAAGTCAGTACACCCTTGGCTCTAATAGGTGGTATTTCCCCCTTTGGCAGAAACAACCTCTAGTAGGCATTTCTTATAACTGTCTACCAGTCTCTCACATCAACTGGGAGAAATTTTTGCCCACTCCTCCATGCAGAATTCTTTCAGCTGTGTGATGTTTGAGAGGTTTCTTGCATGCACGGCTCGTTTCAAATTCCCCCACAACATCTCGATGGGATTTAGATCCGGGCTTTGACTTGGCCATTCCAGAACCCTCCATTTCTTACTTTTCAGCCATTCCTTGGTGGATTTACTGGTATGTTTAGGGTCATTGTCATGTTGCAAGGTCCACCATCGGTTGAGCTTCAACTTTCCAACAGATGGCCTCACATTATCCTCAAGCACACTCTGGTACAATGAAGAATTCATAGTGGATTCTATGATGGTGAGCTGCCCAGGCCCTGATGCAGCAAAGCTGCCCCAAACCATAATATTTCCACCACCATGCTTTACAGTTGGTATCAGGTTCTTGTGGTCAAATGCTGTCTTTGGTTTTTGCTAAACATGTTTTCTGGTACTGTGGCCAAATAGCTCTACCTTTTACTCATCTGTCCAGAGCACATTGTTCCAGAAGTGCTGGTCTTTGCCTGGGTGTTCATTGGTAAACTTTAGTCTTGCCCTGATGTTCTTTCTGGACAGCAAATGTTTCCTCCTGGCACACCTCCCATGTAGATCAAATTTGTGCAGCCTCTTTCTAATGGTAGACTCGTGCACTTTGACATCAACAGTGGCAAGAGCTACCTGTAGGTCCCGTGATGACATTCTGGGGTTCTTAGAGACTTCTTTCAGCATCTTACGGTCTGTTCTCGGGCTGAACTTGCTGGGGTGGCCTGGCTTGAACAAGTTGGCAGTTGTTTGGAATCTTCTCCACTTGTAGATGATCTTCCGGACAGTCGAATGACTGATTTCAAATTGTTTGGACATCTTTTTAAATCCCTTCCCAGACTCGTCGGCCAACATAACCTTCTTTCTGAAGGCCTCAGAGAGCTCTTTTGATCTAGGCATGGTGATGCCGCACACTTCAACAACAAAGAGCAAACCAAACTAAATGTCTGAGGTTTGAATAAGACAAGTTCCTCCAAGATCCTCTCTGACGATGTTCTAATCATTTCCACCTGAGCTGGTGCACCTGATTCTAATTTTAGGTATTTTAAGTAGTGATAAATGTAGGGGTGTACTTACTTTTTCCACATGCGAAATTTGCATTTATGTTTATTTAAATTATACAATGGACTACAAAATGTAAATGTTTCATGATATTTGTTATATTATATCACCTTTATCTTTCAATATTGTTGAAAATATATATATATATATATGTATATATATATATATATATATATATATATATATATATATATATATATATCTATATATATATATATATATATATATATAAAACACAGTTTGTGTGTGTGTAATGTTACCGATAGACTCCTAAACGGAGAGGCTCACGTGCTTGATATTTGGCATAGACATGGCCATTGAGCCTGGGACGAACATGGCCTCCCTCAAAATATTTGACGAGATCCATATTTTTTTATTCATATTTACCTCAGCGCATTTCAGCGAGGAACATTATGCACGGAATCTCAGCCGGTGCCAGAGCAGCTCGCTGATTCGCTCAGAGCGATCACGTGATGTTCCATCCCCGCCGCCAGACCACTGAACTGAAAATATATAGAATGACCATTGCCATTCACACCACATAGGTGGAGATGCAGCTACCGGGCGCCATCTTGGTTGGCACTCGATGCTGGGCGATGGTGATTTCCGTCACACGTTTGCACGTAATTCAGAGCGAAAAGCGATTGCGTTTTTTCACCTTTTATGCGATCGTGTTTTGTGTCGATTTTTGTCGATTTTGTGCGAGATGAATTAAATGTCTTTGAAACAGCTGTGAAACGTCTTTCCACAACCCTTCCGTAACCGATTGGAGCAGTTTATTGCCGCACAAAATGGCACTTTAACAGTTGTCTGGCTTTTAAAATCTGGGACACGTTCAAAACAAACGAGATCCGCGAAGCGAGTTGGTCGAGTCGTGCTAACCAAGATGGCGACACGGCGGTTTCACTTTTCACAGAGTATGAGCGTTCTATATATTTTCAATTCAGTGCCCCCGACTCGCTCACGTACTTGATTTGTGGCATAGACATGGCCATTGGGCCTTCACGGTGTAATTTGTGCGAGGCTTTTGTCCGAGTGAGCTTAAGTCGAGAGGGCGAATGTACAGGTTGGGAATGTACTGGTCTCCCTTCCCCCGCCCGGCAACGCCGGTACTGGAGGGCGTCACAGGATCGGTGAGTCTCCAAAATCCGCTTCGTGCTGTTGTTGCGAAGATGCAGGACAATGTCGCGATTATTGTGCTGCTCTCCTACCATGAGAACTGCAACATCATTGTTGACTGGCCCTCCCCTCCCCCCTCCCCCCTCCGTCCTCCCTTTCCCTCCTTCCCCTCCCCCTCCCTTCCCCCTCCACCCTACCCCCTTCCCTTCTCCCCTCCCCTTCCTTTTCCCCCTCCCCCTCCCTTTTCCCCCTCCCCCACCCTTTTCCCCCTCCCCCTCCCTTTTCCCCCTCCCCCTCGCTTTTCCCCCTCCCCCTCCCTTTTCCCCCTCCCCCTCCCTTTTCCCCCTCCCCCTCCCTTTTCCCCCTCCCCCTCCCTTTTCCCCCTCCCCCACCCTTTTCCCCCTCCCCCTTCCTTTTCCCCCTCCCCCTCCTCCTGCCCCTTCCCCTCCCCTTCCCTCTCCCCTCCCCCTACCCCTTCCCCTTCTTCCCTCCCCTTCTCCTCCCCCCCTCCCCCTCTCCTCCCCCTCCCCTCCCCCTCCCTTTCCCCCCTCCCCCTCCCTTTCCCCCTACCCCTTCCTTTCCCCCTTTTCCCATACATCATCTCTATTAGGCATAAAGTGAGTCAAGATGACATGAGAAGGAGACTTGATATGTGCAATTGGCTCAGTGACAGGATGGAGCGGTACCCAAACTGGATCAACCTGATGTGGTTCAGTGATGATCCACCTGGACGGTGCCATCAACAACCACAACATTTTCTGGGGGGCAGAACCACCTGAGGAGATCACTGAGAGGGCCTATGGTCACATCGAGAACGTCATTTACAAGGATTTTGTGTAAATGCCAATTTCACCTCGGGCTCTGACTAACTTTCGCAGTGATAGAAAATACCATGTCATGAGCTTTCAAGAAATGCTTGGTTCACGTTCCTTAGGTTTCCGTTTCTTTGTAAACTAGATGGTATTCATAGAATACTTACCCTGCGCAGTCAACTTGTTGCGAGCCAACTCTTCTGTTTTTGAACATTTTTTTTTCTTTGATCCAATATGGCTGCCAGACCACGTGAGTGATGACATCATAAATTGCTATTCTCTAATATAATTATTGCATTGATCACGCTCAATACATTTCAAACTGATCAGACTAAGCGTTGTTCCTGTCGAATTATGACGTCATAATTATGGCACCAAGACGTCATCGTTAACAACACCTATTGCCCATTTGGAGTTGTTTACAATGAGCCATGTTAAAATTTTTCCATGCAGCGGCTTTGGAGATATAGAGGTGCAACATTTTTTGGTTTTTCCAAGATGGCGTTTGCACCACGTGACCTATGACGTCATAATTATGAATAAAATAATTTTACAGGCGGAGGCGCTTGTATGGTAAAATGTCGTGTCAATCCGACCAACGGTTGCTGGGAAAATGGATTTTTTAAATGCAGACACGTAAGGCACACGTACGGCACACGGCATATGTACACAGATGAATGCTTAACCCTGCTTTTCGCTTCGCGAGCGCAGGGTAATAATCGTTTAAAGTTGTGTCACTCTTTTTGAAACACCCTGTATATATATATAACGTTTGTTTTTTTTTCTCTCCTTTTCTCATAAGCCCACCAAAGTCAATCCATTTACAGCTGCAGTTTGTATCTTCTTATAAGTCTCAAGAAATGGCATTCCTTTCGTGTACTGATCCCAAAGTGAAATGATCAATTTTGTCCCCAGATACCGGTGGTTGGATCCATCCTCTTTGCTGGCCCTTCCCATCTCCAGTCTGGCCTATCCGGGAGCACTAGTTGCTGTGTGGCTTACCAATCAGGCACGCCTTCGCAGATTTATTCTGAACCATCTGCTGCCGGCCTGGAAGGTCCGGCCATTTGCTTTTTGGCTTTGGGTTAAGGTCAGTGAATCAATTCTCCTCGTGTACCTATATACACAAATCTATAAATCAAAGGGCACAATCCCTTAGAAAATACAATAGAATCACATTATAACGGATAATCGTGGTAACAAATTTCATGATCATGTGCAGTCCCTTTTTGCACAATTTAGTCACCTTTTTAACTGACGCATTTCAACCTGACACAATGAACAGAAAAATATCGTGTTTTCTAAATTTGCAATGTCCATTGAGCCATTGCAGAGAAATGAAGTAAAACCATCTATCATGTCCAGTTTTATTTTGTGCTATTTTGACCAAATGGAATCTGCAGGTTGAACCATGCAAGGTGAAATGTTGAATGTTAATTTATTTATTTTAAAGGAAGTGAGGGAGTGGAGGGTGGTTATGCGACGACATTGTAATATGCCATGTTATCTTACCTGAATGCTCAAGAATGTCCATTTTTTTCTTTCTTTGAGGGTAGAGGGTAGAGATGGAATCCCTCTATAAGGAATTTCTACTTATTACTAGTCCAGAGAATGTTCATTTTCATTATTATGAGTCTCTGCTATATACCACTGTTATTACCTCTGCCACCGAAGGTTATGTTTTCACCCCTGTTTGTCTGTAAGCAGGATATCTCGAAAAATAATGGATGGATTCGGACGAAACTTGGTTGACAGATTGGGTGTGTGACAACGACTAATTGATTAGATATTGGCAAGGATCCGGATACTAGAGTTTTTAAGGTGATTCTTCACTAGTGAGAACTGGGGCCAAAAACTATATATAGCACGATATTTCAAAACGTTGTGGACAGATTTTGACGAAACTTTGTGGACGAGATAGGTAAGTGACAAGAACAATCCGATCAGGTTTTGGTTCAGATCTGGTTGCAGATTTGTCTCTCATTGGGATACAAAACGTAAACTGCTCAGCTTGGTGGAGGTTTGTGCTCTACTGAGTACCATTCTAGTATTTACATTGTCTTCATTTCATTGGACTTCCATGGATGATTTAACGACCTGTTTTCTGACAAACAACCTTTTTCACAGGTAACAACTGAAGGAGAGTTGATCTCTCCTCTCGACTCCCCACACAAACGTCCATATGAACAGTTGGTGATTGGAAAACGGGTCGATAGCAGCTCAGACAATTGGTAAAAAAACATTATTTATTTATTTTCTTACATTATCTAAGGCATGCCCTGGAGCTGCCACACACACAACTCACACACATGGACATGCAGATTAATACACGAGACACAACAGGGGACTGTTAGATGAGACAAACAGCCACTGAACTTGGGGGAAGTGCTTCTGGGAGCACTCTGGGTACCGGTGATGTCACAACAATGGCACCGACATTCTCACCGCACTCAGCGGGGCATTTCTTACGGAGGAATTTCAGGGGTGATGGACCCTTAGATAATGGTTAGAGTTAAACCGCTTTGTTTCTAATTCAACACTCAATGATCAGGGATACCCTCTTCCTGATTTTCCATCTCGCAGACTCTGATATTCTTGTTCCATTTATCACTCCTAAGAGGGTTGCCAAAATTATTTGTACTTGGATGCTTCAAAAGCGACTGGTCCTGATAGAATCCCTGTGATTGTATTGAAGATGTGTTGTCCCGAACTGTCACCGATTCTTGCCAAGCTATTCAACATGTGCTTGTCTGCTTCAGTGTTTCCTTCATCCTGGAAAGTGGCTTCTGTTGTCCCTGTTTTCAAGGGTGCCGGTGAGCATTCTGAACCAAGTAACTATCGCCCCATCAGCCTGCTTCCTGCAATAAGTAAGGTATTTGAATGCTTCATCAACCAACAACTTCTCAGCTATCTGGAGGACAATGAACTTCTCACTGACTGCCAGTATGGCTTTCGCTGTTCTTTCTCTACTAATGATCCATAATTAAGGATCTGCTGTCCTTAATTATGGATAATTTCATCAGGGCATTTGAGCTCAAAGGTGAAGCTCGATTAGTTGCTTTGTACATCTGAAAAGCCTTTGATAAAGTTTGGCACACGGGTCTGCTCCACATGCTTCAGTCATATGGTGTATCTGGAGTGATGCATTCAATCATCTCGGCTTTCCTTACAAATCGCAAGATGAAGGTGGTACTTGAGGGTCAATCTTCTCCTACTTGCTCCATCAATTCTGGTGTTCCACAGGGTTCTGTCCTTGGTCCCACATTGTTCCTTGTTTATATCAATGATCTTTCTGATAATGTTCTGTCTCAGCTAGCCAGGTACGCTGATGATTCCTTACTCTACTGTACATCTGCTGATTCACTCAATGCCACTCGTAATGAGGATGGAGTTTCTCTTGACAATGATTTAGAGAATGTGTTGAAGTGGGTGCATGACTGGCCGGTAACCTTTAATGCAAAGAAAACTAAATTGTTGTCCATATCTCACTCGAGAAACATCTTTCCCTTCTGTGCACATGGGGTCTTCTACCTTAACAGAATCATCGGAGCTTCGGCTTCTTGGTCTGGACATGTATTCTAACCTCCGTTGGAATAAGTACATTTCTGGTATTGCTAAGAGTGCTTCCAAACGAGTTAGTTGTCTTTATCGAGTGCAGAGGTATTTACCTCTTGAGGCTGTTTTGTACCTGTATAAGGCAACTATACGTCCCCTCATGGAATACTGTTGTCACATTTGGGCTGGAGCACCAGCCTGCCACTTATCTTTACTTGATAGGCTCCAGAAACGCATTGTCAACCTGGTTGGTGCGGAGATGGGTTCAACTCTTAAACCACTCTCTCACTGTAGGTCGATTGCCACTCTTGATATGTTATACAGATATTTCATGGCAAATGTTCTGTTGGACTTTCAAACAAGGTTCCTCCCATACGAGTGTTAGGAAGTAAGACTCGGTTTGCCATCTCTGCTCACCCACACACTCTAGCCGATCCAAAGTGCAGAACGAAAGGCTATGCCAATAGTTGTATCCCTCGTGCTGTCTCGCTCTGGAATTCACTACCTGTAACGTGCTTCCCATTATCCTACGATCTACTCGGCTTTAAGATGAATGTCAATTCATACTTCCGACATATTTGAGGTTTAATTGCATTTTACCCGACCACTGCTACTTCCTGTGTCTTGGATGTTTTCTTGTTATTATTTTTATTTTGTTTTGCTTTATCCTTATATTTTTCCAACTTTTTCTTAGCCCCTTACCTAGAGTGGCTGTATGTCTTGTCTTGGGCGATGTCCATATGTTAGAAAAATCTGGGAACTGCTGACTTTGTTGTTTGCTCGATGTTTTTGGGAATCTGTGTCGCTGTTAAAGTACAAACACCTATTTCTAGCAACTCAAAAAGTTTTTTGTCGAATCGTACAGGCTAAGACTTGTCTGGGAGGTTGAGCTCCAGGACATGTTGAGTGTTGTGGTGTTGTGACTGGTGGTGAGCCAGAAAAAGAGCCTTCAGTCTGACTGAGGTACAATTTACTGACTCGAGTTCTACAACACGAGTTACTGACCACCCTCCACCCTCCCTCCATCTGCACCTTCTGCCCTTTCTACGCCTTGTCCCTCTCCCACCAACTCCTCCCTTCATCCTCCCTTACCCCCCAGGTCACCAGGTGAAAACTCCCAAAGTCCAGAATCGCTGTTCACCTCCACTCATTTGTTCCTCTTTTCTTCCCACCTGTGGAACTAACTTCTACATTCTATTCGATCTCATTATTCCCTCTAGGGCTGTAGGACAGCTGTTCAACACCATCTCACATTATTCCCCATCCAAAACCATGATCTTTCTACCCCCATTAACCGTCCCCAAGCCCACCTCTTTCCATGTTTCCAGTTTTTAATTCCTGAAAGTCTGCGGATGTATTCACCTTGTTCACCTTGTGTGTCCTCCCCTCACCCTCATTTTTCCTCCATCCCTTATTTGTCGAAGTCTCCCTGTATTTTGTCCCTCAACGCTGCCATTGCTGTATTTCTATCCTCCCCCCCCCCCCCCCCCCACACCGCTCTCTTTCTGCTGTTAACTGTGTTCTGTTATGCCCTGATCTGTTCTATGTTCTATCTCCTCCACGAGCCTTGATGTTGGAAACCAAAAAAACCCTGCTCACTCTATTTGCATTATTTGAGTCTCAAGTCGAATTCGTTTTCCACAGTCTTGGGAGACAGTGAACACACACACACAGTTGACAGTTCAGATCACAACAGTAGTCCTTTGTCTTAAACTTGGATCAGTGAATTATTTTTTGACAGAACAGACAGGTTGTTTATTTTTATTTGTGATAAGTTCTCAGTTGTAATGCCAAAGACATTTTTCACAGAATATTGTGATCATATTGATGACTTTATGACAATATTATGATATGACAATATTGGAATAAAGCACAAATGGCTGTAATCTTAAGCTGATTTTTCTCTTTCAGTATTTGGTCCAAGGAAAGCCAATCAGAAGTACCTGTAGAAAAGTTGCTGCTGAGCACACCCAGCGCTGTACATTCCCACAAGCCACCACTATTTGGTAAGTGTGATCCTTAAAAACATTCTCCAATTATTTTTGCTGCTTGAAGGAAAAAAACAAAACAAACTGCAAATCAACAACAAACAAACTGTGAGACATTGTTGAATTGCCAAATTAATACCGTTTTTGGAAATGATCATGAGGAGCTAAATAATCTATATTATAGTGCCAGTTATTTCTTAAGTGTTTGTTTCGTTAAGCATATCGTACTCCGTGTAAATAGATATGCATTGTGTATGTAATAGAGAAGTCTGCCTCCATATTGTTTTTTTCAGCCCATCTATGCTTTTGTCTCCCCATACGCACGAGAACTCTTCCCGGCCCGAGCAAGTCATGAACCACCTTTAAAGCGGTCCCCGGTATAGCGCTTGTTCCTGTGGAAATGGATCACAGCGCGTTCACGTCCCTTGATAATGCCACCAATAGGGGGGAAGCATCGATCGGACCAAGAAATGCTTACGTCCCTGAATTAAAGAAACAATCGGGGGCGATCCAAGTGGATCATGGATGAGAGAAAGGCGGAGTTGCACGCCGGGCCCAGAAAGAAAAGCTCAAGCGATTGCTCACTCAGAGTGCAAGGATTGATTATTATTGAGTCTTCCTCGAAGTGTCCCTCTACCCTGCTGTTGGTGTGTTTCCCCCCTTCCCTCTATATTCTTCTTGTTACCTCTGCACCCTGTTTGTCTGTTTGTTTGTGTGTTTGTCTGTGAGCAGGATATCTCAAAAAGTTATAGACTGATTCAGACGAAATCTGGTGGAGGGGTTGGGTGTGTGACAAAGACAAATTGATTAGATTTTGGTGAAATCTGGATCCGGATACAATATTTTTAAGTGATTCTTCATCTATATGAATGAATGAATGATCGTTTTAAGGCCATTTTCCCCGCTAGAGCGGAGGTTGGCCTTGCGGGCCCCATGACAATCATGGTTCCCTGTTTGAGGCAATGTTTTTATGGCCGGATGCCCTTCCTGACGCCAACCCTTAGTCGCCTCTTACGATGCGCAGTGATACGATGCGCAGTGATACGGTGTACCTATTCTAAACCAGGGTACACACCGGGATCATTCATCCCAGCAAGCTGATACTCAATTTGCCGACTTCGGCAGGATGACAGGCTGAGTCAACCCCCCTGGTGTTAATTCAGCGATCGACCGGGATTCGAACCCAGGATCCTAGCATCCCAAGCCGGCACCCTAACCGCTAAGCCAACACCAGGCTATCTTCATAATTGAGAGATAAGTCTAAAAACGATATACTGTATCGTACGATATCTCAAAAAGTGATGGACGCGTTAGACAAAACTGGGTGGACGAGTTGGGTAGGTGATGACACAGTTGATGGTGTATAATATATAATCACCTGTTTCATGCATTACCATTACATATAGTATAGTGAAAATGTTGCGTAGGTGTCGCTCTTACATAGACATGCTTTTATATGCACGCTCTTTCACTTCCTTATTTCTCTTGCTGTGATTTACGTTGAGGAGTACAGCACGAAAGGCTTTGATTATTCTGTTTATGTCATGCTTGTTTTCTTGGATTTTAAAGCGGATTCGATTTTGGTTAAGTTCAGGATGCAGATCCGGCCTATCAGTGGGATACAAAATGTAAACTGTCCAGCCTGGTGGAGGTATGTCCTCTACTGAGTGCCATTCTAGTTATGTTATATTCTGGTCCATTCTGTGTTATAGCTTTTTCACAAAGCTCAACTTCATATACAGCTCTCCCCCCACCCTCTTCTCCCCCCTCCCCAAAAGAAGATGCAGTCTGTAGACCGACCTTAGTTAGGTTCCTCCAGTTACCAGACATGCCGATCAGAAATTGTATGCAAGTTCATGTTGGGTATAAAAGTATAAAAGTTGGGTAATAGGTGTTAAAAAGCCAATTCCATGGCAGTGGGGCCACAGTTGCACACAACAAGCAAGGGAAAGAACGAACAGGAAAAGAGGAAAGAAGGGGGAGGAAATTCTGTAATATGCAAGTAAGAGGGTAAGGTTACCAGGGTTAATGGGAGGCATAAAAGATGATGACTTGGGGAAGTGCACTTGCTGCATGAATCCCTGGAGGGAAGAGTGACTAGAGGGAAACGAGTGCTGACCATTTTCAGATTTTGCAGTTTTCGATTGTTAAACCCCTCTGTCGGCTTGTGCTAGTTTTAATGCTGTACGTCTTCATTAACATTGTTTTTTTTTTGCATGCTTCATGAGGGATAATGACAAAACAAATGCCTCATAAGCAATGCAACAAATGACGTTTCACTCCAATTCACATGTTCAAACATCCATTTAATATGTATCGTGAGAAAGCAGACACCACAAGGAGCAAAAGGTTTCCCCAGCAAGGCTGGTCTGGCCAAACGTTTAAGTGTATATATATATATATATATACGTATATATATATGTATGTATATATCTACTGTAAAAAAATACAAAAAAAATAAATAAATAAATATATCGCTTTTAAGTTAAATTAGGTTCGTAATGCGAATTATATGAATGGTGCAGTGAGCAGAATATTCTAACACAATAAATAATCTCTGTCCGTTACAAGCTTTGTGGATCATTTTTTTATTTTTCAATCTGATTCCTGTGTTCGGCGTTCTACACTTTATATGCTTTAGATTGTGCAATCTAGTCTGCCCTTTGTATCGTCCATCCCAGTCAGTGTCCTTTAATCGTTTGTATTCATCCCTGTTAATTGGATTGTCCCTTTCCCCGTTCCTATCTTAAATATTACAGATATATACTCGTATATCTGTGTAATCACCTGTTTAATGCATTACCGTTACATCTGATTAGGCTGGCAGGATGGCCGAGACTCCCTAGACTCTAGAGGGATGCACACTCGCCTCTACGCTTTCAGCCTGGGTTTGAATCTCGGCCCAGCTAAAAACTGTCTTCCCGGTGGTGTTTCACAGGCAGGGTGATCCATCAATGTGTGCCGTCCTTTGGATGGATGTTAAACTAGGCGTCCTGTCTGTCGGCATTAGTTGGTGGATATTAACGATCCTCTGCAAGGAGTCGGTGAGCTATCGCCGGCACCATTATTTTAATTTTTTTGTATACAACATCGAGGCTCATGTAAGAGCTAACATTGATCAAAATAAAAACATACAATAAAGGGAGCGGGAGACAAGATGGGGGGGAGAGAGAGGGAAACGCACAAGTACAACAGCAGAGAACAGGGACATCGGGAGATTTGTGGGAGGGAGAGGTCTTGGGGGGAGGAGGCATGGGAAGAGGGGGGGGGGGGGATGGGAGAGGTACAAAACACACGGACACTGCTGGGACTTCCAGGAAAGAAGTTGGTATTTCAAAAAAGTGGATCTGGGGTGAATTAACGGGGGTAGAGAAGATTAAGGTTTGGGATGGGGGAAGATAAGAGATGGTGGTGAACAGCTGTTTTAAAGACCTGGAGGGAGGAGTGGGATTGAGGAGAGTAAGGGAGTTTGTTCCAGAGGCGGGAGAAAAGAGGAATGAAAGAGCGAAAGTGAGCAGATATCATCGACAAATTCCAAATTCCTACCCTAATCTACAGAGGACCGCACAACCGTGACCTCAGGCAATGGTTCTACTTGCAGTCTTGTAATGCATACAAAAGACGATTATTATATCTCGTAGCGATGTGTCACTCCGTATCCAACCGTGTTGCCATCTGCCATTGAATGCAGCCAATTATTGTCCCTGGGTTATGAATTGGTAACACATTTGGATTTCAAGTGACACATCACTTTCGCATCATTTTTGACCAGCCTTGGTGGTGTAATGGTTGGAGCGTCCACTCTATGTCTGGGAGATTGGAGTGGGGGAAGAGCCGCGAGCGCTTACCTGCACGGTTCCACCGGACATCTTCGCACCTGCGACAATCAACTCAAACCGACACGTATTCAAATGTACAAAAATACCGGCTTTATTGAAGAAATGCCGTCAAACAAAATAATGCATGGTAAAATAAGATTCCTAAATGGGATGTCCCTACACAGACCCGTATACACACAAAGGGAAATATAAAAGAACGAAAGTAAAAATGTGTGTGTGCGGGCACTTAGTTCTGAGCGGCTCTTGAACCCCGTCGGGAATAGTCCAGGCCCCGAGTGCGCAATCAGGGCACGCCACAGGCCCTAGCGGGAAGTAGGCTTCAGCACGCCCTCGTTCACTCAGCCACGCCCATCCTCGTCGTCTGCCTCACCAGCACCCATGTCTCCCAGTGCAAGAGTGCTATGAACTGTGGCTGCACGGCACCAATGTTCCAACGCAAGAGCTTATTGGCGACAGTTCACCTCTGGTCGACAAGCCGGGAGAAAGCCAAGAGCGCTCGTGAACTTTGATCGTTCGTTGTGAAATCCCGAAGCAGAGAGAGATATAAAATCGTGACCATTCTCAATAAATGTCCATCACTCAAGAGCGCACCGTATATGTGACCGTTCGCTATGGAGGCCAGCCGGGAGAGAGCGATCAAACCAAAGAGACAAAATGCTGGGAACTCGACCATTCACCACCAAACCCAGAAAATCAGTGAGAAAATGTCGACCCTCCAACTCCTTTGTACTCAAGGCTCTGACGTCATCCGGCGATGTCTGCATCCCCACTCCTATCAGCTAGTGCCATCTCATCGCTCTTCGTACCCAAACCAATCACTGCTCTTCGGGGCGTGGCCTGCTTTTGTGATCAACTGTCGGTGGTTTCATCGGTGGTTGAATGTTCTGTTTCTGGTTAGCTTTTAGTTAGTGTTATAAATGCGTGATTTCTTGCTATGTGTGTGTGCTGCATTGTCATAAGAAACAGAGGAAAAATAACAGAGGCCATTATATACAGGGGATTCATTATCCATAATCCCTAACTAATTAACATAACCCCACCCCTGTCATGGGGACACTTATACACGCTTACATGACATCTGGTCGAAACGAATTTCCTACTTATGATTCATGGGGTTTCTTCTTCTTCATCGCAACATTTGGAGCATGGTAATCTATACACTCTACCATGGTAATCTATACTACTAAGATTACTACCATGTGTATGGTAGTAATCTATACTACTAAGATAATCATTGTCTACCCCCCACAAACGTAACAATACTTTTAAAATTGCATATCTTTAAATTAAAAAATTTAAAATCTTTGCATAGAGAGAAAAAAAAAAAAGGTCCTTGCTGCTTCCATGCTTGACGCTCAGCATTTAAAAGGATAGAGCACAGGCAAACAACCATAGGTTATCAATTAATAGCACAGGCTTTGATGGACCTAATGGCCTCCTCCTGCATCAAAGGTTTCTTGGAAGGGTACATATTATTATTATTATTATCATGATAGTAGAAAGTAGATGTAATGTAATGTAATGCATGAAACAGGTGATTATATATATATATATATATATATATATATATATATATATATATATATATATATATATATATATATATATATATATATATATATATAATCGGGAGATTAAATCAGACGCGGACGTAGCTTCAGGACTTCGATCTTTAATTTTTGACAAGCTTTCGACCAACAAAGGTCTTTTTCTGAGTCTACAAAAACAGCAGGCATGTATATCAGTCAAGTATGTATAGTGATATGTGTGTAAGATGTGTGATATGTGTAGAAAATGCAGACAAAAGGAAGAGCCACGCCAAAGCTCACTCACCGGCCCCAAGTTCAACGGAAGTGAAGCGCACCTTACAGTTACCGTTTGCGTTACAGTTCCGGTGCACATGTATATACAAATATAGAGATACATACATACATAAACACACAAGCATATATTCATATACCATTTATATTCATATAATATATTTATATATTTATATAAATGACATATAAAGGTAGAATGAATGAATGGGTGAATGTATGAATGAATGAATGAATGAATGAATGGGTTACGGTTAACAATTTGATTGGGTTGTTGTAGGAACATGCTTTAATCATCAAAATTTATGCCATGAGGGATTTTTGTCCGAAGTTTATGTATCCAAAAGGACTCACGTTTCAGAATCGTGGTGTGTGATCGATTTGTGATTGATTCAATGGCAGAGATTTGAATGTCATTTATAGAGTGATCCGGTTGATTGAAGTGTATCGTGTAAGGTAGAGATTTGCCCTGACTGGTGTGGAAGTTATTGATTTCTGACCGGGTGTTATTAAATCGTGTGTAGAGTGTATTCTCAGTTTTTCCAACATATTGTTTGTTGCACTTTTGGCAAGTGATTAGGTATATGACCCATGTAGATTTGCAGTTCATATAGGAGGTGATGGGGAATTTTTGTCCAGTGCTAGAACTACAAAATTTGTTTCCTTCTAGTAAATGCTTGTGAATAATGCATTTGTTTGCTGTGCATTTATAGAAGCCAGGGATCCTAGTTTCTTTGTTGTGGGGCTGTGGGTGCTTTGCTTTTACCAAGAGGTCCCTGAGTGTCCGACCACGTCGAAATGATGTTAGTGGAGGTTGAGGAAATGTGGTGCCGAGTGTTTCTGATTGATGGAGGAGAGGAAGGGCCTTATTCAGAATACTTGGCAATTGGGATGAGGTAGCAGAGTAGGTGGTTACCAGTGGGACACGGTTAGTTGCAGGTTTGGGTTTGTAAGTCAGAAGGTCTGCTCTCGGTATGTGTTTTGCTCAGTTTATTGCTTCTTTCACAGAGTGAGGGTCATAGTTTCTTGCAATGAAGTGTGTTTCTAATTGGCAGAGAGAAGTTTCTTCTGCCATTTTTGTTGAGCAAATGCGTCTTACTCTGAGTGCTTGACTGTATGGTATGCTTGCAATTGTATGTTTAGGATGAGATGAAGAAGGGAGAAGGTAAGAGTGAGTGTCTGTTGGTTTGGTGTATAGTTCTGCTTCGAGTCTGTTATTTTGAAGCGTGAGTGATGTGTCTAGAAAGTGAACTTTGGACTGTGAGCTGTCGAATGTAAACTTGATGGTCGGATGAATCAAATTTAATTATTTAAATCAAATTTAAATAAAGAAGCAATAAACCGAGCAAAACGCATACCGAGAGCAGACCTTCTGACTTACAAACCCAAACCTGCAACTAACCATGTCCCACTGGTAACCACCTACTCTGCTACCTCATCCCAATTGCCAAGTATTCTGAATAAGGCCCTTCCTCTCCTCCATCAATCAGAAACACTCGGCACCACATTTCCTCAACCTCCACTAACATCATTTCGACGTGGTCAGACACTCAGGGACCTCTTGGTAAAAGCAAAGCACCCACAGCCCCACAACAAACAAACTAGGATCCCTGGCTTCTATAAATGCACAGCAAACAAATGCATTATTCACAAGCATTTACTAGAAGGAAACAAATTTTGTAGTTCTAGCACTGGACAAAAATTCCCCATCACCTCCTATATGAACTGCAAATCTACATGGATCATATACCTAATCACTTGCCAAAAGTGCAACAAACAATATGTTGGAAAAACTGAGAATACACTCTACACACGATTTAATAACACCCGGTCAGAAATCAATAACTTCCACACCAGTCAGGGCAAATCTCTACCTTACACGATACACTTTAATCAACCAGATCACTCTATAAATGACATTCAAATCTCTGCCATTGAATCGATCACAAATCGATCACACACCACGATTCTGAAACGTGAGTCCTTTTGGATACATAAACTTCGGACAAAAATCCCTCATGGCATAAATTTGGATGATTAAAGCATGCTCCTACATCAACCCAATCAAATTGTTAACCGTAACCCATTCATTCATTCATTCATACATTCACCCATTCATTCATTCTACCTTTATATGTCATTTATATAAATATATAAATATATTATATGAATATAAATGGTATATGAATATATGCTTGTGTGTTTATGTATGTATGTATCTCTATATTTGTATATACATGTGCACCGGAACTGTAACGCAAACGGTAACTGTAAGGTGCGCTTCACTTCCGTTGAACTTGGGGCCGGTGAGTGAGCTTTGGCGTGGCTCTTCCTTTTGTATGCATTTTCTACACATATCACACATCTTACACACATATCACTATACATACTTGACTGATATGCATGTCTGCTGTTTTTGTAGACTCAGAAGAAGACCTTTGTTGGTCGAAAGCTTGTCAAAAATTAAAGATCGAAGTCCTGAAGCTACGGCCGCGTCTGATTTAATCTCCCGATTATTTATTCAATGCAAATGAGACGCCCTGCTCGTACTGTGGAGTTTCTACTATTTCTCACAGTTATCTATATTATAATAGCCGTAGATGATTCTGTCTGTCTGTCTGTCTATCTGTTGGGTGTCTGTCCGGGGTGTGGCTTACTCGGTTTGCAGAGTAGCTCCACCCATAGCTCCACCCATTCTGGGAGTGGCTATAAACAAATATCCACCATTTTATTAACTCGCATAGCTTTGAGTCCTGTTTTGTAGGCCCGTGGTGTCTTGCTCTCCCCCAGTTTTATTTCAAATCAAATTCGATAAATCATTTCATTTTTCACAGTCGCTAACATAGTTTTAGACTCGGTTGAAAAAAAACGGGAAGAAAATCCGATGAAAGTTGCCGTTTATAGAACGAAATGAATTCTCAAAGGCCTGTAACTTCAAGGCCATTGAGTCTCTCTCACGCCTTTATCTCCAATCTAACTCACCATATGATTTCATTTTTATCGATGGTTTTACTTTTAGACTCGGTGTCAGCAATAATTGAGAACAATCCACACACGCGGGAAAATGCAGAGATATATTTTTTAAAATCGCGTCATGGTGTATCATACACCGCCCAACATGACACCGCCGGCAATGTGTCGATATATATTAAAAATTCGCTTTTGCTTTTCCGTTATGATATATTACTATTTCGTTTGATGATAGTCGTCACAAAAACGTCAACAATGATGCCGACATATATTTCTTCGTTTTTATTTCATTCAACATATTAGCCGGAAGTAAAATATGTTTCAGGAAATTACCGAGAGATATTTCTTCGTTTTTTTTATTAGTTATGTGCGCATACACTTTAAATAGGTTTATTTGAAATCTTTAATTTTCCACAAACATTCCACACACGCGGGAAAATGCAGAGATATATTTTTTAAAATCGCGTCATGGTGTATCATACACCGCCCAACATGACACCGACGGCAATGTGTCGATATCTATTTTAAATTCGATATATCATTTCATTTTTCACAGTCGCTAACATAGTTTTAGACTCGGTTGAAAAAAAACGGGAAGGAAATCCAATGAAAGTTGCCATTTATAGAACGAAATGAATTCTCAAACGCCTGTAACTTCAACTTCAAGGCCATTGAGTCTCTCTCACGCCTTTATCTCCAATCTAACTCACCATATGATTTCATTTTTATCGATGGTTTTGGACTCGGTGTCAGCAATAATTGAGAACATTCCACACACGCGGGAAAATGCAGAGATATATTTTTAAAAATCGCGTCATGGTGTATCATACACCGCCCAACATGACACCGACGGCAACGTGTCGATATATATTAAAAATTCGCTTTTGCTTTTCCGTTAAGATATATTACTTTTTCGTTTGATGACAGTCGTCACAAAAACGTCAACAATGATGCCGACATATATTTCTTCGTTTTTATTTAATTCAACATTATTAGCCGGAAGTAAAATATGTTTCAGGAAATTACCGAGAGATATTTCTTCGTTTTTTATAATTAGTTATGTGCGAATACACTTTAAATAGGTTTATTTGAAATCTTTAATTTTCCACAATATAATTTACTTGCCATTTATCATTTGATGATTACGAGGCAAATTCCTCTTGAGGATCGTGACAATTCATGCGCTGCGTGGAAACTTCTATTTCCAAAATGAATGAGACGATCGATGAAGAACGCAGACTTGAACAGGATGCAGCAAGAAAACGAATGAGACGGGCGAACGAGTCCATCGACGAACGTCAATGCAAACTTGCGGGGTCACCCGTGGGAATCCCACGGGCATGGATGTGTGTGACATTTCCACATATTGAGTTAGATGCTGCACATTCATTTTTACAAAATGGTTACTGGCAAGTCATCAGATCCAGAAATGGTGTAAAAACCACCGTTTAGAGGCCATTTTTCCCCGCAAAGCGGGGGTTGGCCTTTTTGGGGACCGTGGTAGTTGTTGTTTTTTTGTCCCCTTTTTGAAGCAATGTTTTACGGCCGGATGCCCTTCCTGACGCCAACCCTTTTTGCCGCCTTCAACGACAAACAGGGAATTACCAGTGAACTGGTACTCAATTAGCCGACCTCGGAAGGATGACAGGCTGAGTCAACCCCCCTGGCATTAATTCGGCGATCGACCGAGATTCGAACCCAGGATCCTAAGCCGGCACCCTAGCCGCTAGCCCAACACCAGAAATGGTGTCATGAACACAATTTATTTACGCACAAGCACAAAAGCAAGACGGGCCGATTTCCGATTCCGACGGGCCGACGGGCGAGACGGGCCGATTTCCGATTCCGACGGGCCGATTTGGAGCAAGAAAAAGAACGAGACGGGAGAAAAAGGAGAGAAACGAGACGGGGAAAGCCGATTGGAGAGGCGAGTGAGGCGCGATTGGAGAGGAGTGTGAGGCGCGATTGGAGAGGAGTGTGAGGCACGATTGGAGAGGAGTGTGAGGCGTGATTGGAGAGGAGTGTGAGGCACGATTGGAGAGGAGTGATTGGAGGGGAGTGTGAGGCACGATTGGAGAGGAGTGTGAGGCACGATTGGAGAGGAGTGTGAGGCGCGATTGGAGAGGAGTGTGAGGCGCGATTGGAGAGGAGTGTGAGGCGCGATTGGAGAGGCGTGTGAAGGATTGCAGAGGAGAGGAGTGTGAGGGATTGGAGAGGTGAGGGATTGGAAAGGAGAGGGATGTGAGGGTTTGGAGAGGAGAGGAGTGCTAGGTGGAGAGAGGAGAGTGTCAGGTGGAGACAGGAGAGTGTCAGGTGGAGACAGGAGAGTGTCAGGTGGAGAGGAGTGAGGGGTCACATATTATGTGAAATAACTAAATTCACACCATTTCTGGATCTGATGACTTGCCAGTAACCATTTTGTAAAAATGAATGTGCAGCATATAACTCAATATGTCGAAATGTCACACACATCCATGCCCGTGGGATTCCCACGGGTGACCCCGCTAGTATATATATATTGTTGTGGATTTGAGAATTGTTGTGTTGTTGTATTGTTGTAAGTGTCATGAATTGTTGTAAATATCACCCTCCGTAGTGTAAAGGTCAAAGGGTCGTCCTAGTAGTTACTCCATCGCATCACGTAGCAAATCATAGATCTCCCTGTTCAGTAGTTATCTCCTTATTCTATGTTGTTGAAGGCTCTGTTCCCACGAGTTGACACTGCATTGCACCAGATGACATAAGGTAGTTCCCTTCCATTCCCAAAGCCCCCATTCCCAAAGCCTCCGTTGCCAACTGCATTGGGCGGTTTTCAGCATTTGCCGCCATTGGCCATGTGCTCCGTCTTGGGGAAGAAGGGCGTTGCCCTCCACTCGTCATGAGAAGGTGGAGCCCAGCGAGCCCCCACCAGCCAATCAGGGTTGGTGAGACACCATCACGGGCGTGGCGCGGCTTGATCGCGATGGGCCTTATAAAAGTGTGTGGGGAAGGATTACAGAGGAGATGCGTCAGAGAGCGAACCCGTGACGCCACGCCCCCACGAGCGAGCGACGATTTTGAGAGGAGTCCTTGGAGAGCACGCAAAGCACCAGCACGCAGGAGCTTTGGAACCATCGCAGCTTTGAACGATCGCAGCTTGAACCACCACAGCTTCGGGGCTTTGACGGCAGTTTCAAGCGTGGCCGCGAAGGAACGGCGGCTGCTGAACGCGCCGATCGAGAAAGGGCGGCGGCTGCTCATTCCCGGCCCGACCATGCTCCGGTTCCAGAGGAACCTTCCTCTCCCTCCAGCCATCCACCTCCTGCCATTCCTGTCATCATCCCCCGTGTAAGTGTGCTCGTAGTCTGTCTTTTGTCTTGTCCCTGGGGTTAAGTAAGACTGCCATAGTTAAGCTAGTGTTGCACTGTGTCCTTCTGGTCCGTCCCTCTTTCTACATTTATTTTATTATCCTTCCTTCTCCTTGGTTTCTTTAATTGTGTACATATTAGTAATAAATCATATTTGTATTTCCTACCTTTGTTCTTCTTTCCTTTACATCCGTTTCGTCCTTGTCTTTTCCCTCATTGAAAACCTGTGGCACGATTTGGCCAACGTTAAGGATCGGGTCAGTGCTTGTTAGTAGTTCGTGCCGCGGTTGCTAAAACCGCTCGGCAATTAACATCTGTCCGCGGTACGAACGAGGTTGTGCACCTGCCTCTTCGGGGGTAGCTGTGCAGCGTCAGGGACCACGTCGGTCAGTTATAGACAAGGGGATTAATCCCCCCTCGATAAGGGGAACAGAGGCCGACGTTGGGTTCCGCAACAATATATACTAGCCGAAACCCGTGGAACATCCACGGAAGGGAGGATGTGGTGTATGGATAGAGTGTACCATTATGGATGGCATAGGGGAGCGCTCATGGGATCTTCTTCTTCCGTTAAGCTCCAATTTTTTCTCTTTAAGTCAAGTCCAATCAGTCCTCTCTGCTCGAAGTGCTCAGGCCATGCCTTCCCGCTCTCATACTTTTATTTCCGTTCGGTGTAGAAAGAGATTGACATATCGTTCGTCTGTTTTCAGCTCGTTATCTTTAAGCTTCCTTACGTCTCGCCACCTGCTACACCTCTCTGAGTTACGAGGATTTATGCTACGCACCCCGAGTATCACAACGTCACTCGATTTAACTTTATTAAAATGACGATAAAGACGTGAAACCCGTGGAACATCCACGGAAGGGAGGATGTGGTGTATGGATAGAGTGTACCATTATGGATGGCATAGGGGATTTGCTTGTCCGAGTAAGAGTTAGGAAGAAAGATGAGAATGAAGAGTGCGTATATGCACAACGATCGCCGACACCGGCACAAATGCATGCTCTGGATTGTCCACTCAGTGGTGGCACTCAGTAGAGCGCATACCTCTGCCAGGTGGACATTTTATGATTCGTATCCAGTGATAGGCTGGATCTGGATCCGACATGAACCAAAATCGAATCAGCTTGTTCTTGTCATCTAAACAACTCATTTAACCAACTCGTACACAACTTTTTGAAATATGCTATGTATCGTTTTAGGGCCCCATCTCTCAATGGTCATGAATCGCTTAATAAATTAAAAATTCCCGTATCCGGATCCAGATTCGAATCTTCACCAAAATTGAATCAATTCATCCTCGTCATATACCTAACCTGGTCACCAAGTTTCGTCCGAATCCATCCACAACTTTTTGAGATATCCTGTTCATAGACAAACAGACAGGCAGGGGTGAAAACACAACCTCCATCCACTTTTGGTGGTGGAGGGAAAGAAAGTGCGCCAAATGGTAAACCTTTTATAGAACTCCTTTTTGTGGCTCTCTAATGATCGATCCCCTCCGAACCCCCACCCTTACCCTACTCTGTTTCCTTCTCACCACTTTGATCCTCCGTCACAGTTTACCCTAAAATACACGCCCTAAAATGAAAGATCCTTTTTATAATCTCCGACACTCCATCCCTTGGCACAGCCATTACCTGGCACTCCGGCACGCACACTGCAGCACTGTAAGCCTGTTCATGGCCATGCCCGTGGAACATCCACGGAAGGGAGGATGTGGTGTATGGATAGAGTGTACCATTATGGATGGCATAGGGGCTTTCCTTGTCCGAGTAAGAGTTAGGAAGAAAGATGAGAATGAAGAGTGCGTATATGAACAACGTATTTATTGCAATCTACTTAAATGACAACGCTACGATATACTTTTGAAAAATGAATGGATTCGTAATAGGAATCGGCATAGCGCCATTCTGGGAGTGTTACGTCTCGCCACCTGCTACACCTCTCTGAGTTACGAGGATTTATGCAACGCACCCCGAGTATCGCAACGTCACTCCATTTAACTTTATTAAAATGACGATAAAGACGTTTCCTTATATATCCTAATTTAAAATGTTCAAGGGAATAAAAAGACCATTTGGTTCACACCAGCCATGTTCACACCACTCGACTGTCCAATCAGCGGACGGCTCGCATCGCCTTCGCCCAGCAGACGCCAATACGATGGCGTCGTAAGATGGCGTCGTATCGGCCGTTAATCGGATGCTTTTTGGCCCCAAAGTCGACTAATTCAGATTTTTCGAGTGTGGCTGTACGTTAGGGTGGGCTTCAAAAAAGCAAAATGCAGATTTTCTCCGGGACATGGTCTATGTTTGTTCCTTTTGGTGTCAAAGGAAACCACACCAAATTTGAATGGAATCCAATAATATTTAGGGGTGCCACATCAGTGATGAATTTTCCCCCATGCAAAAATAGGAATTCCCATTTTTTGGGCTGTATATACACAAAATAAATACATAATTATATATATACATTAAATATAATATTAAAAATAAATATATAGTAAATATACATTAAATAATAAATATACATAAATACACATTATACATTATATATATACAATATATTATACATACAGTTTTGAGACTTCCTATGATCACTATCTCGGCAATTTTCATGCATGTTTTGTACAGGTTCCCGGGGTCAGGGGTACGCTTTTTTAGTGTGTAATATGTAGGCCTAACTTATTGACTGTGGCTCTTTTGTAGAGAGTGACCCTGTGGAGTAAGAATTAACAGGATTTTACCCACATTCTTGCTTATTTTGCAGATATGGCATGTGCTAGTACCAGTGTTTCATTGACAACTCAGGCTCAGGATAATGTGTATCTCATTGGGTCCACTTCTGGAGATGCCATCAAAGGTGCCAAGCTCCCGACTTTGCATCAATCTCTTGTCCTGTTTTTCCATCACCTGAAGAAGGAGAATCGCACTGCCCGGGAGAGTGCAACCCTCACCATTGAAGAGGTTGTGAAGTTCTGGGAAAAAGCTCACCTACCTACAACGACGAAGCAGCACTGCATCCATCGTTTGGAGAGGCTATATGAAGAATGGAGGAGCCTCCAAAAAGGTGCAAAGCGGGGTGGTGCGACCCAAGAGAAAAAGGAAGCATCCTTCAAGGCCTCCTTGGAGAAGACGTTTGATCTTAGGCATGCAGATTCGGAGGCCATAATCACC
This sequence comes from Myxine glutinosa, assembly GCF_964187855.1. Lineage (NCBI taxonomy): Eukaryota > Metazoa > Chordata > Myxini > Myxiniformes > Myxinidae > Myxine > Myxine glutinosa. The sequence continues at coordinate 89,408,491 of NC_136262.1, read as the reverse complement.
AACCCCGAGGACAGGAAGTTTCTTCACGATCAATTCTCAGAGAGGAAGGCTTCAATGGGATCTGTAGACACTGTGTTGGAAGCAAAAACGTTCTTGTGTGTTTGAAAGATCAGCAGCCATGAGATGATTATCGTGAACTCCTAGAACTGACTGTCATCTACATGGGAGGAATCCCACCTCGTGGAATCGGATCATGGCTCCAGGAGCAATGCACAGAGCCAGATGGATGGCAAAAGCACTATATTCACTACAGGTGTTCATGTTTCGGTCAGAGTTCCACTTGACACTTCGAGAGGCGAGAGAACTCCGAGCCTTCAACATTTTTGTCTGCCTTGTGTATGTACAGGCTTGGTTTCGGGCTCCACAAGCTATTGAGGCTCCCCTGAATGACATTAACCTCTTCAAGAAGTTGGAAAAGTTTGAACAAATCAATCAGAAGATGGCTCAGGCAGCCTTGAAGGCACTTGGCCGCCACACGTGGTACATGAGCCCAGTACTAGTGGCATTTGCATTCTTTGACACCAGAATTGACAAAGAAAGCAAGATCAATATGATTGAAGCATTGAAAAATGACGGTGAAAACCCCTCTCCAAAGAGACCCAGCTATCAAACGAGGAACCGCCCTGTCAATCGCTGGCCTCATAACAAAACACACCAAGCATTTCTTCAGCATCCTAGGGACCCCAACTGATTGGATGGATAAGGATCCTGGTTCATGGGAGCAAGAAACCAGCTTTCAGGAAGCAAAGAAAGCCGACAGTGGCTTAGTCGTGGTGAACGACAGGGCAGAAAGGGGTGTCGCATTGATACAAGACTACAATAAGCTCCTTACAAAGGATGAAGAGCAAAAGGCAAGCTCTGCTCCAAGTTGTTGCTGCTCACAGGAAGATGTACCCCGATGCCAAGAAGGCAACAGTGGTGAAACAGGCCCAGAAATAGGAGTTACATTTCTCATTATATTTGGGTTTTTTAATATTATGTGATATGGTGTCTCTTCATTTTATGAACTGAACATTTGGATTGTTATCATTGAATTTGAGTTTTCATAGCAATATAGTGCTATATGTGCAGCTATTGTAACTTGTGTTTGCTGGAATACAAAGAAAGTGAGTGGAGGGTGGATTTTCATAAAACAAACTTCTGGTTTTGCTTTCGATCCATATATAGAAAAGTTTTGTAGACACCTTTAATTTGAAGGCTGATGTGGCACCCCTAAATAAAATCAGATTGCTTTCATATTTGGTGTCTTTTCATTTGGAACAAAAGGAACAACATAAAGCCATGTCCCAGTAAATATTTTAAAAACATTATTTTGAGCACCACCCTACTGTACGTGATAAACAAAGAGCGCGGTTCATAGATCGTAAATGCATTAGTGCCGTGGGCATCGGGTCACTGGGTGCGGTGTAAAAGGGATAACAAAGTCGAGTCCTTACGGTATTATTATGTATATATGTATATATATGTATATATATGTATGTATATATATATATATATATATATATATATATATATATATATGTATATATATATATATATATATATATATATATATATATGTATATATATATATATATATATGTATATATATATATATATATGTATATATATATATATATATGTATATATATATATATATATATACGTATATATATATATATATATATATGTATATATATATATATATGTATATATATATATATATATATATGTATATATATATATATATATATATATGTATATGTATATATATATATATATATGTATATATATATATATATATATATATGTATATATATATATATATGTATATATGTATATATATATATATATATATATGTATATATATATATATATGTATATATATATGTATATATATATATATATGTATATATATATATATATATATATGTATATATATATGTATATATATATATGTATATGTATATATATATGTATATATATATATGTATATATATATATATATGTATATATATATATGTATATATATATATATATGTATATATATATATGTATATATATATATATATGTATATATATATATATATATGTATATATATATATATATATGTATATATATATATGTATATATATATATATATATGTATATATATATATATATATATGTATATATATATATATGTATATATATATATGTATATATATATATATATGTATATGTATATATATATATATATGTATATATATATATATATATATGTATATATATATATATATGTATATATATATATATATATATGTATATATATATATATATGTATATATATATATATATATATGTATATATATATATATGTATATATATATATATATATATATATATATATATATATATGTATATATATATATGTATATATATATATATGTATATATATATATATGTATATATATGTATATATATATATATGTATATATATGTATATATATGTATATATATGTATATATATATATATGTATATATATGTATATATATATATATGTATATATATGTATATATATATATATATATATATATGTATATATATATATATGTATATATATATATATGTATATATATATATATATGTATATATATATATATATATATATATATATATATATATATATATATATCCAAATATATCTTGTTTTCCAGCTTTCAATGAGCGCACGTAATGATGTCACTGCCATGTACATACGCTCTGCCTGTCAAGCTCAAGAGAACCCTCCGACAGAGCAGAATTTTGATCTGAGTTCAGATACTGTCACAGGTGTATGTAAAACTCACAGTTACCGACCTGGTTTCGCCCTTTTGGGGCTCATCAGGGCAACGCAGTGAGTCCTGCATACACTTATGACTCTGACCACCTTTCGGTTATATACCAGTCACTATGCGATTTCATACCATCAGTGGTGAACCGCCATTAAGGTATCCCATCCAGCTATGCTGTACCTTAATGGGAGCGATAAGTACCATCTGCCACATGGCACATTATCTCTGGTATCCACTCATTATATGGAATCGCCTGGATGCAGCCGGGAGCAACCAATCCAAATACAAGTACAGATACATTCAAAGTACACCGCCCCCATGCCAAATAATTAAATATCCTACAGCGCGGCATTGCCGGGGCGCCTCCGGCGCCCGGCAATACCGCAGTGCAGCTCATTGAGGCTGCATTTGGAGGGAGAGGTGTACACTAATTGATTGATTAATTGTATAATTAAAATCAATAAAGGATTATCACAAAATATTTTCTTAATCAATTGGTTAATAGCATAACTAAACCACTAGTGCTTCATCCGAAGATGTATCTTTTAGAAATTTAATTAAATAAGTCATTAATAAAAAATTAAATAATTAATTGATTAATCAATAAATAATTAATCGATTAATCAATAAATAATTAATAGATGAAATGATTAATCAATAAATCAAAAATATCCTTGATAGCCACATCACTTGGTCACTCATGTCCAAATATTAGCTTCCCAGCTCAAAAGGTGCCTGAGATATTGGCCAAATGAGAAAGAAAATAAATAAATGAATAATAATGAAAATAAATAAATAATAATCATAAAAAAATTAAATTATTAATCAATTTGGTCAGAGAACACAAACTACCACTATTTCATCAGAATCTGTAACTTTAAAAAAAAAAAGTTTTTTGTCATTAATCGAATAATTAAATAATTAATCGATTAATTGATTAATTAATAAATCAAAAATATCCTTTGCAGCCAAATCACCTGGTCATTGGCATGTCCAAATATCAGCTTCCTAACTCAAAAGGTGCCTGAGTTAATGGTCAGAAGAGAAAGGAAATTTGATTAATTAAATAAGTACCTAATTAATCGCTAATAATTAAAGAACTCCTCAATTTATTGATTAATCAAAAAAAAAATATATCGTTTTTGACAAAGGACGTGCTCACTATTGTGCCGAAATTTCAGCTTCCTAGCTCAAAGGATGGCTAAGATATCGCCCAGACAAACAAACAAGAAAACAAGGAAACAAGAAAACAAGGAAACCAACCAGAGTGAAAACTGAGTACTCTCTTTCAGCGTGCGTCACTGCCGAGCCCCCTTCGGTGCCCGGCAATGACGATTTGCAATGCCTGGAGATGGCATAGGAAAGGAGCGGTGTACAACAAGAAAACAACCAGAGTGAAAACTGAGTACTCCCTTTCAGTGTGCGTCACTGCCGAGCCCCCTTTGGTGCCCAGCAATGACGATTTGCAATGCCTGGAGATGGCATAGGAAAGGTGCGGTGTACAACAAGTACACATACATTCAAAGTACACCGCCCCCATGCCAAATAATTAAATATCCTACAGCGCGGCATTGCCGGGGCACCTCTGGTGCCCGGCAATACCGCAGTTCAGCTCATAGAGGCTGCATTGGGAGAGAGAGGTGTACGCTAATTGATTGATTAATTGTATCATTAAAATCAATAAAAGATTGTCACAAAATATTTTCTTAATCAATTGGCTAATAGCATAACTAAACCACGAGTGCTTCATCTGAAGATGTATCTTTTAGAAATTTAATTAAATAAGTCATTAATAAAAAATTTAATAATTAATTGATTAATCAATAAATAATTAATCGATTAATCAATAAATAATTAATCGATGAAATGATTAATCAATAAATCAAACATATCCTTGATAGCCACATACTTGGTCACTGTCATGTCCAAATATTAGCTTCGCAGCTCAAAAGGTGCCTGAGATATTGGCCAAATGAGAAAGAAAATAAATAAATGATTAATAATGAAAATAAATAAATAATAGTCATTAAAAAATTAAATTATTAATCAATTCGGTCACAGAACACATAAACCACCACCATTTCATCAGAATCTGTAACTGAAATGTTTTTTTTTTTTAGTAGTTAATCGAATAAGTAAATAATTAATCGATTAATTGATTAATTCATTAATCAATAAATCAAAAACATCCTTGATAGCCACATCACTTGGTCACTCATGTCCAAATATTAGCTTCTGAGCTCAAAAGGTGCCTGAGATATTGGCCAAATGAGAAAGAAGACAAATAAATGATTAATAATGAAAATAAATAAATAAAAATCATAAAAAAATTAAATTATTAATCAATTCGGTCAGAGAACACATAAACCACCACCATTGCATCAGAATCTGTAACTTAAAAAAAAAAAAAATTTGGTCATTAACCAAATAATTAAATAATTAAATAATTAATTGATTAATTAATAAATCAAAAATAGCCTTTGCAGCCAAATCACCTGGTCATTGGCATGTCCAAATATCAGCTTCCTAACTCAAAAGGTGCCTGAGTTAATGGTCAGAAGAGAAATGAAATTTAATTAATTAAATAAGTACTTAATTAATCGCTAATAATTAAATAACTCATCAATTAATTGATTAATCAAAAAACAAAAAATACTGTTTTTGACAAAGGACTTGCTCACTATTGCGCCGAAATTTAAGCTTCCTAGCTCAAAGGATGGCTGAGATATCGCCCGGACAAACAAACAAACAAGAAAGCAAGAAAACAAACAACCAGAGTGAAAACTGAGTACTCTCTTTCAGCGTGCGTCACTGCCGAGCCCCCTTCGGTGCCCAGCAATGACGATTTGCAATGCCTGGAGATGGCATAGGAAAGGAGCGGTGTACAACAAACAAACAACGAGAGTGAAAACTGAGTACTCCCTTTCAGCGTGCGTCACTGCAGAGCCCCCTTCGGTGCCCGGCAATGACGTTTTGCAATGCCTGGAGATGGCATAGGAAAGGTGCGGTGTACAATATCTTCAGTTCTCCAGCTTTCAATGAGCGCACGTAATGATGTCACTGCCATTTACATACGCTCTGCCTGTCAAGCTCTCAAGAGAACCATCCGGCAGAGCAGAATTTTGATCTTAGTTCAGATACTGTCACAAGTGTATGTAAAACTCACAGTTACCGACCTGGTTTCGCCCTTTTGGGGCTCATCAGGGCAACGCAGTGAGTCCTCCATACACTTATGACTCTGAAAACCTTTCGGTTATATATCATTTACTATGCGATTTCATATCATCAGTGGTGAACCGCCATTAAGGTATCCCATCCAGCTATGCTGCACCTTAATGGGAGCGATAAGTACCATCTGCCACATTATCTCTGGTATCCACTCATTATATGGAATCGCCTGGATGATGATGAATGATGATGATGATGAATCGCCTGGATGAATCGCGTGCCATGTGGCAGATGGTACGTATCGCTCCCATTAAGGTACAGCATAGCTGGATGGGATACCTAAACGGCGGTTCACCACTGATGGTATGAAATCGCATTGTAACTGATATATATATATATATATATATATATATATATATATATATATATATATATATATATATATATATATATATATATTATATATATATATATATATATATATATACAGTGAAACCTTGACTTACGAGTTTAATTCGTTCTGTGACCGAGCTCGTAACTCAATTTGCGTTTCTCAAATTAAATTTCCCCATTAAAATGCATTGAAATGCTATTAATCCGTTCCAGCCCCCAAAAAACCACACCAATTTTTTTTTAAATATACAGTATATATAAAAATATCTCGCGCTTTATATTTCACCTGTATGCAGCATACAAGTTGGAAGGATGGCCTGGACTGGAGGTACGCACACTTGACTCTAAACTGTCCAGCCTGGGTTTGAATCCCGACCCAGCTATAACCTGTCATGGGTGAATCACAGGCAGGGTGATTCATCAATGTGTGTACCGCTAAACTGGGCGCCCCGTTTGCGTCCCATTAGTTGTTGGATGTTAAGGATCTCACCGTGTTTTCCACAAAGAGAAGGCGAGCTATCGCCGGCACTCTGAACAAGTTGTGGCCTGGCATGCTCTTCTCCTCTGCCGTTATATACGTCCTCCTCGGCATCTTTTTCCAGAAGAGCCCTGTCTCGTCACAGTTGAAGATTTGCTGGGGGATGTATCGTTCGGCTTCTATCAGTTCGGCAAAAGTTATAATAAAATCTTCAGCTGCCTTCACATCCGCCTCACCAAGTCGACAACACGCACACCTCGCTCATGTTTTTCGACGATTGCGTGTTTTATATCCAAGCACATCATCCTCTTCTTCTTCTCAATACTGCCCTTGGCACTCAATTTCTTAGGACCCATGGTTAAAACTAAGAAATTTTCCAAAATAACCAAAATGCGAAAACAAAGCAGCAGCGATATACGGCAGAGATGCTTGCACGGCAAGATAACCACGTGACCGGAACCCACTTGGTGGCGGGTGGCGTAAGCTCGTAACTCAGATCTCGGCTCGCATCTCAAAGCAATAAACCGCCTGAGCGACGGCTCGTATCTCGGAAAACTCGTAAGTTGGTGCACTCGTAAGTCAAGGTTTCACTGTATATATATATATGTATATATATATAATTATATATATATATATATATATATACACAGACTTGGCATTTAATATGGAATTTTTTTTTTGTGGGGGTGAACTTACTTTTCAAGATGACTTAGAACCAAAAGTTCATTGGAATTATGTTGAAATTATTCTAGATTTTGTTAATGTGACCTTTAAAAGAAACAAAAACCACATTTGACATTTCGAAGGAAATAAATTGATCCTTGAAAGTGATGTAAACTGATATCGAACTCAATTCACGGACAGTACTGTGTTAAACTTCTGTACGTTTTCCAGAAGTATCTCTTTATTTTGCACATTAGCCAAAAAAAATTTCAACAAAAACAAAAGCTAAATAATGACTGGGATTACGGACAGTGAAATTACAGTTCAGTACTTCGTGTAACCCCCACGAGTATTCAGGAGAGCACGTACACGTTGAGGCATGCTGTTCACGAGATTTGCCAAGGTTTGGACAGGAATCGCTTGTCATGCAGTGACAATAGTCTGCTGCAATTCACGCACAGAGGTAGGCTGCTGGTCCAAGTTGTCGATTTGACACGTTAATTCTGCCCACAAGTTCTCTATCCGATTCATATCCGGGGACATGGCAGGCCACTCCATATGCTCTACACCACGGTCAGCAAGAAAGTGTTGGATCATGCGAGCACGATGAGGCCGTGCATTGTCATCTTGGAAGACAAAGTTTCCTCGAAAGGCTGCACGAGCAAATGGAAGCAATGTTTCTTCCAGAATGACCCTGTACTTGAACTGGTTCAGGTTTCCATTCAGAACAACCAGGTCAGTTTTGCCCCCTGCATGAAAAGCAGCCCAAACGGTCACCCCACCACCTCCAGCTTGGACTCTTGGCACTATACAATCTTCGTTGTGGGCTTCATGCACTTGTCTGCGCACTCGGACGTGGCCATCTTGACGATAGACCAGAAATCTAGACTCATCACTGAAGGTCACGTGATTCCAGTGTCCTGGCTGCCATTGACGGTGCTCTCTGGCCCACTGCAATCGGCGCTGGCTGTGTTGTCTGGTCAGGCGTGGCTTTCTCAGGGGACGCCTGGCACGATAGCCTGCTTGAACCAGTCGTTGGTTGACTAGCCTTCTGGATACAGGCACATTTGTCAGCTGCTACCACAGTTGTCAGTTGCTGCCACTGATACAGGCACACTAAGCCGATTTGCTGACTTGGTACGGCCATTGCAGACCAACCGGTGCAGCTGGCGATCATCTCTCCTTGTGGTTCTGCGTGGACGTCCTGGAGTCGGTATTGGAGTAGGGACACCCCTCTGATCATTTTGTTTCAGGATCTTTGACACCTGACCTTGAGTGATGCCATACTGCCGAGCAATAGCACGCTGTTTCATGCCAGAATTTCGTAAAGCCACCACTCCATGACAAACAGCATTGTCAAGTTGACGGACCATTTCCAGAGGAAGTGGCAATAACTTTTGTAGACGTGCAGCAGTTGTTTTCCACTAATACAGAACACAACAACCCTTATATACCCGATTGTGAAGCCAATCGTCAAATGTACTTGTCCTTACATTTTGTCACGCCACCTGTGATATAATCCTGTTATTGACTTCTTGCTGCGAAAGACAATCTGTGACATGGTTCTTTCAACAAAGACATCACCGAAGGGTAAAAGAAACTCACCAGATTGATATACTGAGTTCAGAAAGTAAACCAAAGTCAAGAAAAAAAAAATTCCATATTAAATGCCAAGTCTGTATACGTAGTGTGTTCTATATACGTAGTGTGTATACGTAAAACTCTATATACGTAGTGTGTTCAAAAAGTTTCCGACCTTTATTTTTCGTGCGTAAAAAAAAAGAAGCTAGGGAGGCGTTGATTGGTGTACGTATGTAGGCGATCCTAATGCGCACGCGTGAATTTTTTCCCACCTGCAGAAGCTGTCATTCGACGGCAGACCGCCGATGAGTGAGGACATGTAAGTGAGCGCCGTCGGATTTTCGTTTTTGACAAAATGACGGAAAAACTTGAACAACGCTACTGCATCAAATTTTGTGTTTCATCAAACTTGCATCAAAACTGCAACTTGGTTTCTGGGTCGTACCCATAAACCCAGGACTCATCGCCAGTGATCACTGTGTTGAGGAAGCTGGGATCACTGTTCACAGTCTCCAGCATGTCCTGTGCGATCTCCAAACGGAGTTGCTTCTGCTCAATCGTTAGCAGCTTTGGTACGAACTTCGCTGAGATTCTCCTGAAGCCCAAATCCTCCTTCATAATGGAATGAACGGTGTTGAATCTTGCGGATTGTTTCCACTTGGGAATCGCCAAGCTTTACACAAAATTTGATGCAGTAGCGTTGTTCAAGTTTTTCCGTCATTTTGTCAAAAACGAAAATCCGACGGCGCTCACTTACATGTCCTCACTCATCGACGGTCTGCCGTCGAATGACAGCTTCTGCAGGTGGGAAAAATTCACGCGTGCGCATTAGGATCGCCTACATACGTGCACCAATCAACGCCTCCTAAGCTTCTTTTTTTTTACGCACGAAAAATAAAGGTCGGATACTTTTTGAACACAGTAGTATATATATATATATATATATATATATATATATATATATATATATATATATATATATATAATAATTCATTTATTTTGTATAGCGCTTTTCAAGAAGCCCAAAGGCGCTTTGACAGAGTGGAAAACATAATGCATAACAATACATGAAAACAACAATTGCAAAAAGACAAGAATCAATAGGAAAATATTTAAAGCAAAAGGAGGGAGAAGGAGAAGAGATAGTCAGGGGTTAAATGCTGTGGGTTGAATATTAAATGCAGTGTTGAACAGGTGGGTCTTTAGTGATGTTTTGAATGTGGTGAGTGAGGAGGAGTCTCTGATGGTGTGAGGTAGTGAGTTCCAGAGGGTGGGAGCAGCGATGGAGAAGGCCCTGTCCCCCCAGGATCTGAATTTGGTCCGGATGGAGGGGGTCAGGAGGTTGGTACCAGCAGAGCGGAGGTTGCGGGTGGGAGTGTGTCTGGAGAGGAGGTCAGCCAGGTAGGATGGGGCCAGGTTATGGAGGGCTTTGTATGTCAAGAGGAGGATTTTGTACTGGATTCTCTGGGGGATGGAGAGCCAGTGAAGCTTGTAAAGGACGGGGGTGATGTGGTCACGGGTCCGGGAATGGGTGAGTAGACGGGCAGCGGATTTCTGAATGTATTGGAGTTTATTGGTGATTTTTGAGGGTGAACAATAGAGGAGGCTATTGCAGTAGTCCAGACGGGAGGTGATGAAGGCGTGGATGAGGGTTTCTGCAGCCGTGGAGGAGAGGGATGAGCGGAGACGGGCAATGTTTTTCAGGTGAAAGAAGGCTGACTTTGTGATCTGTTTAGTGTATTTGTCGAAGGAGAGGGTTTGGTCAAAGATGACGCCAAGATTCCGGATGTGAGGGGAGGTGGATACTGGGATACCGTCGATGTTGAGGGCAAAGTTATGGGTGAATTTTGTGAGCGTTTTTGGGCCAATGATGATTATTTCAGATTTATCATAGTTAAGCTTGAGGAAGTTGATTTGAAGCCAGGATTTTATTTCAGTGATGCAGTTTGTCAGGATAGAGTGGGTGTCGGTGGAGACGGACTTGGTGGAGATGAAAAGCTGGATGTCATCGGCGAAGCAGTGGAATTGGAGACCATGACGGCGGATTAAGTGACCGAGGGGGGACAGGTAAAGGATGAAGAGGAGGGGGCCAAGAACTGAACCTTGGGGGACACCTTGGGGGAGGGGAGCAGTGGGGGATTTGCAGTTATTGATGGAGATGAACTGGCGTCTGTCAGAGAGGTATGATTTAATCCAAGAGAGGGCAGTGCCGGTAACGTTAAAGGTGGATTCAAGTCGGGTGAGGAGGATGGTGTGATTGATGGTGTCAAAGGCAGCACTGAGGTCGAGGAGGACGAGAATGTTGAGGTATATATATATATATATATCAGTTTAATATATAAGATAGAAAAGGGACAATGCAACAATAATTATTTGAGCAACTTTTTATCTGATCCTTGCTTTTATTTCGTTCCACTTCCTTACTCTTCCTCCCCCTAAATCAGATGTGCTGGCTCAGTATGCCTCAACCACCTCCACTCAAAACCCAAGCAGGCCACGATCCCTCGAGCTCTTTGCTCGAAGCCTCACTCCCGGCTGCCTGAGCTGGGGAAACGAGGCCATCAAGCTGCAGGACGTCGAGTTTTTCAAAGGACCAGAAAACTGTTCGTTACAATGTTGATCGTGTCACCAGGTAGTAACAAAATTATGGATGCCTTATGTGCCATGATGTCTGTCATCAGCCCAGCTCACCAGGTGTTAAGCATATTTCAACATGACGTGAAAGTTATCATCTGCATATTACGGACACAAAATGGTGTAATCTTTTGTGCCATTTTGATTTGGTTTGATGTACTGTACGTACTCTTTACAGAGCGTTGGTACTACCGAAGCAGTTTCTTGGTAAAGGTTATATTAGGTGGTTAGACATTCCCTTCCCAGCATTGTTTGGCCATGCTCTGCCCTTTAAAATGCTGATCGTCATGCAAGGAAGCAGATGATGCGTGTATGGGGTTTGTGGGTCAGTTTTAAGTCTTTGGTATGACTCATCTGGGGTTTGAACCACCGACCTCCCAGACTCAGCATTATGCCACCGAGTCTGGTATTTTGACACAACCCTCCCCCAAGTTCTTCAGACGCCTCACAATTCTTCCCCTCCTAAAGTCATTCAATATGTTTTTGTAATGTAATGCCATTGTGCGAGATAGTAATCACCCAAAAGTTCAATTACATTTTTTGTGCAATTAAATTATTTAAACTGGCAACCCCTAAAAATCCATCTGCAATTATTTGCCTTTGACTTCAATGCATTTGCTCCATTTGTCCTTCAAGCTGTCTAAGCCAGTATAATATTTTTATTTTGCTCCATCAGCCATATCTTGGTTGCTTCAGTCAGTTTCTCATCAGTGGCCATGCATGTGGGTTTTCAAATGTCGAAACATCATAGTCACTTGGGACGAGGTCCTGGATTTATGAGGGATATCCATCTGCTCAAAGACAAAGTATCAAATTACAGTGAACAGACACATTGGCGTAGACCAGTGGTTCTTAACCTTTTTAAAGGCGCCGAACCCTAACGAAACCCACCGAACACTCGCGGAACCCCTCAAATTTGACCAAAAAATCAAGAAGAATTGCATCTTAATGCGTTTTCTGTTCTTCTTTTCGGGAGGGGATCTGGGAAATGCATGATTTTATTTTGGCAAGGGCCACCCTCAAATCATTTTCCATAGACGAACACACTTTTGGTCAACAACTCTTGGTATTTGTCCTGATTGTCTGCTGCAAGTTTTGCACGAAGCTGGCATAATATTCCTGTTTTGGTAGTTTTGTGAGGCCTCAGTAGGATTTATTTTGCTTCTTGGAAAATCAAGACGATGATCGTCCCAGCTGAGGCTTGGGTGCAAAATTTATTGGGTGGTGCTAATCCCTTGTAGTTGCTGGTTGCATCATTTTCTGGGAGCACGGCTGCTGCTGATGCAATGCATCTTTATATCCAGTCATCTGGTACTCATTGTGCCAACCTTGGAAGGATGACAGGCTGAGTCAACCCACCTGGTGTTATTTTAACGGCACGATCGGCGCTCAAACTCAAGATCCTATGATCATAAGCCGGCCACCTTAACCATGAGGTTAAGGGAGCATGAGAATAATCTGGGAGCATGAGAACACCATGAGCCTTAGTGGAGGTAATGTATCTGAACCTTCAGAAGACATTTGAAAAGGTGTCACAGAGCTGTTTGGCTTGTGGAGTGGTTGGTCAGGTAACTAACTGGATTTAAAGCTGTGTTGGTGAATTTTTTTTGTGTCTATAATCGAGGCCCATGGAAGAGCTGGAACACGTATCAGAATGCAACATACCAAAAGGAACATCATGAGAAGGGGGAAACGCCAACAGCAGGGCGGAGGGAAAAAATAGATGGAGACGGACAAACAATGAATGTGGGTAATGATGAGGAGGAAGGGAGAATGCAAGGGGGGACAAGATGGATACAGAAGCAAAATTTGTGTGGGATGGGTGTTGAAAAGATCATGGCTTTGGATGGGGGATGATCTGAGATGGTGGTGAACAGCTGTGTTGAAGACCGTGTGAAGAATGAGATTGAAAAGAATGTGGAAGGCGGATCCACAGACAGGCTAAACGAGGAATTAATGAGTGGCGGTGAGCAGTGTTCCTGGATTTCGGGAGTTTCACTAGAAGGGGATTGTGGGTGTACTGCATTCGCTCTTCAGTTACCTGGGGAGATGGTTGGATAAAGCATGGCTGAGGATGTTGAGTCGGCGACTGGCTTTGTATGCTAACTTTGAAATGTGGTTTGCTCAAGGAAGATCATGGCTGATGGTGAGAACCAGTTATTTGAGTAGAGTGAATGATCTTCTCTGAGAAGGTTGAAAAAGTAGATAGGAGGGTTTGCTGTGCAGTCCTTTCGGACAGAGATTGTGAGTGTGTGGGATTTATCAGGGTTAAAAGACAAACAAAGTGTTTGACCAGTTTGTGATTCTGTCAAGGTCTGAAGAGAGAGGGAAGAGGTTGCTGCCTGTCTGTCAGGATGAGGGATGTCACGGCAGAGGGTGAAGTCGTCAAAAAGATAAAGAGGATTTTCTAGAGTCAGAGACAACATTGATGAATATCAGGAATAGGACTGAACCCAGAACATTGCCTTGGGGCCCTCCAGCCTAGACAGAGTGGAGATTAAAGGATTTCGATGACTGCCACACATTGGCTACAAGAGTAGAGGAAGTCAGTAAGCCATATGTGGAGTTGGCCTTGGATGCCATAGGCAGGGAGTTTGGAGAGCAAGGCAGAAAGGGAGGGGGGGGGTGGGAGGGCGGGTATTGTAATTTGCTTTGTCTGTCCATCTGCCATGCTATCACCTCCTAAACTGTTGTGCAGATGTAATGGTAGTTATGATCACCACATGGCAAGGTGAGAGAGCAGTCTTATTTTTGACCCACCCCCTGGGATGGGGTCAAAGGGTCAAACACCAAATATGCAATTATGGGTACATTTGAAAACATTTTTTCATGAAACGTATATGCAATCAATATTGGGGGGCACATGAAATATGTCACAATTTTATGGATAGACCCCCCCCCCCCCAGGTCATGCATGCCCCAGTGGGTAGGGACTTGGGATCACAGGGGTCAAAACAGAAGATTTATTAAACTCAATTGCATATTGGGTCATTCCTGGTGGAACATTTTGCCATCTTTCAACTTGTGGATTTGTGATGGCGTGCCATCGACTTCGCTCTTGTTAAATTAAATTTGCAACAGGTGTTTATTTAACCACAATATTATATTTGCACCATACCTATCACCATAATAGATTTGTCAAATTCACACAAATAGTTGTACATTTACTCAAAGTTCAGTAAATGTTGTCTTTTGCTGCCCATACATTTGTCTCTACATCATTTGTTTCGCCAAGAACCTCACTGCTTCCTCCAGTGAGAGGAAGTGTGAATTACTTCCTTGCTGAAAAACAATTTCAACTTCTCCGGGTTTTTCAATTGCGTGCTTTGCCACCACAACTGTGGCTGGGGCACCAAGGCGTTTGGCGTCAATCACACGTCTACCCACGGTGAGTGAAGTCCGGTCGTCAAGAAGAAGCGTGCTCCGCAGGGCCGGAGAGGTATTTGCGAGAGCATCGTACACCTCTTCAGCTCGACCCTGCCCGAGTGCGGCCTCCTCCCGGCTTCCGGCTTTTGGTCCGACAACCACGACCTGCAGAAAGATCATACATGAGATAGTTCTATCACTAGATGTCTGGATACATAATTGGGCTGGTTATTTTTGCATCCTCTCTACTTGTTTAACTGACGACATTGTACCTGAAAGGGAGCGATCACCTTCGGCCAAACGAGGCTCCTGTTTTCTGACAGCGTCTCCACTGCAGCTGCCAAAATCCGGGTCAGGCCGAGGCCAAAACAGCACATATGCAAAGGGCTTGGAGAATGTTCAGGTCTTGTGGACAAGGCACCCAGAGCAGCCGAGTAGCGTTCGCCCAAACGGAATGCGTGGCCTAATTCCACAGCGCGTTTAGTATGCATTGGGCCGCCACATTTTGAGCACACTATAGGTAGAAATCGTTTAACAAAAACAAAAAACATTAGCCTGTGGTATGAAACATCAATTTACATATCGAAAACTTCCCGAACTAGAACGGCACTCAGTAGAGAGCATACCTCCGCCAGGTGAACAGTTTACATTTTGTATCCTAGAGTAGACCAGAAAATCACAATACAAAATCACATTTAATCAAAATCATCCGTCCACAACTTTTTGAGCTTTCCTGCTATGTATCGTTTTGGCCCTATCTCCCAATGGTGAAGAATCACTTTAAAAATTCCACTAGCCGGATCAGGATCCAGATCTTCACCAAAATTGAATCGATTCTTCCTCGTCACACACACACCCGGTCCACCAAGTTTCGTCCAAATCCTCCATAACTTTTTGAGATATCCTGCTATGTATCGTTTTGGCCCTATCTCCCAATGGTGAAGAATCTCTTTAAAAATTCCACTAGCCGGATCAGGATCCGGATCTTCACTGAAATTGAATCGATTCTTCCTTGTAACACACACCCGGTCCACCAAGTTTCGTCCAAATCCTCCATAACTTTTTGAGATATCCTGCTATGTATCGTTTTGGCCCTATCTCCCAATGGTGAAGAATCTCTTTAAAAATTCCACTAGCCGGATCAGGATCCGGATCTTCACTGAAATTGAATCGATTCTTCCTTGTAACACACACCCGGTCCACCAAGTTTCGTCCAAATCCTCCATAACTTTTTGAGATATCCTGCTATGTATCGTTTTGGCCCTATCTCCCAATGGTGAAGAATCTCGAAAAATTCCACTAGCCGGATCAGGATCCGGATCTTCACCAAAATTGAATCGAATCTTCCTTGTAACACACACCCGGTCCACCAAGTTTCGTCCAAATCCTCCATAACCTTTTGAGATATCCTGCTATGTATCATTTTTGGCCCGATCTCCCAATGGTGAAGAATCACTAAAAAAAATTCAGTAGCCGGATCCGAATCCTCATCAAAATCGAATCATTTCGTCCGTGTCACATACACTACCTCTCTGCCAAATTTCGTCCGAATCCGTGCACAACTTTTTGAGATATCTTGTTCACAAACAAACAAACAAACAGACAGGCAGACAAGGGTGAAAACATAACCTCCATCCACCTTTGGTGGCAGAGGTAATAAATGCTGTAATAAGTTGATGCTTCTTCATTTTATATTTTTAGATTAAGAAACGAGCTATATCATGAGCTGCGCTCAGAGACATCTTTCCACCCCCTCCCATGCAAAATGATCCTTACTATCCATGCTATTCTGGGGTGACTGCACAGCCTCTATATTGGCTGCTCGGCCACAGTCTTCACATAAGAGCAGCTCATCTTCCCCAAGAGATGATGGCAAAAGGAACTCGTGAGAAATTTCACCTCCCATCGCACCCACAGCTGCCTCAGCCACCACCACAGGCAAGTTTAGTCTGTGGAATATGCGTGTATATGACGCCAATATGGCAGCATATGATTCTTCGGCACTACTGGACGAGACGTCAAAAGTGTAGAGATCTTTCATCGTAAACTCCCTGGCTCTGAGCGGCCCAGCACGGGGTCTTAGCTCGTCCCGGAACTTTGTGGTGACCTGGACAGAGAAGAGATGCATACTTTTTTTTTTCTCCATAGAGTTATGGGGATTTATGAGTGCATCACTGCCTTTTCATATGCAAAGAGTATTTAGGTGCTGATCCAAGATGCCGTGAGGGCATTACCAATCACAATGTGGACTGGCATCATGTATATACCAGATCGGGTGGAGCAAGCAGGAAGATTATCCCCTCCCCAAAGGATTGACGTAGAAACTGTGTTTACTGACAATCCTATTTTTACATGGTAATTCTTCTGAGAAGATCAGATTCTCAAATCTAAGAATAGAAATCCACAATAATGATGCCTTCAACTGTATTTGAGCTCACATCTCCTGGAATGCTAATCCAGTGTTCTTACTAAAAAACCACCACACAACCGATAATGTGACAGGACAAGTATACAATGCATACAACTGCTTAATAAGCTATTCAAGAATCCCATTTTAACAGTTAGTGTCATCAGAGAGTATTCACACCTTTTGATTTTTTTTCACATTTTGTTGTGTTACAGCCTGAATTTAAAATGGATTTAATTTAGTTTTTTGTCACGGATCTACACATATTACTCCATAATGTCAAAGTGGAATTTTTTTTCCAGAAATTCTTACACTGGATCTTACACTGAAATTCTTACATTCTTACACTGAACACTGGATCAAAATGAAATACAGAAATATCTAATTTACACACGTATTCAACCCCGTGGCAATACTTCGTAGAAGCGCCTTTGGAAGTGATTACAGCTTTGAGTCTTCTCGGGTGTGTCTGTATCATCTTTGCACATCTGGATTGGGGGAGTTTCTCCCATTCTTCCTTGCAGATTTGCTCAAGCTTTGTTAAGTTGGATGGGGAGCATCAGTGAACAGCAATCTTCAAGTCCATTCACAGATTCTCAATGGGATTCAAGTCTGGGCTTTGGCTGGTTCACTCAAGGCTTTTCACGTTCTTGTTCTGAAGCCATTCCAGTGTTGCTTTGGCTGTATGATTAGGGTCATTCGCCTGTTGGAATGTCAATCTTCACCACAGTCTAAAGTCTTTTGCACTCTGAAGCAGGTTCTCCTCAATGATTTGCCTGTATTTAGCTCCATTCATTGTTTCCTCTATCCTTACAAGTCTCCCAGTCCCTGCTGCTAAAAAGCACCTCCATAGCATGATGCTTCCACCACCATGCTTCACAGTATGGATGGTGTTAGATGGGTGATGAGCTGTGCTCGGTTTCCACCAGACGTAGCACTTTGCATTCAGACCAAAGAGTTCAATTTTCATCTCATCAGACTACAGAATCTTTTGCCTTGTGCCTAGAGTCTTTCAAATGACTACAGGCATGGTCATGTGCCTTTTTCTTAGGAGTGGCTTCCTTCTGGCCACTCTCCCATAAAGACTAGATTTGTGAAGTGCTGCAGAGACTGTTGTCCTTCCGGCAGGTTCTCCCATCGCAGCCAAGGAACTCTGCAGTTCTGTCAGAGTATTCATTGGGTTCTTGGTCACCTCCCTGACCAAGGTCCTTTTTGCTCGGTTGCTCGGTTTGGTCGGACGGCCAGCTCTAGGAAGAGTCTGGGTAGTTCCATATTCTTTCCATTTTCTAATGATGGAGCTCACTGTGCTCCTGGGAACTTTCAACACTCTATAAATCATTTTATACCATTCCTCAGATCTATGCCTCCTCACAATTCTATTTTGGAGTTCTACGGTCAGTTCCTTGGACTTAATGGTGGAGTTTCTGCTCTCACATTCACTGTCTACTGTAGGACCTTGTATAGAAAGTTGTGTTTCTTTCTAAATCATGTCCAATCAATTGAATTGGCCACAGATCGACTCAAATAAAGTTATAGAGACATCTCAAGGATAGCCAAAGGAAAATGGATGCACTCGAGCTCAATTTGGAGTGTCATAGCAAAGGGGTTGAATACTTATTGACTCAATACATTCCAACTTTTCATTTTTAATGATCTTGTTACGATTTACCATCCTTCTCCCAGCAGTTGTTAGGGCAGGAATTTGGAACTTGGCCATGGTGCTGGGCCTGCCGGCGATAGCTCGCTTACTCTTTGCAAAGGAATCCGTGGGGTCTTTAATGTCCAAATAATGCTGGCAGATGTGATGCCCTTTTAACGTTCATCTGGGGGACGGCACACATCCTGCCCATGAAATCACCAGAATGACAGTTTTATAGTTGGGTCGGGCTATTCAAACCCAGGCTAGACAGCTTAGATGTGAGTGTGCATATCTCTAAGCCATCCCCCCCCACCCCCTCCATCCCCTCAAAATGTCTACTCGAGCCAAATTCCAACAGTTTATATATACAGTGTATATATATATTGTATACAAGATCGAGGCTCGTGTAAGAGCTAGCACATTAAACACAAAAAACATAAACGGACACATAATACGTATAATAAAGGGAGGGGGGACAAGATTGGGAGAGAGGGGGAAGCACACAAGCACAACAGTAGAGAACAAGGACATCGGGAGATCTGTGGAAGGCTGGGGTGGGCAGGAAGGGGGTACACGGTATAAAACAAATTGACACTACCAGGGATTTCAGGAATGAAGTCGGAGATTGAAAGAGGTGGATTTGGGGTGTATTAACAAGAGTAATAGCCTGGTGTTGGCTTCGCGGTTAGGGTGCCAGCTTGGGATCCGAGGATCCTGGGTTCGAATCCTGGTCAATCGCTGAATTAACACCAGGGGGGTTTACTCAGCCTGTCATCCTTCCGAGGTCGGCAAATTGAGTACCACTTCACTGGTAATTCCCTGTGTGTCGCAAGAGGCGACTAACAGGGTTGGCGGCAGGAAGGGCATCCGGCCATAAAACATTGCTTCAAAAAGGGGGCCACGGTGCCCGAAAAAGGCCAACCCCTGCTCTGCGGGGAAAAATGGCCTCTAAAGGTGGTTCTAACAAGGGTAGAAAAGATCAAGGTTTTGGAAGGGGGAAGATAAGAGATGGTGGTGAACAGCTGTTTTAAATACCTGGAGGGAGGAGTGGGATTGAAGAGAGTGAGGGAGTTTGTTCCAGAGGTGGGAGAAAAGAGGAATGAAGGAGTGAAGGTGAGCAGAGTCTTGATTTTGGCGTGGTCATCTTTGGCGAGTACACAGTCAGTAGAGTCTTCACATCCAAAGTACAGTTACATGTACACATTCCACCTGTTGTGGAATTTTCTTTCTATTGCTTCAGACCCTCAAACGATTATGCCAAAACGGCTCTTCTTACCTGGTAGAGACGTATGGGGAGCTGTGATGGAGGTATGTGTCCCTTGGAAGCGACAAGAGTTGTAACAGCTTCTTCATGCGTTGGGGAAAGGCAAAGCTTTGCTCTTTTCCGGTCTTGAAGGCGGAACAGCTCATCACCAAATTCTGACCATCGGCCTGACGCTTGCCATGGTGCCGCCGGGCAAAGCAGCGACAGTGATATCTAGAAAAATTGCCTTCACAGTTCACTTCAATTAGTCTCCACATACATCATCCACTTAGAATTCTTTGAATAATACCTTATACTTATGACATGTATAAGGTCATAACTTATGACTTATACCTCGCACTATTATGCTTGCACTATTTTATAAACACTACACCCTCCCCACATCAATGCCTGCTTACCTTTTGTGCTCCCAATGCTTCCATCTCCGCATCAATCTCCTGTTCAAGGCGCTGCAGTGCTCGCACAGCCAGAGGAAGCAGGTGAAAGAGGCCTGGTCCAACACTTTGCCACAACACACCTTCTCCCAGCTCAAATTGTCTTGGGCTCACTTTTTTGTCTTTCACGTCTACATCAGAATGACATTGACCCACCTCATCTTTTAGCTCTGCCTCTAAATGTCCATTTTCAGTTTTTTCAAATTCTGCTTTAACAGCGGGTAACATCCCCCATTGACTGAGTGGTGGATACAGGCGTGAAGCGACAGTGCGCCATGCAGGTCGAGTACAGCGTTGAGCAGACTGCATGCTGCAAGCAGTTGATCGTAACAGGAGCGGTCGAAGCAGAGATGTCATTGAACTGCACATCATCATACATCACACATCACAAAGAGTAAACTCGAGCAATTTGTTGTCATAAAAGGCAAACGTTTCTGGTTTCTAACTAGTTCTACGTGTTACAGAAATATATTTTAGCCACGTGCTGTAAAGTTGAACTTGTACCTCGTTTTTATTTTTGCAATAACCACTTTTGTTCATGATTGGTGATGGCACGCACATTATACAGCAGCAATCTTAACATTGCACAAACACACCTTGCAAAATTTATCGCATTAGTAAAAGTTCTTTATTTTTACGGCGTAGACCGTAGGGCAAAGCCGTCTACAGTAGTGTTTGTCTGTCCGTATGTATGTATGTATGTCCCTCACAAACGTACACCAATCAGAGATGAGGATCTGGTCACATGACAGGGGTGATGTGATGTGATTACATCTGTGATGGCATTACGGCATAGGACAGCTGACTCCACACACCACCATTTTGATTTATATGCTGTTCAGGCCGAACATATCGTCGAACCTGTCATATATCACAATCGCCATGCTCTACCTTTACGTTTTTCTTTCAGTGTGAAACACAAACAAACCTATTGTTAAAATGACCATCAAATATCAAAAGCATAGCCATTACGGGTCTTCCAACGGCACAGTACGTATAGGCCTTAGGCTTCATGCCTTCATGCCTCACCTTCAGGCTGCTTCAGGCAAATTAGTCCAAGTTTCTTCACACAGTTAACACAGTTTCTCTTAGCCCTTCACCTAGAATGGCTGTATGCCTTGTCTGGGGCAATATCCATTAAACAAAAAAACAAACAAAAAAAACAGTAGTTTCGTTTTTGTCATAATAATAATAACGTTAATAATAATGATATAGTAAATATAATCATAAACCTGCAATCCCTTTGTGGTGACTGCAAAGTTACTGGATTGAAGCGGTGTATGGTTCATATGAGAAGTGGTGTACTAATTATTGAGGGAGTAAGGAAGTAGCCTCGATTTATTAATACAGTGAAGGAACTGCGCTCCAACGCGAGTCGAAAGAATTGACGCGACCAAAGACGGAATTCGTCCGAGTTGCTTTATTGAAACAAAACAGCTCAGGTATTCTGACAAGCCCGTTTTTCGGGCAACAATATATATACACATTTATGTCGGGAAGTTTGCCCGGCAAAAGCTATACCGGGCATGCCCGGGTATCAAGGGCGAGCCTTGGAAAGGCGAGTCTGGACCTGCCCGGGCGTGTTTGGCTGCGGCCTGGCAAGTCGAGGCTGGGCGTGCCCGGGCGCTCTGGGCGAGCACTGGAAAGGCGATAGCGGGCATGCCCGGACGCTCTGGGCGAGCCCTGGAAAGGCGATAGCGGGCATGCCCGGACGCTCTGGGCGAGCCCTGGAAAGGCGATAGCGGGCATGCCCGGACGCTCTGGGCGAGCCCTGGAAAGGCGATAGCGGGCATGCCCGGACGCTCTGGGCGAGCCCTGGAAAGGCGAGAGCGGGCATGCCCGGGAAAGACGAGACCGGGCGTGCCCGGGAGGTTCGGGCGTGCCCGGGAACAGTGAGTCCGGGCATGCCCGGGAGAGGCGCGTCTGGCCGTGTTCTGGCCGGTGCAAGGCGATTATGTACATCCAGCGGTAACCGCTACACACGCCCCTCCAGAATCGACCTGCACCGGCAGGGTCAATTTAAGGGGGGTCCGGATGACCCGGCCGAAGCGACCCCTGGAGGGTCGTGGGGAGGGGTCTGACGTGGTGGTGGGTGGTCGAGCGGGGGGAACTGTGGACGGGGGGCGGCCTCGCCGCGGAGGAAGGGCCAACCGTGGTGGTCGGTCGACGTCCATGTGCGCCGGTTTGAGGCGGTCCACAGAAATCCGGTCCGGCCGGCCGCCGAAGTCGACGATGAAAGACTTGTCGCCCCGTCGCAGGACCCGGAAGGGCCCGTCGTACGGCGGCCGGAGTGGCCCCCGGTGCGCGTCATGACGCACAAAGACGTACTCCGCTGTGCGAAGCGCCGGGGGGACGTAGGACTGGGGGCCACCGTGGCGGGACGTCGGCACGGGGGCAAATCGTCGGGCGGCCTCCTGGAGGTCCGAGCGCTGGCGAGCGGCGGACCAGGGACTGGTAGCGTCAGGCACAAATTCGCCCGGGACGCGGAGTGGCTGGCCGTAGACGAGCTCGGCGGCGGACGCCTGGAGGTCTTCCTTGGGGGCCGTGCGAAGGCCCAAAAGGACCCACGGCAGCCGGTCGGCCCAACCGTCGTCCTGAAGGCCGGCCATGAGTGCGGCCTTCATGGAGCGGTGAAACCGCTCGCACAACCCATTGGCTTGGGGGTGGTAGGCCGTGGTGCGGTGCAGCGTGACCCCCAACGAACGGGCGACCGCGCCCCAAAGCTCAGACGTGAACTGTGGGCCGCGGTCGGACGAGATGTCCGCTGGTGCGCCGAAGCGCGCGACCCAGGTGGCGATGAACGCCTGCGCCACGTCGGCGGTGGTGGTGGAGGTGAGGGGCACGGCCTCCGGCCACCTGGTGGTCCTGTCCACCATGGTGAGCAGGTGGGTGAACCCCCGCGAGGGGGGCAGGGGACCCACCAGGTCCACGTGGACGTGGTCGAAACGCCGTTCAGGCACGGCGAAAGGTGCCAGCGGGGCCTGGGTGTGGCGGTGGACCTTGGCTCGCTGGCAGGCCGTGCAGGCGTTGGCCCAGTCGCGGATGTTTCGTCGAAGGCCGTGCCAGACGAAACGCGCCGACACCAGCTTCTGAGAAGCTTTCCGGCCCGGGTGAGAAAGGCCGTGGATGGAGGCGAAGATGCGGCGCTGCCAGGAAACGGGCACGATGGGGCGCGGCTGGCCCTGGGAGACGTCGCAGAGCAGGACGGTGCCCGCGAAGGGGATGTCGGCCAGGCGGAGGCCCGTGTCCGCCACGCGGAGTGCCTGCACCGAGGCGTCGGTGGTCTGGTCGGCCGCCATGAGCGTGAAGTCCACGCCGAGGTGGACCGCGTTCGCGCTGGCCCGCGAAAGGCAGTCGGCCACGGCGTTGTCTTTGCCGGCGACGTGCTGGATGTCCGTGGTGAACTCCGACACGGCGGAGAGGTGGCGCTGCTGGCGGGCCGACCACGGCTCCGTGACCTTAGCCATTGCGTAGACCAACGGCTTGTGGTCGACGAAAGCCGTGAACGGGCGGCCCTCCAGGAGGTGTCGGAAATGGCGAACGGCCAGGAATAGCCCGAGCAGCTCGCGGTCGAACGTGCTGTAGTTTAACTCGTTCGGCCGGAGTTGCCGGCTGAAAAAAGCGAGTGGCTGCCAAACCCCGTCCACCCATTGCTCATGGACGGCGCCCACCGCGTAGTTGGAGGCGTCCGTAGTGAGGGCGATGGGCGCGTTGAGCACCGGGTGAGCCAGCAGCGTTGCGTCGGCGAGGGCCCGTTTGGCACTGGCGAAAGCCGCGTCCATGGCCGCGGACCAAACAATGTCATGCTTGGCCGGCTTGCCCCGGAGGGCCTCGTAAAGGGGCCGCATGAGCTGAGCAGCGCGGGGCACGAATCGGTGATAAAAATTCACCATGCCGAGGAACTCTTGGAGGGCCTTGATGGAACGGGGACGCGGGAACGTGGTGATGGCCTCGACCTTGGTCGGCAGCGGCACGGCCCCGGTCTTGGTGATGCGGTGGCCCAAAAAGTCAACGGTCGTCGCGCCGAAGTGGCATTTGACCGGGTTGACAATTAAGCCGTGCTCGCTGAGGCGACCGAACAGTGTTCGGAGGTGGAGGAGGTGCTCGGCGCGGGACGTGCTGGCGACGAGGATGTCGTCCACATAGACGAAAAGAAACGGCAGGTCGCGCAGCACGCCGTCCATCAAGCGCTGGAACGCCTGGGCCGCGTTCTTGAGGCCAAACGGCATCCGCAAAAATTCGAACAGGCCGAACGGCGTGATGACGGCCTTCTTCGGGACGTCGGCCGCCCGGACAGGTACCTGGTGGTAGCCCCGTATCAGGTCAATTTTCGAAAAGATGACCCGTCCCGCCAAACGGGCGGAAAAGTCCTGAATATGCGGGATCGGGTACCTGTCGGGGGTGGTAGCGTCATTGAGACGGCGGTAGTCGCCACACGGGCGCCATCCACCCCCCGGCTTTGGCACGATGTGCAGTGGCGAGGCCCACGCGCTATCGGAGCGCCGCACGATGCCGAGGTGCTCCAACGCGTCGAATTCGGCCTTTGCCACGGCGAGCTTGGCTGGGTCGAGGCGGCGGGCCCTGGCGTAGACCCGCGGGCCCGTAGTGGGTATGTGGTGCTCGATCCCGTGCCGCACTGCGACGGCCGAAAACGTCGGCCGCGTGAGGGCCGGGAATTCCACGAGCAGGCGAGCGAACTCGTTCGTTGCCGGGAGGGCGCACGCCAGTTCGGTCGGCGCGGAGCTGCTCATTGTGCACGCCAGGGAGCTGAAGGTCTCGGCGTGGACAAGGCGACGTCGTTTGACGTCGACCAGCAGCCCGTGCGCGCAGAGGAAGTCGGCGCCCAGCAAAGCCACGGGGACGCTGGCGGTAACAAAAGTCCATTGAAAGCGCTGGCTGCCGAAGCAGAGGGTGACGACGCGTGGGCCGAAAGTGCGTATGGCCGAGCCATTAGCAGCGACCAAAGAGGGGCCGCAAACTGCGTCCAGCCTGTCCTGCTCGGAGGCAGGTATGACGCTCAGTTGGGCGCCGGTGTCGCACAGGAAACGCCGTCCAGACGCTTTGTCCCGAATAAACAGCAAGTTGCCCGAGTGGCCGGCGCTCATGGCTGGGAATGAACGCCGGCCCGGCCGTTTCCCGACCTGCCGAAAGTGCACGGGGGCCAGCACGTCCGAGCCTTGTGTCCGAAACTGGCATGGTAATAACACCACGCCCGGTCAGGTGGAGGCCCCGGCCGTCGTGTCGGAAGCGGGCGGTACGGCGTGGCGGCCGCCAGTTGCACCGGCAGTTCGGCCTCCAACCGCGCAGGGCGCTCGGGCGTCGTGGGCGTCGCCTCGGACGGCGGCGGGTTCCAGGTAACCGCGCCGATGTGCTGGCCCGCCGAGGAGATCTTATCGGCTTCCCTGGCGAGGGCGCGGGAATCCGTGATCAACGTGCCAGCCAGGGCGAGGCGTACCGGGTTAGGCAGCTGACGGAGGAACAGCTCCCGGAACAGGAATGCCGGAGAGTGCTCGCCGAGCAACGAGAGCATATAGTCCATGCGCTCGGACGGGCGCGTGTCGCCGAGCTCGGGCAGGTCAAGCAGGCGCCGTGCGCGTGCTGCCGGTGAGAGGGCGAAAGCGCCGAGGAGGAGCGTCTTCAGCGCGTCGTATTTGTCAGCAGCCGGCGGGTGCTGGAGGAGGCTCAAGGCGCGGGCTGCGGTGGCGGAACCGAGCGCCGCCACAACATGGTGGAAGCGGGTGTCGTCCGCGGTGATGCCTCGCAGGGCGAACTGGGAGTCCGCCTGGGCGAACCAAACAGCCGCGTGAGCCTCCCAGAAGGTAGGCAGTTTAAGCGTCACTGCCGTATCCATGTCGGTAGGTCACCAATGAAGGAACTGCGCTCCAACGCGAGTCGAAAGAATTGACGCGACCAAAGACGGAATTCGTCCGAGTTGCTTTATTGAAACAAAACAGCTCAGGTATTCTGACAAGCCCGTTTTTCGGGCAACAATATATATACACATTTATGTCGGGAAGTTTGCCCGGCAAAAGCTATACCGGGCATGCCCGGGTATCAAGGGCGAGCCTTGGAAAGGCGAGTCTGGACCTGCCCGGGCGTGTTTGGCTGCGGCCTGGCAAGTCGAGGCTGGGCGTGCCCGGGCGCTCTGGGCGAGCACTGGAAAGGCGATAGCGGGCATGCCCGGACGCTCTGGGCGAGCCCTGGAAAGGCGATAGCGGGCATGCCCGGACGCTCTGGGCGAGCCCTGGAAAGGCGAGAGCGGGCATGCCCGGGAAAGACGAGACCGGGCGTGCCCGGGAGGTTCGGGCGTGCCCGGGAACAGTGAGTCCGGGCATGCCCGGGAGAGGCGCGTCTGGCCGTGTTCTGGCCGGTGCAAGGCGATTATGTACATCCAGCGGTAACCGCTACAACAGCAACATAGTCTTCATAATAATAATAACGTTAATAATAATAATAAAGTAAATATAATCGTAACACTGTAATCCCTTTGTCGTGATTGAAAAATATTTAATACTTGCATTATTTGCCAACTGCTAACAGTTATCCACCCAGGTCATAAAGGTCTTCAACTAAAGTATCAAACAAGCCTGGCTATGCCGCTGTTAGACTTTCGGTCATGTTTTAGTCTTGTGTTCTCATGTGAAATCATCCAAACATGGGAGAGAGGTCGGTCGGACGTGGATTATTGCGAGCTTGGATTTGAGGCGGTGTATAAACGCTTTTCCATTCTCGCTGGGCTTGACTATATACCATAGTTATATGGCCCCACACACAATAAATATGTGAAATTAAAAGTGTTTGTCACTAAAAAGGTTAAACTTTTTTAATGTTTCATTTTGTTACAGGAAATCATCCAAGCCTGTGAGAGGTTGGTCTGACGTAGAAAGGAATTGTAGGCATACGGGAACTTACGTACTTTTAAAATTGGATAAAACGTGAATTAAAAATAGAGAATCAACAAATAGATATAAACTTGTCAAGGTCCATAACGTTGGTTATGTATTGTCCACATTTCAGACATGAAGTGAATTTTTTAGCATGTAAACTATTTGCTCAAAAAACCCGACTCGGTATTATACAATTTTTTTATGTTCTTCATAACCCTTTTATTCATGAAAATTAATAGCACAAACATGTTAATTAAGGGTAACGTTTGTGCAAATTTTAAACCTGAAATCACTAACCCTAATTTCCCCATAAGTTTGTGGATTTGCGGTTCACGGGGATTTTCAAGAACGTAATCCCCGCGAACGGCAAGGCCCTTCTGTATATACTTAGACACTGCGTGGTGTATCGTGTTCTATGAACTCAATAGTTACCCTCGCCAGAGGAGAGGGTGTTGCATTTGAGTCCGTTTGTTACTTGCGAAAATCGAAGATTTTTCAAGTACAGTATATTGATTGGTCTTGTGCGTTATTCTTTCTGTATGTATATCAGTTGCCTACAGGTCAAAATTTTCAACTGATCTTCACGAAACTTCACCAAATGGTAGAGTTGGTCATAAGCAATAAGCCTATTGTTTTTGGGGTCAAAAGGTCAATAGGTCAACATAGGCCAAAGGTCACCAACTTTGTCAAATTTCTAAAATCCTCAATTTTCATAAATTGACTTGAAATTTTAAGAGGATTTGCATATCTGGTCACTGAATTCAACCACCAAGTATTTTGGAGGTCAACATCGACCAGATTTCTAAAATCCTCAATTTTCATCTGATTGACTTTAAATTTCAAGAGGATTTGCATATCTGGTCACTGAATTCAACCATAAGTATTTTTTGAGGTCAACATAGGCCGAATTTCTAAAGTCTTCACTTTTCAAACAAAACTTCATCCGATCAAGATGAAATTTATTGAGCGTCATCTCGGGATAAATTGGTGGAAAAAGAAGAAGATAGTCACTGGTCACGTGGTTCGGCCGCCATATTTGTTTTAAAACAAAAGCCTTAAAAACCACAAAAACACGTCCTGGAGAGGGTCTGCAACCTGATTTCTCTTTCTTGGTTATCATGTGATTGAGATGCTGTTGCTGTTTATTCATTCCTCAAACGACAACACTTCATTCCTAAAAGATTTTAAAAACGCCCTGGTGGTGATGTCCCTGTGCCTGCCCCATTGTTCTGCCCCATTGTTCTCCCCCATTGTTCTCTCCTATCTCCACCCAAGTGAAATTGGGTAGATGGTAAAGAATGAATCATAGACGATTCGATTGACTGACAGATTGAATTAACGCGGATCGATTGGATTGCATGAAGCACAAGCATGATGGGCCAAATGACCTCTTCTTGCGTTCAACTTCCTTGTATTAAAACCGGTGCATGATCATGTTTGATTTTTCAATTTGCTCTGTGTCCAATGTCGGAGACACTGATATTGCCGAGGTTATCAGGATGTGACAAATTATACTTACGTCCTTTACAAATCACCATGGGTATGTTCGATTACCAATCAGCATGTAGAGCACTCGCCAAGCGGCTTAAGCGCTCTAACGGAACGGCTGGCTTAGCAAGCTGATTGGTAGTGGAACACCCCCAGTTCTTTGTGGTCATCAGGAATAGTAAAAGCAAACATCGTGATAAAACGTGTAAGAGAATATGAACTCACGTAGACCCCATATCTCGAAACCGCGGAACCGGAAGTACAATCGCTTCCGGTCTCTTCCAACATTGGCTCAGCTCAGCATCGGCTTGTTGTTGTTTCATGTCTCAATCCTAGGGACCGTTTACAAGCTGGTGTTTCTCCTCGTGCATTCTCGTGCATCGTGCATCTTACACCGACCAAAATCATGCAATTTAACGTCTGTGTAATTATCTACATATTACGTACGCACAACAGCGGAATTTTGGAATACCTTCGAACGTTCCAATAACCTTTCCCCAACTCCCGGTCTATACTGTCTCGTTGCCGTTTTGTGATCTTCCTACATTCAAATGTGGCTTGAACAAGCTGGGTATGTGACTTGCTTATCTTGTAAGAGCTGCTGCTCAGATGAGATAGCAAGCAGTGTAACCTGGGGTCAAGGAATATCCAAGACTAGACCCTTTTGCTACCCGCAGTACGGGCAGGAATTTTGATCAGGGTGCCGGAGATAACGCACCTCCTCTTCATTAAAGACATCATGGGATCTTGGAAATGAAAGATATTGCTCCTCTTGACAAAGTCCAGGGTGACAGTTTATACTTGGGTTGAGATTCGAACCCATACTAGACAATACACATCTCCAAGTCCAAGATTAAGTATCCTGCCAGCCATCACATAGAGTCATAGAAGATTGAAAATCGAAATGAGTTGAAAAGAGGGAGTCGGGGTGAGGTGTGCTGATGTCGCTCTCTAATAATGGTGTCGATGGGTGGGGGACAGGGGGACATGATGTCATGGTGGGCTGGCTTACCCAAGAGAATGACTGAATGAGTTGAAAAGAGGGTGCGGGGGGTGTCGGTGTGTGATGTGCTGATGTCGCTCTCTAATATTGGTGTGGTGTGGATGGGTGGGGGACAAGGGGACATGATGCCATGGTGGGCTGGCTTACCCAAGAGAATGACTGAATGAGTTGAAAAGAGGGTGCGGGGGGTGTCGGTGTGTGATGTGCTGATGTCGCTCTCTAATATTGGTGTCGATGGGTGGGGGACAGGGGGACATGATGTCATGGTGGGCTGGCTTACCCAAGAGAATGACTGAATGAGTTGAAAAGAGGGTGCGGGGGGGTGTCGGTGTGTGATGTGCTGATGTCGCTCTCTAATATTGGTGTCGATGGGTGGGGGACAGGGGGACATGATGTCATGGTGGGCTGGCTTACCCAAGAGAATGACTGAATGAGTTGAAAAGAGGGTGCGGGGGGTGTCGGTGGGTGGGGGACAGGGGGACATGATGTCATGGTGGGCTGGCTTACCCAAGAGAATGACTGAATGAGTTGAAAAGAGGGTGCGGGGGGTGTCGGTGTGTGATGTGCTGATGTCGCTCTCTAATATTGGTGTCGATGGGTGGGGGACAGGGGGACATGATGTCATGGTGGGCTGGCTTACCCAAGAGAATGACTGAATGAGTTGAAAAGAGGGTGCGGGGGGGTGTCGGTGTGTGATGTGCTGATGTCGCTCTCTAATATTGGTGTGGATGGGTGGGGGACAAGGGGACATGATGCCATGGTGGGCTGGCTTACCCAAGATGACGGATTGAGTTTAAAAGGGTGGAGTGGGGGTGTCGGGGTGTGCTGATGGAGATTTTACCCATATTTTCACTGCCTGCCGTTCCATTCTATCCATAATTCTATTCATTCATGAGATGTAACAACCTGTTTCCATTGCATTTTGATATATGGTACGAACGTACACGGTGTGGCCTTCATGTGCACTGTTTATATCAACATGGAGTGGAATTTCTCCCCAGATGAGCTGGCAGACCACCCTGTGAGGGACTATTTCGGATATCTACCTTAGCGGCTACAATTTAAAGATCTCATTAACCTGCAACAGGTGCCGAAACAGGGTGGATGTGTGCTAGGTAAGGTAACCCTTGTTGGTCAAGATCCCTGCAGCAAGTGATGGTGTGGGTGTAGCACAAGTTCATGCTCACCTTTCCAATCAAGGTGTTACTTGAGTATATTATATTTATAATTTAATATATTGTGGTGCTGCGCACACACGACTCGATTGCCAGAGAGGTAGGCCACAACGCGTTGGTACAACAGAGTCTTTATTCAAAGCTCGTACTTCAGCACTGGGCGGGGGCGGGCACGGGCTCGAGCTTCGAGCTCGCATATATGTCCCGAGGCCACGCCTAGTCCCCGGGCGTGGCCGATCGGTCGAAAGGCGGGGCATGTGCTTTCGCTCCCCGCCTGGACGCTCGCGCCACCCACTGGTGCGCGGAATTATTGCCCCTTGTGGCTTGTGCCCGCCACAATATATTGTGATCAGGATGAACTTTGTCCCCATGTGTTTTACAACGGGGGTTCCCAAAGTGGATTCGTGACATGTTCATACGAAGAAAAACTATTCAGATTAACCGTTAACTTGATCCTTCCGTATTCTTACACGTCACAACTCCCGCCCCCCCTTTCACTGACACACAAAGTAAAAATCGCCTTAAACAATCATCTCCTCTCGTTTAACTTCGTGGAAAGATTTTAAAATGTAATTTTTTAAATAACGATAGTAAAGTGGACAAATTGCAGTGTGAAAATAAAGTGGACAAATTGCAGTGTGAAAATTTTCTGCTAAAACTATCTTGTATACAAACGAATACATTTTAAAAAACAAGCCAAGCTGCAAAAGCTAATAAGAAAAACGGAGGAACCACAGCCGAGCTGCAGAAACACTGATAATATACTTAATAAGACCACAGATATGATTCGCCTCGTTCTTCAATAACTCACCACAAACATTCAAGCATAAAACGTAATAAATAAAAACCATCAAAAATTTAATAACAAAAAAACGATTAACCAAAATAACGAAAAATAAGAATTTTTTTTTATTCTGCACTGCATTCCATCAAAATTATTAACTTCGTTAATCGTCATTATTAATTGTGCTGTCACCGATAAACATTTAATATACAAGGTTCGTTTAACATTTTCGTATTAACTGGAGGCACTGGGTTACCTTCCACCATTCCGAACTCGAAGAAACCATTCGCCAATCGGTGGTCATGTTACTTATGATGTTAAAAGAACGAGCCAATGAAGTGACTCCTTTTTCCACGTGATCTCCCAGCTGAGACAATCGAGGTAACTTTCGATTTCACTTCCTGAGGCATAACGCCTCAAAATATAAACATTGGTGCACGTCCTGCGTCGGTCCTTAAAACTACATTTTCGTTTGCGCGGTTTTATCACACGATGAAAACCTCGGTTTCTCCCTCGTATTTTTACGTAGATGTTTGTCCTACCCGAGCGAGAGCGCTTCGTGTTCTGTGGAGAGCATGACAATGGCGAGCAAAAAAATTCATTCCTTCATCCGTTGTTTGATGTTCACGTTCCGCTTACCATGCTGGTCTCGTGTTTTTTCTGCTTAAACATTGAGTTGCATGATCCGTATTTATATATATCACATCACATCACATCACATCCCACAGATTCTGGTGAAACATCTCGAAAGATTAAAAGGGACCCAAAGCATTGATATCGAAATTGAGGATTAAATGCGCTAGCAGGGGTGTCACGATAGGGAGTGGGGAGTTGGGGCGCAACAGGGACAGGGTTTGGGGTTAGGGGGCAACATGGTTTGGGGGTTAGGGGAAAACAGGGTTGGGGGTTAGAGGGCAACAGGGTTGGTGGTTGGAGGGCAACAGGGTTTGGGGGTTATGGGGCAACAGCGTTGGGGGTTAGGGGAAAACAGGGTTGGTGGTTAGAGGGCAACAGGGTTGGTGGTTGGAGGGCAACAGGGTTGGTGGCTAGGGGGAAACAGGGTTGGTGGTTAGAGGGCAACAGGGTTGGTGGTTGGAGGGCAACAGGGTTTGGGGGTTATGGGGCAACAGGGTTGGGGGTTAGAGGGCAACAGGGTTGGTGGCTAGGGGGAAACAGGGTTTGTGGCTAGGGGGAAACAGGGTTGGTGGCTAGGGGGAAACAGGGTTGGTGGCTAGGGGGAAACAGGGTTGGTGGCTAGGGGGAAACAGGGTTGGTGGTTAGGGGGAAACAGGGTTGGTGGTTAGAGGGCAACAGGGTTGAGGGCTAGGCAGCAACAGGGTTGGGGGCTAGGGGGAAACAGGGTTGGGGGCTAAGCAGCAACAGGGTTGGGGGGTTAGGCATCAACAGGAGTGGGGGTTAGGAGGCAACAGGGTTGGAGCCTTCTCGGTGCTTGGCCATAGTACACAAGGTGGATTATGTCCACAAAACAGCTGCCCCATATTAAGTTATAATGACCTGTCATTTGTGCAAGCACCCAAGGGGATTGAACAAGCTACAAAATGTAAAACTTTATTTTTCTTATAATTCCATATGGGGGGCAAACACCCCTTGTGACCTTCCTCCTCCTCCCCCTCCCCCCCCCCCAAAAAAAACCTTACGAAAAATGTAATTATGACCTTGTGTCTGAGATTCTGATTGGTCGTTCTCATGGTGTTTTTGCTGGTTAAATGAATATGATATACAAATAATTTGATATAATCCACCAGTATTGCTGTCAAAAAATATAGTCATGGCAAAAAATATTGGCACCCTTGCACTTTTTTCAAATAATGCACCATTTCTTCCAGAAAATTGTTGAAATTAAAAAAATATTTTGGTATCCACATATGTATTTCTTTGATTTGCAGTGGAACAAAACAAAAAAAGCTGAAAAAATTACTAAATCCTAGGTTATTCCACACAGAAATCCTAAAATGGCCCGGACAATATTATTGCCACCTTTTAGAAGTTGTTATAAATAATTAGATTTCAAGCAGGTGATTCTCCTTTATTTTGGAATTGAACTCACCTGTGATCAAAAATAACTCATTCAACCAGTTTGAATGGAGAAAAGGAGTCATTCTGCTGTTTTGTGTCACTGTGTGTACCATAATGAGCAGGGACAAAAGAAAGAAAACCAAAGAATTGTCTGAGGAGGTCAGACACAGAATTGTAGCCAAACATGGACAATCTCAAGGCTACGTGTCCATCTCCAGAGACCTTGATGTTCCTGTGTCCACCATACGCAATGTTATCAGGAAGTTTAAGGCCCATGGCACTGTAACCAACCTCCCTGGACGTGGCCGCAAGAGAAAACTTGATCGAAGATTCAAGTGAAGGATTGTTTGAATGGTGGAGAAAGCACCTCGATCAACTGCCAAACAGATTCAAGCTGACCTTCAGACACAAGGTACGACAGTTTCAACTCACGCCATCCGTCACCAACTCAATGAAAGGGGGTTCTATGGTAGGAGACCCAGGAGGACCCCACTGCTAAGAGAGACATAAGAAAGCCCAACTGGAGTTTGACAAAACACACCTGAACAAGCCAAAATCCTTCTGGGAAAATGTCCTGTGGACAGATGAGACCAAATTAGAGCTTTTTGGTAAAGCACATCATCTCTATGTTTACAGAAAACAAAATGAAGCCTTCAAAGAAAAGAACACCTTCCCTACAATCAAACATGGAGGAGGATTCAGTGATCTTTTGCGGTTGCTGTGCTGCCTGTGGCACCAAGTACCTTGAATGTGTGCGTGGCATCATGAAATCAGGAGATTACTAAGCCATTTTGGAGTGCAATGTTCAACCCAGTGTCAGAAAGCTTGGTCTCCGTCGAAGGTCAAGGGTCTTGCAGCAGGACAATGACCCAGGTGAAGTAATCTTATCTTGAATCTTAGTGATCTTAGTAATCTTGGTAATCTTACAATTCACCTGTGGGGAGATCTGAAAACAGCAGTTGGGAGAAGGCACCCTTCAAATCTGGGAGAACTGGAGCAGTTTGCACAAGAAGAGTGGGCCAAACTGCCAGTAGAGAGGTGCAGGAAGCTCATTCATGGCTACAGGAAGCACTTGACTGCAGTTATTTTGTCCAAAGGATGTGCTACCAAATATTAAGTCTAGGGTGTCAATAATTTTGTCAATGCCATTTATTTTTATTTTCTGATTTAAAAGGATATATTAAGTTCTGAATAAAAAACAAAGGTTCTGTAATATTAACAGTGAAATAAAGAATTGGGGAGATTTCAATACTTTGATACTTTACTTTTGTCAATTTCAACTTATTTTTAGAGAAAATTGTGAGTTGTTTGAAAAAAGTGCAAGTGTGCCAATATTTTTGGCCACGACTGTATCTATAGAAATTACAATATAGACATATCTTATTTAACAACCCAATTGTTCCTACCTTGTGGGGTGACCAGGGAAAGGTTTTGATCGAACTCTTTCGTGCCACGAACTCTCTTACCAGGCCGGGCGTTTGAAGGTGTTGGACCTCGTGATTTGTTTCAGGGAGCCGGTGATAACTCAACTACCCTTTACGAAAGACATCGTGGGATCCTTTAAAATCCAACATCTCGTACGAGCAGTCGGTGCCCTCAGGTTGACGTCCACCTGAGGGACTGTGAGCGCACCGATGTGTCACATCGTCCCGGTCCTGCCTGCAAAGCACCCATCTGACGGTCTATAGTCGGGTCAAGAATCAAACTCGGATTTCAAAGCAAGGTAAGTGCGTTACCTTTACACCATCCGACCAGACTACTGTATTATATAAATACAACGTATGTATAATAGACCTTACCATGCTTGGAATCAGTAAATGTTTGACTGTATCACTGCTGGGAAATGCACCGATTTTGTGAACATTATAGGCCATTGCACATTGGGGTATGAGTCCCTGAAATACAGTTTCCATCCAATAAGGATGGGGATTACTTGAAATCAATTTATACGTGTTCCAAATACGTATCTGTTTCACAATATTCTTATCCCCACATGACCTGTCAGCTGACCCGACCTCAGATAATTTTTAACTAGCAATTCACAAAAACCCATAGAAGCATGTCGTGCATGGCCTATGTGGAAGCCATACTTATTACAAACTTGTGTCTTATTACTTATTATTACAAACTTATTACAAACTATTACAAACTTATTACAAAGCCCACAGAATCTTGTTTCTCACAGTCTGAGAGTCCTTTAGGTGCTTTTTTGCAAACTCCAAGCGGGCTTTCATGTGTCTTTCACTGAGGAGAGGCTTCCGTCTGGCCACTCTGCCATAAAACCCAGATCGGTGGAGTATTGCAGTGATGGTTGTCCTTCTGGAAGTTTCTCCCATCTCCACACAGGATCTCTGGAGCTCAACCAGAGTGACCATCGGGTTCTTGGTCACCTCCAATACCAAGGCCCTTCTCCCCCGATTGCTCAGTTTGGCCGGGCGGCCAGCTCCAGGAAGAGTCCTGGTTGTTCCAAACTTCTTCCATTTAAGAATTATGGAGGCCACTGTGCTCTTGGGAACGTTCAATGCAGCAGAAATTTTTTTGTAGGCTTCCCCAGATCTGTGCCTCGACACAATCCTGTCTCTGAGCTCTGCAGGCAGTTCCTTCGACCTCATGGCTTGATTTGTGCTCCGATATGCATTGTCAGCTGTGAGACCTTATA
Source organism: Myxine glutinosa (assembly GCF_964187855.1). Taxonomy (NCBI): domain Eukaryota; kingdom Metazoa; phylum Chordata; class Myxini; order Myxiniformes; family Myxinidae; genus Myxine; species Myxine glutinosa. The sequence continues at coordinate 89,371,637 of NC_136262.1, read as the reverse complement.
TAGACAGGTGTGTGCCTTTCCAAATCATGTCCAATCAATTGAATTTACCACAGGTGGACTCCAATCAAGGTGTAGAAACATCTCAAAGATGATCAAGAGAAATGGGAGGCACCTGAGCTAAATTTCAAGTGTCATAGCAAAGGGTCTGAATACTTATGTCAATGTGATATTTCATTTTTTTATTTTTAATAAATTTGCAAAACTTTCTAAAATCCTGTTTTCTCTTTGTCATTATGGGGTATTGAGTGTAGATTGATGAGGGAAAAAATGAATTTAAATGATTTCAGCATAAGGTTGCAACATAACAAAATGTGAAAAAAGTGAAGGGGTCTGAATACTTTCTGAATGCACTGTATTTTGAAAATCACCAAGGTCACCATCTCACTGAAGCAAATATGTTCCACACTGCAAAATGCTCTGCTGGTATATAAAATGCCTTCTTGGTCTACAAAAAACCCCTCTTACCACAAAACCAGCAACGCATTTTGCAATGTGGAACACATTTCCTGCAAGGAGATGTATTCACATCACAGATTTGTAAAATAACGTTTATTTGCTGTTAAGGGTGTTCATTTTATTGTGGCAGAGCCCTGCATGATACTATGGGCCAGTAGGGGAAGCTTGAGAACAAGGTGGGAAAAATTCCAATGGGAAGGAAGGATTAATAGGGGAAGAAATAACTCCAGGGGTCAAGCCTGAGAAGAGGATGTTGTGAGCGGAAGGACATGGGAGCAAGAGTTAGAAAGATGTCAGCTGAGGATACGTGAAGAACCACTGTGCTGATGGTGACTGTAGATGCAGGCAGGAAAACCCTGAGGCTGTCCACTGCTTGCATATCAATATGGTCTCATTGGTACAAGTAGGAGAGCCTAGAGGATGTCCATGGTGCACACAGTTCCTCACCGAGTACAGGTGGTAGAGCCCCACAGCACACACACACAGCACCACAGTGCGGTGCCGGTGAGAGCGAGATCGAAACAGCTCTGAAGCACAAAATTAGTGCATGCAGCCCACATGCCGCCAATCCAAAGCCTTTTCACCATCTAGATCTCCTCTGTACATGCCCTCAAATATGGAGAGGAGGGGTGGGAACTGGAGGCGAAAGAGAGAGAGGAGGGGGAAGGGAAGAGGATAAATTTACCTATGCGAAGAGTGCTTTATCCTTAGCGTTGTCCAGGTAAAAAAAGGAAATTGTAATACTCTCTGCAACCACCACCAGGTGGCTCCACCCCTGCGTGAGGCCTCGGCCACATAGCCTATGTTACCACCCACAAAAAGTTGTATTTGTACCCCGAGTTAGGAGTTTATCAATTAAATTTGCATTTCCTTTCATCTCTCGAGTCGAATTCCAATGGAAAGGACAATTGCGGACATGCCTCCAGCATAACTAATTATTATGGAAGTGATAAGCGTGCTAAATTATTGGTGCATAGATCAAATAAATAACGGTAACCCTGTGTATGATTTAGCACGCTTCAACCACATATTTCATTTTCACTCGGACATCTCCGAAGCAGCAACTCCGACATGGTCACGCCATGTATTTTGCTCCGACATATAATAAAGCATGAGTGTCCGTCCATCTGTCCCTGAACTGCACCCTCAGTTTTGGGGCTATCCCGGCCAAACCTTCTGTGGAACCTTTTGGGGTCCCAGCGGGTGTCGTAATGCAGGTTGGAGGTTTCACAAATTCCTCAATAAAATTATGATTTTGAGTTTCCACCCGCACAAAATTGCTCCCGAAACGAATTTAAACACAATAGTGTTATTATTTATATTTAAAATTATATTTAATAGTTAATTATATTTATAGTTAATTTATATTTATATTTATATTTATAATTTATATTTAATTTATATTTATATTTATATTTAAATAAACACAATATTTAAACACAATAGTGTTAAAACACAATAGTTAAACACAAACACAATAGTTCAGCAGAAACATTCCCTGGTTTGATATTTCTATACAATCGTGATTTTGAGTTCCCCCCCCCCCCCCCCCCCCGAACTACGCTGCTTTTAACCATTCTAAGGTGGGTGGCAAGTTTCATAAATTTCTCAATACTATTATGATTTCCTATCCATACGAGCTGTTGCGTATCCGCCCTTGCTCTCTGGCAGATTAGTCTGTATTGGTTATCACATGAGAATGGTGTCTATAATAGTTTACCTCACACATGTTGGTAACATTGTATTTTGTTACATAAATGGTATAGTATTAATTTGTGATTGTAATGATGCTGTTTTGAATGAAAATATAGAGAGAATGAGTTTAAAGGAGAATGAGGCTTTGATGAGGATTTCCACCCGTGACATTCGTGGATTCGCCATTTACAGTTTCGCCATTGACCACATATAGAAACATTCAGCTGCAGTGGTTTTTTTGTTTTTTTGCCCAAGTTCTTCATGAACTGGCTGTCCATGCCTGACGTTCGACTGAAGGTGGCACAGAAATGTGGAATTTATTGGTCAATGGTTTGGCATTCACCATTTCTGTAAGCAAGTATGTATACATGTGTGTGTGTATATATGTGTGTGTGTGTGTGTGTGTGTGTGTGTGTGTGTGTGTGTGTGTGTGTGTGTGTGTGTGTGTGTGTGTGTGTGTGTGTGTGTGTTCTGGTATTGGTGGATATTGGCAGCATGGCTTTTCCTACATCTGCTTTAACATGTATTATCTTTATTCCTAACTAGATGGACATCTTATTGAGGAAACAATCTTTACTTATTTCAAGTGAACTAGTGAGGATAAATTCACTTATTTCTAATAATCTACTATTGTTTAATTACTGCTTAAAAAAAAGAATCGAAAACCATTGTAACTAATAACTAATTAAATGAAACGATTATTAAGAGAAACAGTTAGATGAAGTTTTTGATCAATCCTTCACCATCTCCTTTACCTAGTGGCGATGGCAGACTGCTGTGTGATTCCTGATCCTCGAGGAGATTTTGCGGGCTGGATGGCAGCCAAAGGAGGCCAGGCTACTTTTGCTCAGGCAATGGCGCAAGAGCTGGGCATCCGTGACTATGAAGCGCTACTCGCCTGCTCCGAGGACACTCAGGTGCTGACCGTCTCGGCTTACAGTTTTCCTGATTTTTTTTTTTTTTTTTGCATTTGTACACTTCTTCCAATCCCGGAAATGTATTACCACCCTCGAGCACTTCTTATTTCTGAATGATGTGATACCCTCAGGTGCAGCAAGAGCTGATGGCTATTGCACGTGAGCGTCTACCTTTTGCTTTCTACGCTGTGCTGCGTCGCCTTGTCCGTAGTCTTTTTCCTTCCCCTCCGTGTTCTACAAGTCACACAGAAGAACCTTCAGCTTGTTCTGGGGTTGCGAAGCCTCTCTCACTTGCCCTTCTTGATGCTATCATGGCTACTCTGCGTGGCCTGAGTGAAGAACTCCTGTTATCAGCACAACGCTTCTCGGAGCTTACTCCTGGCTTCCTGCCTCCAGCACCGGCTTGTCCCCACACAGAGACTTCTTGCATTCAGCAGTTTTCAGAACTAGGTGATTCACCCATACAACCTGTTGAAGTCACGGCCAATGGACATTTGGAAGATAACAGCATTGATGGAGAAGACCCTTCAGTTAAACCTGAGCCCACAGACTCATATGCAGGTATGTCAGCCTTAAGCTGTTGGTCTTATTTTCAAAGGCAAAAATCTGTCTGTAATCAGAGCATAACTTCAGCCCCAAATGTCTGGAATGTTTAATATTTACAGTGCTGTTCTTCTTTAAAGTTTCATCACATTTGTCATGTCATATTCACCGCTTGCTGAAGTGGAATATTTGGTTGAGGATGCATCATTTATAGAAATCCAGAATGAGGTCCTTCCAAATGTCTGGTTGACCACAATGCGCACAGGCCAACATGTAGATGGCAACCAAATAAGAAGGCCTTTCTAGCTTTATAAGTTTTTTTCACAGTTGTGTGTTTTTTTTTTTTGTTTGATTTGTATACAAGATCGAGGCTCGTGTAAGAGCTAACATTAATCACAAAAATAAAAATATAACGGGCACACAAAACATACAATAAAGGGAGCCGGAGACAAGATGGGGAGAGAGAGAGGGAAGCATACAAGTACAACAGCAGAGAACAGGGACAACGGAAGATCCGTGGGAGGGAGAGGGCTTGTGGGGAGGAGGCATGGGAAGGCTTGGGGGGGGGGGGGGGGGTGGTGGGAAAGGTATAAAACACATGGACACTGCTAGAACTTCCAGGAAGGAAAGCAGTCAGGATTTCAAAAAAAATGGATCTGGGGTGAATTAACGGGGGTAGAAGAGATCAAGGTTTTGGATGGGGGAGGATAAAAGATGGTGGTGAACAGCTGTTTTAAAGACCTGGAGGGAGGAGTGGGATTGAAGAGAGTGAGGGACTTTGTTCCAGAGGCGGGAGTAAAGAGGAATGAAGAAGCGAAGGTGAGCAGAGAGTCTTGATTTTGGCAATTTCACAAGAAGAGGGTTTCTGGCAGATCTTGTGCGACCTGTAGGAATATTTGAGGGGACAGAACACAGATAGAGCGAGGGGAGTTAGGCCAGATAGGAGTCGGTAGAAGACAGAAAGACCACCGACCTGCCTGTGGTGAGTGATTGAAAGGCCCTCGGAGTTATCTTCATCGCGGGAGATTCCAATGATCCTGAAAGCTTTGCTTTCAACAGCGTGAAGATGAGCTAGGTGTGAGGCAGGAGCACCAGCCCAGAGGGGAGAGCAGTATTCCATTGAGCTGCGGATGAAAGCCTTGTATGTGGTGAGGACCTGAGTTGTGCCAAGGAAGGACTTCGCACGACGGAGGATACCCAGTCGGCGACTGGCTTTGGAGGCCAGATTGGAAATGTGGTTTTCCCAGGAAAGATCATGGCAGATAGTGAGACCCAAAAGCTTGAGTGACAGAACTTCTTGGAGAGGATTGTTCAGAAAGTAGATGGGAGGGTTGTCCAGTTGGTCTTTTCGGAGAGACATAGTGAGAGTGTGAGATTTGTCAGGATTGAAAGACATGTTCCACTTGGTTGACCAGTCTGTGATTTTGTCCAGGTCTGCAGAGAGTGAGGAGGCTGCAGACTGCCGATCTGAGGGATGAGGTATGGAGCGGCAGAGAGTGGAGTCATCAGCAAAGAGATAGAGAGGATTTTCAAGAGAGTCGGAGAGATCATTGATGAAGACCAGAAAAAGCACAGGGCCCAGAACACTGCCTTGAGGAACTCCAGCCTGAACAGGAAGGGGAGATGAGAGAAACCCATCCAGGGCCACACGTTGACTACGACAAGAGAGGAAGTCCACAAGCCATGCGTGGAGATTTCCAAGGATAGCATAGGTCATTGGAGGAGAGCTTGGTGAGCAGAGCGGTGTGCCAGACCGTATCGAAGGCACGTGATATGTCAAGTGAGACAGCTCTAATTTCCTGTTTGGCATTGAGGACCTCCATCCATTGCTGAGACAGCCAGCAGAAGCAGTATGTCCAGAGTAGAGTCACCTGGTCTGAAACCAAATTGATTGTCAGAAATCAAGGCATTGGAGAAGAGGAAAAATTTGATATTCGAAGCAATGATGGATTCCCTGACTTTGCTGATAATTGAGAGAAGGCTGATTGGTCTGAAGTTGCAAGGATCTGTTTTTGCGCCTTTTTGTGTAAAGTGGTAATGTTGGCTGATTTCCAAGCTGATGGCAGATGACCTTGAGCAAAAGAGACGGTGAAGAGAACAGAGAGAGGGAGTGAAAGAGCGGCAGAGCAGGATTTTAGGACCCGTGGGCTGATGCCGTCTGGTCCAGTTGCAGAATCCGAGTCGAGGTTTGACAGAAACTTCTCCACCTTGTCAGGAGAGAAGGACACAGAGTCCAGGAGCAGCTGGGTTCGACTCGGTAAGGTGGGTACAGAGATAGATGGGTTTGGGACACAAGATTTTGAGGCAAAAACAGAGTTGAGGCATTCAGCTTTTTCATGTGCTGTGTCAGCTGTGTAGCCATTTGAAGTGAAGGAGGGGATGGAAGGGGGAACAAACACCAGAAACGGATTTGACCAGACGCCACCAGGATTTGGAGGAAGGAGACAGGTTTGAGAGTTCAATCTTGAGTGTGGAGAGATAGTGCTTCCTGGCACTCCTGAGGAAAAGGAAGACACACACTTGTTCCGGGCTTTGTGAAAGGAAATGAGATTTCCTTCCGTTGGATTTGCCTTCCAGGAGGTGAGGTTATTGTTACTCTTAATACCCGAAGATGGCCATTCACGTATGACAACCCATCACCAGGAAGTGTGAATTTGTTTGCAGTGTAGGAGCTGCTACCTGCACAACAAATCACACTGACATAGGAAGCAGTATAACTTTGTGTCAAGGAATATCTGAGAAGACTATACCACTTGCTCATTCCAGCTTAGGCCTGGAATTTGGCCAGCATGCTGGGAATACCTCGCCTACACTTTGTGAATGACACCATGGGATTTTGCTAACATCAAATATGCTAACAAACGGGTACCCATCTTAACATCTACCGAGTGATGGTGTCTGTGCTTTTCGATGCTTGCGAGAATCGCTTTCCACAATCTGCACCTACCTGCGGACCACGATCCAACAGTTTTTAGTCGGGACAATAACTGAACCCAAACTAGACAGCTCAGAGGCAAGTGTGTGTGGGTGTCTGCACCATCCTGTCGGACTTGTCACGGTTAGCATCGTATCGCTCAAAACTTGCTTGGGTCGAGGTAGCCTTCATTTGTGAGAAGGTGGGTATATGATTTACTGTCCCCGGTGTGTACCCCGGTTTAGAATAGGTACACCGTATCCCTGTGTGTCGTAAGAGGCGACTAAAAAAACGGTTGGTGTCAGGAAGGGCATCCGGCCATAAAAACATTGCCTCAAAAAGAGAACCATGACAATTTCAACTGCATATGGACAGGGTACAGCCCGAAGTACCCCATGGGGGACCCCACTCCCTCTCGTCAAAACTCAAGGTGGAGAACCCGATCAAAGCAAGGGTGGAAATCACTCCATTTATGACGACGAAACGTCTGATGCCCGAAGTGGAGATCGGTTTCTGAGGTTTGGGACATGGAATGCAGGGACAATGACAGGGAGATCAGGAGAAGTGGTGGAAGTATTGGCCAGAAGAAGAGTGAACATATGTTGTGTGCAAGAAACGAGATGGAAGGGAAGTGGTGTGAGAGTGGTGAAGGGTAGGCAGGGACAGAAATACAAGTTTGTGTGGCAAGGGTGCCCAGAGGGCGTGCATGGCGTTGGTGTCCTGCTTTCTGAGGAGTTTGTAGACAGTGTGGTGAGTGTGACGAGAGTGAGTGAAAGGTTGATGATGGTGAAAATGATGATTGGAAAGCTCTTGGTGAACGTCATCTCGGGATATGCTCCGCAGGTTGGTCGGAGCGATGAAGAAAAGGCCAAGTTCTGGTGTGCGATAGATAAGCTGATGGAAAACGTGAAAGATGAGGAAGTTGTTGTGGTAGGAGGAGACCTAAATGGACATGTGGGAAGGAGTATGGATGGTTTTGAGGGAGTTCATGGGGGTTACGGATATGGTGTGAGAAATGGAGAAGGTGAAAGGATTTTGGAGTTTGCTGATGGAGCTGATTTGTTGATTTGTAATACTCAGTTCCAGAAAGAGGATAATAAGCTTGTTACATACACGTCAGGTGGGTCGACGACAACCATTGACTACCTGATGGTGCGTAGGCGAGATAGGGGGCACCTCCGGGACACAAAGGTGATGCGCCTGAGTGCATCAGGGGAGGAGGCTGTTTCACAGCACCACTTGGTTGTCTGCGACATAAGGGTGAAAGGTGCGAGGAGAGCTCGGCGGGTAAAGTACCAACCAAGAATGAAGGTGTGGAGGTTGAAAGAGGTGACAGTAAGGGAGGCATTAAAAGAGAGGCTGAGTATGGTCGAGGATGATGTGGTTGAGCTTGAAAGTGGTTGGATGTCAATGAAAGATAGTCTGTTGGGAGCCGTTGGTGAGGTATGTGGATGGACAAAAGGACCACCGAGGCACTCGGAAACATGGTGGTGGGATGATGAAGTTGGAAAGAGGATTGACGAGAAGAGGAAGAAGTTCAAGGAGTGGCAGAAGGCGAAGGGTACGGGGGCAGAAAAAGCAGGGCATGAAAGTTATAAGGCTGCAAAGAAAGAGGTAGCAAAGGAGCAGGAGGCATGTAGGAAAATGTTCGGAGAACGCTTGTATTCGGAAGAGGGTCAGAGAGCGGTATTCAGGATTGCAAAGCAGATAGCGAAAGTGAGGTGTGATGTGATGGGGGTGAGTTGCTTGAAGGATGAAGTGGGACAACTCGTTGTGGACCCAGATGGAATTAAAGGAAGATGGAAGAGATATATGGAAATGCTGCTGAATACAGAGAATGAATGGGATGGCAACATAGAGAGTAACCCAGTTTTAGGACCGGCAGAGAAGATAACTGAGAAGGAAGTTGAGGAAGCGATAAAAGCAATGAAGAGTGGAAAAGCGGGAGGGCCGACGGGAGTTGTGGGAGATATATTGAAGGCAACAGGAAGTTGGGGTGTGAAGAGAATGACAGAGATCTGTAATCTGGTGGTGAAAGAAGGCCGCATTCCAGTGGATTGGGAACTGAGTACCCTCGTCCCTCTATACAAGGGGAAAGGTGACCCTCTGGACTGTGGCTCGTATCGAGCGATAAAGTTATTGGAGCATGGAATGAAGGTATTGGAAAAGGTGTTGGAGAGGAGGATAAGGAAGAAAGTGAAGATCGACGAAATGCAGTTTGGATTTATGCCAGGAAGAGGAACGACAGACGCGCTTTTTATTGTAAGGCAGTTGCAGGAGAAGCACATGGAGAAGAGGAAGAAGTTGTTTCTTGGGTTTGTTGATCTGGAGAAAGCATTCGATAGGGTTCCACGCGAAGTACTGACATGGGCATTGAGTAAGTTAGGAGTGGAGGAATGGTTGATCAGAGTAGTGATGGCAATGTACAAAAGAGCGTGCACAGCTGTAAGGACGAAGGACGGGAACAGCGTTGAGTTTGAGGTGAAGGTGGGAGTGCATCAGGGGTCGGTACTAAGTCCACTACTATTTGTAGCTGTGATTGAGGTGCTGGCTCAGAACGTAAAGGAGGGTTTACCGTGGGAGTTGTTCTGTGCAGATGATCTGGTGTTGATTGTGGAAAGTATGGATGGACTGAAGGAAAAGATGAACAAGTGGAAGGAATATATGGAGACAAAAGGTCTGAAGGTGAATATCGGAAAGACGAAGGTGATGGCAAGTGGTAAAGCATGTGGTGAGGTGGAAAGAACTGGGAAGTGGCCGTGTGCTGTGTGCAGGAAGGGTGTCGGAGTGAACTCAATTCAATGTACAATGTGCGCTGAGTGGGTTCATCAAAAATGTAGTGGTCTGAGAGGGTCATTAACCAGTGTGGCAGCTACATTCAAATGTAAGGTGTGCACAGAGGGATCTGCACATGGAGGAAATGTTGAGTTGGATCTTGGAGACGGCATGAAGCTGGAAGGTGTGAAAACATTTTTCTACCTCGGAGACATGCTGAATGGAGAAGGTGGATCAGACTCGGCAACGGTTGCTGGAGTGAGATGTGCATGGAAGAAGTTTCGGGAACTGAGTGGCGTGCTGATGAGGAGGGGAGTGTCGTTGAAGCTGAAGGGAAAGGTGTATGCTGCATGTGTGAGAAGTGTTATGATTTATGGGAGCGAGACATGGGTAATGAACATAGAGCAGCAACGAAGGCTGGAAAGGGTGGAAATGTGAATGGTTCGGTGGATGTGTGGAGTATCGTTGAGAGAGAGGAAGACAAATGATGAATTGTGAAAGATGATGGGAATAGAGCCTGTGATTGATGCTGTGAAGAGAAACAGGTTGAGATGGTTTGGTCATGTGTTGAGGAAGGATGAAAGTGACTGGTTGAGAAGAGTGATGGAAATGAATGTCGAAGGAAGTAGAGGATGGGGAAGACCGAGAAAGACTTGGCTAAAGATGGTGGAAGAAGAAATGCGGGCAAGGGGGTTAACAAGGAGAGATGCAGAAAATCGGGCAAAATGGAGAAGATTGTCATGGGGACCGCAAGGCTAACCCCCGCTCTAGCAGGGAAAATGGCCTTAAAATGCATGTTGTGTGTTGTTGTTGTTGTGCACGAGAGTTTTATTTAATATATATCTTTCATTGTCCTATCTATTCTAAATTTAGCTCCCTTGATGTGTTTCAGTTTCCATGGTCAACAACTCACTGAAGCATGAAAACTCACACTTCCTCACCTCCCAGGTACCATCACCATCCTTTGAAAGTCTTCCCAACACAACCTGGGCCTTGGAACAATATGAAAGTCAACAGCATTGGGAAAAGACGACAGCAACGGATATCATTACAAAGACATCATCTCAACCTCTCAGTTGTGCATCTCAACCTCTCCATGCTGCGCCACAACCACTTCCTGTACTCCAGCCCGCAACCATAACGAGGACCGTGACCCACTCACAACGTCGCTTCACCTGCACCGCTTGTGGACAGGCCTTCCCGAGCCGATCGCACCTTCGTATCCATCATCGCAAGCACACCGGTGAGCGACCGTTTGCTTGTGCAGATTGCGGAAAGCGATTCTCGCAAGCGTCCAACTTGACAGTACACCGGCGCACACACACAAATGAACGGCCATTCACATGTGCGCTGTGTGGCATGGGATTTCGACTGAAGCATCATCTTTTGGGTCACATGCGAAAACATCCCATGTAACAAGTTGTGGCCTGCTGGCTTACCAACATCCAACTTCTTTGCAGAGTTTACTCGGTTTCCGTATTTCTTTATTTAATGAAATCTGCTCGACCTCTTCGGAGACGAAGCTATTCTCTTCTTTTATAAAGGCCCCAATTCTTCCCAATTGGTGAGGTTGGTTGGGAGAAACTTTTCTGCTCCAAGTTTTTCTGGAACCATATAGCCAGGCCTGCCGTTTGTGTGTGGCAGGAATTTGTCATTTGTGATAACTTGCGGACTCTTTGCGAAAGGCAGACACCATCGGATCTTTAACGTCCACTGACGACCGGTGCTCCTTCTTCTTGATGTCCTTCCGACGGATAGTGCATACATTGATGCCTCGGGGATTTCCTACTACATCGGGGATTTCCCATCGGGGATTTCCTGGAGTACATGAATCGGGGATTTCACACTCTGGTGTCCATGTCAAACACCACAGTGAGTTTATATCCGGGTCACGATCTGAACCCAGGTGAGACACCTCGTATGTGATGAAGCTATTGTTATGGATCTCGGTTTCGGCACTCCCCTTACCGAGGGGGGTTTAATCCCCTCGTCTATCACACTGGCCGTCCGAGTCCTAGAAGGTATCACGCTCCTTTGCGGGGTTGAGGTTGACCAGGGTGACTGGTCAATGGAGTCCCAGATACCTTCGCCAACCTCGCCGCAAAGCAGGGCGCTACTTCTGCCCGAGCCACGGACAAGATGGAAGATTGCCGAGCGGTTTAGCAACCCGCAGCTCGAGCCGTTAACAAAAGACTAAACCCGACTATAGCGGTTGGCCGAATAGTGCCACAGGTACTCAATTTGGAAGGGACTAAAGCGATCGGGGGAAGAAGAAACCAAAGTGAAGGAAGAACAGATATTTATTAATTATGTACATGAAATGAAGAGGAAACGAAAGAAGGGCATTTACAAGGAGAGGAAGAAGCAGTTACACAGGGCAGCCTTAAAACAGTCTTATATTATACCCCAGACAAACAAACAGACTTACACGGATAGGGAATGGCAGGAAGGAATGGCTGTAAGGGGGAGAAGGTCCAAGCCGATGGCAGGGCAGGAAGGTCCGGGCAAATGCACAGCGTCGAGGTCCGCTCCAGTCCACGCTCCGGGCTTGAGGCGAAACCTGGCGGCAGCTGCACGTATTAGTTTCACGCGGTCTGACAATGTGAATATATGGCGAGATTGTCGTTGCCAACGGACCCACTCTCCTGCCTTACTATTCAGCGTGTTCTCCTCTTGCACCTCGGACCTTCGCACTCATCTCTCCTCTCTCTCATCTCTTGAAGCAGTCCCTCGCAGCTGCTTTTATTGCGCGTTCTCGTATCCAGCTCCCGGCTCCGATGACACGTTTACCGGTCGGCTCACCTCGGCCCTGGTTGGCCGGTCAGGGCTCGCTGGCTCCACCTCTGATGGTGAGTTGACGTGCCACACCTTGTTCTTGTGTCACGCCCCCTTTTTCCTCGGCCTGAGACCGCATGTTCAATGGCGGCTTGGGGCCATCAACCGAACCAAGACAAGGGGCAGCGAACGCTGTCCTACTGCTACTGCACTTTGAAGAGGGGGAGATGGTTGGGGAAATTGAAGGGGCCTATCTTATTTGATTAATGCAACGCAGATTCAACTATTGGGAACAGATCCTTAACTAAAACACATAATAATGAGATAACTACAGAGAGGTCCTATGGTGCTCTACGTGTTGTACATGGACTAACTCGGGTGCGATCTTTAACCTTTACCAAAAATGGGAATATTTACAGGGGATCATTTATAAGGGAACATTCACTAAAATTTACAAAGTGAAGATTCTAAAAACCGTAACACAGCACCCGTCTCTCCTCCAGGGCCGTCCCGGCCCGAAAGAACTTTAACTTAATGTGACACTCAGGTGTAGTAGCCCTCTACTATTAACCTTACCCTTGAGTGCGACAGTTTTAAAACAACTAAGTATGTCCCGCCTGCTACGTTGCATCCTACCTAACAGACTCACGCCCACAGGATAACCGAATTGCGGAATGGTCTTCAAACTAGACATTTAGCCGGTGGGGAGCATTATTTACAAGACACTAATTTATGTACACTGCAAACCCAGCACCTGTCTTTTGGGAGACAAAAAGATGTGTTGCAAGAGGAAGGAGCATGCACTGCACTGTACCGATACACCATACCCACATGCCCGGGGATGCACAATTGATATTGCAGTGCACCCCCGAGCACAAGAGCATTACAATTCACCAAAAAGCACGAAAAGCACCATCCAGTGCTCATTTCACACATGTCATCACATTTCAATAATAAACAAACTGATGACTCTCTTCTCAGCTCCTGCTCTGCTGGCCCGATGCTTCTTGATGTTGTCGTTCTTGTGGCTTGCTGCCTATTTGTAATAATAAAAAGGCACACAATGCGTCCATTTTTATTTATGGCCAACAGGGGCCAACTAAGGGTGGTCCACCTGTATGGCATAGGGGCCACCTCACCGTGGTTCGCAAGCAAGCTTTTCTCTGGCTATCATGGCCGGTCCCAGCAGAGGGGCCAGGCCCCAACACGTGTGGTGCTTAGCCACTGAACCGTGGTCCATATGGTGGTGCTAGGCCGCAAGTCGTGCGGTCCATAAGGTGGTGTACCGATCCAGGCAGGCTGTGCAGCGGCGGTTCGGGCACACAACTGCGGCTACCTGCGCACTCCCCCTGGACCCAAAAGAACAAGCCGTGAGTGGGGAAGGAAGGACACAGCAAGCATCGGGGCAAGGTCGCAAGGGTACACATTAATACAAGGTAATGCAAGGTGAGGTGTGCATGGGAGCGAGCGGAGAAAGCTCGTCCCTACTGTACGTCACCCCCCTTGTCACCTACCCTACCCTTGCCCTTACCCCGTATTTACAAAATTCTACACATTTACAAATTCGTCACTTCTGTCTCGTCTTCCCCATATCTCCCCTAATCCAAATTGGTTACCAATCCCTCTAATCCAAATTTGCCCCCAATTCCAATTCCTCATCAATCCCTCCTAAGGAGGAAGAGATGGAATTACAGCACAATGTCACACTTACGTCATGATGCGTCTTCCAATCCAACCAAACATTTACGAATTCAATATCATGGTGTGGAGTCTATCTCACCTTGGTGAGTGGCTGCATATGGTGCGAAGGGATTTCATTCTACCTATCTTCTAAATGACATTACCATTCTTTACACAACCCAGGGTCTTTCCCTGCCAAACCATTGGCCACTTTACTCTATGCGGTTCTAAAAACCAATTCCCACTGACCATCTGTGGCGCTCACCAATTTGGGGTCTCACTCCCCCGATTCTTTACCCTGTGCCTTCGCACAATTTCCGGGCTGGGTCGTGTGGCGCTCCCAGCAGGTCCGCTCACCTGCACACCTCCGCCACTGCAGTTGTCTCCGAGCTTACCTGCTCCTTATCCTAACCTATCTGGGGAAGGCCCTCTGGCGCTCTCACCCCCTACTGCCCTCTCTGGCATCGGGCTACCCGGGTCCGTCCTCCGGATCCTCGGGCCCCAATGAACAACTCTACTGGCTTCCAGAGCCTACCTGCGGCCTCACCTGGCCGACAGACTAACAGCGGCGGAGTGCTCAACCAATCACACTCACTAACAGGCCACACGCCCAGCCATTCCACTTTACTCATGTACCAATCACAACACTCCTGTGCAACTACCCGCACCACAGATGCCAATATCCAACCACAATTTACCTACTCCCTCTACCTACTTTTAAACTACCCTCCCCGGGTACTCGTGAATGGGGTCCATCTTCCCCATCCACTCCTTTCGCACCAACCACTCCACTCCACATATTCCACACAACTCACTCCACACCATCCATTCCATACTCCATTCCATCTATTCCATACTCCATTTATTCCATGCTCCATTCACTCCAGACCATCTACTCCATACTAGCTATTCCACACAACAATTCTCTATACACCTGTGCTTCGCTTGCACACCTGTGCCCACACACCTGGTGTCACCTGCACACCTGGTGGCACTTGCACCCTCCTTTCCTCCCAGGCTCATTCATTCAATGCAATACACCTCACTCAATGCACAATCACAATTACTCACATGTCCACAATGCTCTGCTCATTCACTTTCACACACACACATCGTTCACGAGCATTGCCTCATTTCATAACCAGCACTACCGTGCACTTTCATACCAATTCCTCATTTCATCACTCTCACCACAAACACAACTGCATCATCTGGCTACCTGGTTTCCCCTCTAACTTAATGCTTCCCCCATCATCCCTTATTCTATGCACAACCCACGTCGTTATCAACCAGCTAATCTACCTACGTCCCCTACTACCTGTACAATGTCACTACTTAACTCTCATGTTACCTATGGTCACTCTAAATCCCTATCATTTTATCCTAACCCTCCCGGGCTAGTTTGCACAGCCACCCCATAAACTAATGCTCATGTGCCCTGTATGATGTGAGGGATGGTAAGTTTACCATCCCTCTACGTCGGGCATTTCTCACTATCACCCCCAGTCCTCTGGCACTATGAGCCCTCCTCACAAGAGGTACTGGGTCCTGCCTTGTCATCTAAAGCCGAGGCAATCCACGAGGGCGCCTGCTCGCCGGTGTAAGGTCTTATACGGTCGGCATGGATGATCCGAGGGAGGGCTCGTGGCCCCATTTTGATCTTAACGACCACGTCACAGACTTGCGAATGGACGACCCCCGGGCCTTGCCAGGGAGAGGTGAGTTTTGGGCACCTACCCTTCCGCCTCCGGGGATTAAAGAACCAAATCTTCATCCCCGGAGTGTACTGGCTCCCCTGGCTCCGGTGGTCGTACCTGCACTTCATCTTGGCCCCCGCCAGCCGGAGCTGGCGGCGGGCGAAGGCATGGACCCTCTCCATGCCTTCCTCCAGGTGACGTGTGTAACCCTCCCTCGGCGGTGTATCGGTGGTGTCTGGCACGGGACCGCATAGCAAGTCGGTGGGAACCCGCAACTCCCGCCCATACATAAGCAACGCTGGACTGCATGCGGTGGCCCCGTGCTGGCTAGTTTGGTAGGCCATCAATAAGTATGGGAGATGTTCGTCCCAGTCATCCTGACGGGTGGTGGTGAACAAGGCCAGTTGTTGGACCAATGTTCGATTGAACCTTTCCACCATCCCATCAGATTGGGGTCTTAGGGGCGTTGTCCTGGTTTTCCAAATTGACAGGAGTCTGCACACATCTTTTCGTAATTGACTTTCAAAATTTCGTCCCTGATCAGTGTGCAGCTCTTGTGGAATCCTATGCCGACATACAAATCCTTCCACGAAGGCCTGTGCGACCACCCCGGCTTCTTGGTTGGGGAGGGCATAGGCCTCCGGCCACTTGGTGAAATAGTCCATTACAACTAGGATGTACTAGGATGTACCTTGGCGGGTGCGGGGTAGCGGTCCAAGAATATCCATAGCCACCCACTCAAGGGGGGCCCCCATCTGGTGTAATTGAAGGGGGGCCCTCATCCTCCGTGCTGGTCCCTTTTTAGCAGTACAGGTGTCGCATCTCCGACACCAGTCCTGTATGTCGCGCCCCATATTCACCCAATAGAACCTCCGGCAGACCCGAGATGTAGTCTTTGTCCTGCCCAAATGGCCGCCGGAGCGGGTACCATGCACCTGTTGTAATATGATGTTTTTGAATTTGTCAGGGACTATCACCAGCCAGGAAGTTCTCTCAGACGGAACCTCCACCCACTTGCGATATAAGATGTTATCCTTCAATTCCAGGGTCTGCCACTGAGCCCAATATGCCTTTGTGCCCCGAGGTGGGGTGACCTCTTCCCCATTAGGTCTTTGCCCCAATCTGACTCATTCGTACACCGGTCCCAGGACGGGGTCCTCCCGCTGGGCCGTGCTCCATGCCAAAGTTCTAAATTCCTCGTCTGCGGTTAGTGGCAAAATAGGCCCTCTCACCCGGGTTGCACGGACGACGAGGATAGGGGCAGAATCGCCCAATTGCTCCCCCTCCTCGTGTCTCGCGCAAAATTTACAGTTTTCCCCCAGACAAGGACGCCGAGAGAGTGCATCAGCATTCCCATGGGCCTTCCCGGCCCTATGGGTCACATTAAAATCGTACTGCTGCAGCTTTTCCAACCACCTTGCAATTTGGCCCTCCGGTTCCTTGAACCGAAGGAGCCATTGCAAGGAGGAATGGTCAGTTCGAACCAAAAATTTCCGCCCGTACAAGTACGGGTGGAAATGGTTCATGGCAGCCAGCATAGCCAATAGTTCCTTGCGGGTGACGCAATAATTTCGTTCGGACCTACTCAAGGCCCGACTATAATAAGCAATCACTCTCTCCACGCCCTCCTGTGTCTGCAACAAAACTGCGCCCAATCCTTCCTGGCTTGCATCCGTGTCCAGGGTAAAGGTCCCGTCACTAATGGGGTAGGCGAGAATGGGTGCGGATGTCAAACACCCCTTCAATTTTAGGAAGGCCTCTTGGCACTCCCTTGTCCAATTAAATTGCGTCCCCTTCTCCGTAAGCCGGTGAAGGGGCCGGGCCAACTCTGCAAATTTCGCCACAAAGCGCCGGTAGTAGGAGCAGAGTCCCAAAAATCCCCGCACCTCCTTAATGGTACGTGGTGCGGGCCACTCCTCTACCGCTGTAATTTTGCCTGGGTCTGTTTTTACCCCCTCGTGACCAATGACGTGACCTAGATAGGCCACCTCTTTAGCAAACAAAGTGCACTTACTCGGGCTCAACTTCAACCCTGCCTGTCTGAGGCACCCGAACACCTGGTCCAAATTAGCTATAGCCTGGGGGAATGTTTTGGCATGTACTAGGACGTCATCCAGGTAAACCAGGCAGGACTGCCATGGCATGCCGCCTAGTACATGTTCCATTAATCTCTCAAAGGTGGCGGGGGCGTTACACAAACCAAACGGCATCACAGTGAACTGATACAGCCCCTTACCTGTGGAAAATGCCGTTTTCTCCTTCCCTGCCCTATCCATCTCCACCTGCCAATACCCACTCTTGAGGTCCAAGGTTGAGAACCAATTTGAGCCTGCAACGGCATCGAGGTTATCGCCAATTCTTGGCAGGGGATATTAGTCCTTGAGTGTCACATTGTTCAGCTGGCGATAGTCCACGCAGAAATGCGTGGTCCCATCCTTCTTTTTGACCAGCACAACGGGTGACATCCAGGGACTTCCCGAGGGCTCGATGACACCTGCATCGAGCATTTTTTCTACCTGCTCGTCAGCTTCCTCCCTCTTGCTCCAAGGGAGCCGTCGGGCGGGCTGACGAATAGGCCGGGCCTCACTGGTGTGGATCTGATGTTTCACCAGGCCCGTACGTCCAATATCCTTGGGGGACAAGGAGAAGATATCCAAATGGGATCCAATTAATTTGTGTAAGGCCTCCCTCTGGGTACCTCCCAACTCTACGCTACTTCGATTTACCATCTCGCAAATGGGATCGGGCCAATTCTTACTAGTTATTGAAGGCTCCCCCTGGGGCCGGCTCGGCTGGACGTTCTCGCCCCTCACTGACGCGACTTCTTTAACTGGGGTGCAGCCAGCTATCCTCGTGCCCCTCACTATAGTGCGTGGTTCTGTGCTAATGTTAATTACCTGGACTGCCACCACCGGCCCGTCCGTTTTGACAAGGATGCGGCCCACGATTAAACCAGGTATGGATTGTGCTGCCACCGGTTCGACCAGGCCGCAGGACTCCTGCCATGTTGGGCGAGCTGACCACCGGGCCGGAACTATGGCCTCGGCCCTCGGAGGGATGGTCACGGCCTCAGAAGCCTCCAGCTCCGTCCTCTCGGCCGTGCTCACCCCCTCCAATGGTAGCTCCTCTACTCCCACTTGCAGGGTCCCCCGGCACAAATCGATTTTACAACCGCTGGCAGTCAACAAATCCAACCCTATTAAGCATGGGTCGCACACCTCCGCCACCCAAACCTCTTTACCGACCCCAACTTGAGGGTCACAAAACCACGCCCTATGATCGGAACCGTTGCCCCGGTAGCCAGCTGCAAACTATGATTTTCCAGACGCTGGATTTTATCCCAGCCGTCTGCACTCGAATTAAGGATCACAGGGCTGATGATCGTGGCGCTAGCTCCTGTGTCCACTACGGCGTCTACCCCCACGCCGGCAATTTTGCACCGAATTGTGAGGCTACCTGTACCAATTTGGCCACAATGAATGACCTGTCGCGTCAATGAGGGCTCTTCTCCATCCCCTATTGCCGAACACCGCCCTGCATGCTCGGCACCTTCTAGTTTCCCGGGCTCTGGCGGGGGGGGGGGGGGGGGGGGGGGTGTCTGAGGTCGGCTAGGCCGATCTATACGGGGCGGAGTTGAGGGCATCGGCTGCCGGGGAGCGTCCCGTCGCGGAGCTCGACACTCCCATGCACGGTGACCCAGCCGAGCACAATTATAGCACCTCACCTGGTAAGGTGCTTGCCTCCGGAATTCCAAATTTCCCCCCCTAAATGTCCGAATTGGTGTACTTGATCGTGGCCTACCGGGTGCCACCGCCGGAGCCGCCTGCCATGGTCCAGTTCCTGCCAGACGTCGGTCCACCAGCCTCCGGACCATTCTCTCCAGTTCAGGGCCCCCTTTGGGGGCGGGCCCCCTAGGGGGGCCGCCACCCGTCACGGGCCCTACCTGGCGCACCGCCACCGGCTCCCCGGGCCAGGGACCTCGCTGCTTCCCAACGGGCTGCAGCGTCGGCCGCCTGGCTCAAGGTCTGCGGGCGCCACATGGTGAGCTGTTGTCGGAGCTCCGGATCCGGAAAAGCCTGGATAAAGTGATCCAGCGCTCGGCTTTCCTGGGAGGCCGCCATCATGTCTGCGTGTGCAATCCCTACTGCGCGGCGAATGTCATGGGCAAGTTCCCCGATGGTCTCCTGGGGCTTGCGTTTTCACTGAGCAAGCTGAGCTTTAACAAGCTCGCTTTGCTGTTCAATGCCGAAACGATTAGTTAAGGCTGCGCGGAGGGCTGACAGGGTGAGAGCACCCGGTGGTAAAGCTGTCAGCACCTCCGCCGCCGCGCAGTGCCCCCACAAGGTGTACTCCACCTTCGTCCGGATTCCAACTGTTGCCTCTACATACATATTCAAACTGCGCCAGGTACGCCCTCAGATCACTCTTGCCATCATATGGCGCGAGTGGGACCTTGTGGGTGCCGAAGGCCGGACCCCGTGCGTCGCTCCTTGCGGGGTTAGCGCGGGGCCGAACCGTTCGGGCCCCCACAGCACACTATTCCCGGGGGCTCTCGTGCCTCCCCCGTCCCTCTGAACACTACCCCTGTCTGTGTCGATGCCTGGGTCGCCCCTCCGCAACCGGCTACCCACTCCATACCCGCACACCCTTGCTCACCAATACCTCTCGCACTCCCCATGGTCGGACATCCTTGCACGCATCCTCTTTCCACGCACTCTGGACCAGTCGCACACCTCACCAGCGGCCTCTCACGAACGCCCGGGTCTAGACCAACACCCAAACTCGCTGAATCTCCCCTCACACCATATACATTTCCGAGCATATCGCCACTCACCTCGGTGCCTCTTCTCCTTCGCTCCTCCTCCGCCACCTGCAAACTCTTTATTTGGTCAGTAAGCACATCATCACGACTTGAGCACAGACCTTGCACCAATTCCATCACCTCCTCCTTTATCTCTTTCTTAGTCTCCCTCCGTCTCTTCTTAATTTCACTTACCCCCTCTTCCACCTCCTCTAATTTTTGTTTCACCTCGTTTATTTCCCGGTGCTCCCCTTCAATTTCTTCCTCTAATGCTACTTTGGTCATCTCCATGTGCTTCCTCACTTCTCGTTCTTTCGTCTCCATTGTCTCTACCACCTCTTCTAACCTCTTAGTCAGTCCCTCATGTACCGTCTGACATTCTTTCTTCGTCGCTATTAGTTCTTTCTTTATCTCCTTCTGTGTCGCTTTCAGCCCCCCTATTACGGCTGTGTTCTTTTCTACCTGCTCCCCTAACTCCTTTTGTCCCACTGTCAGCTGCTCTACTCCTCGCGTCAGATCTTCTATGCCCCCCTGTAACCTAGCCGTGCTGTTCCTCACCTCTTTCTCCATGCGCTCCTCACCCCGCTTTACCTCGTCGCGTACTCCCGCGACCTCTTCGCCCACTCCGCGCCTTATATCCTCCCCCATCTCTCCCATCTCTTTGGTAGATGCCGCCCTCATCTGCTCCAAATCATTCCTTTGGGCATCCAATTTACTTTCCAACCCGTTTTTTACCTCCTCTATCTGATCCCCCATCTGTTTAATTTCCCGGGCGGATTGCTCCCCTATTTCCCTCAATTTGCCTTCCATATTGTTTTCTAACCACTCTAACCCATTCTTCACCCCTTCCATTTGGTTCTCCTGGGTGGCCATTCTATTTTCCAATCCCGTTAACCCGTCCTTCATTTCCCCAATTTGGCTACCCACGTCCTCCAATTGGCCCCCTAATTTGCCTTCTCGGCCCCCAATTTGGCTTTCTAATCGCTCACCCATTCTACTTTCCATTCCCTCACTATCAGCCCTCATTTCTCCCATCTCTTTCCTTAATCCCCCAATTTGGCTTTCTAATCCCCCAATTTGACTTCCCATCTCAGTTTTTAATCCACCAATTTGGCTTCCCAATTCAGTTTTTAATCCACCAATTTGGCTTCCCAATTGCTCAATTTGGCTTCCCATACTCATTTGTACGGCTGCCTGCAGCTGCGCAATGAGGTCCTTCATATTCATCCCTCCCATTTGCGCAGCGAGCGCAGCCCCTGCCGCCATGTGTGAGGCACCATTTTGTGCTCCTCCAACCTCGTGCGAGGCGCCGCCATTTTGTGCGCCTGCAACCTCCGCTACCGCACCTTCTTCAACCTCTTCCTCTATCTCCCCCATCTCCTCCCTGGGGTCCTGGCTCGCCTCTACCTCCTCATTCTCCCCTACCGGCACCCGATCGCCTTGATCATCCATGGCACGATTTTAAAATTTAGATGTTTTAATAAAATTTC
Source organism: Myxine glutinosa (assembly GCF_964187855.1). Classification (NCBI taxonomy): domain Eukaryota; kingdom Metazoa; phylum Chordata; class Myxini; order Myxiniformes; family Myxinidae; genus Myxine; species Myxine glutinosa. The sequence continues at coordinate 89,349,894 of NC_136262.1, read as the reverse complement.
GGCCGCTCGTAAATTTTTGACCAAATTTTTAAGATGGGTTAAAATTTGGTTCGGGTCCAATCCCACACTCCTGACGCCAATTGTTACGGATCCTGGGGACGGCACTTCCGTTAGCAAGGGGGGGGGGGGTTAATCCCCTTATCCTGTTAAGCTGGCCGCCCGCCGGTCCTAGAAGTATGACGTCACTTCCGGTCGGTGGTGAGTAGGGTTGTAAGCCCAATCCGTCCTACTACCTAATTACCACCACCGGCCAACGCTCGGAGTCGGGTTTAGTCCTTTGTTAACGGCCCGAGTCGCAGCTCGCTTCGCTTGGCGCATCCAATCATGCTGCGGCCCGGGTGGGAGTATCTCCTCGCTTACGGCCGGTGGTGGTAATTAGGTAGTAGGATGGATTGGGCTTACAACCCTACTCACCACCGACCGGAAGTGACGTCATTCTTCCAGGACCGGCGGACGGCCAGCTTAACAGGACAAGGGGATTAACCCCCCCCCCCCCCCCCCTCTTTGCTAACGGGAGTGCCGTCCCCAGGATCCGTAACACTATTATTACCTTGAGTGATTTCATCCTCCAACTTCTGTTCTCTCACCCCTGTCTAACTTTACTAAAATTGTCGTTGTACCATTTTGAAAGACAAATCCATCGTGTCTACCATTTATGATCACTACATTGATTCTGATTTCAAACAGCAAACAATATGATGGTCTACAATGAGGAAAAAATAAAAAATAAGTAATATTGGACTCTATTCAAAAGGTTATTTTCAATTACAAAACATAACCAACTACTGCATGGTAATTTTTTCAATGTAGGCCAAAGACGCAAGATTAGAGTTTTGTTCTTTTAAATGATCACTGTCACTGTCGCTGAGCTATTGGTGTTTTTATAAAATTTGATCCCTTTTCGGTTTTATTCTCCTTCTGGTGTTGTTGGCTAAAATGGTATTCAATGACGTCAGCTACCATAAAAATAAACAAGAATGGTACTCGTTCGAGTGCACACCTCCACCAGGCTGAACAGTTCACGTTTTTACCCAAATGGAGGGGCCTGTCAAAGCCTGTAATCGTGTGTGAGTCGTTTCTAGTGGGAAAGGGCATCGGAATGAAAGGGGAGCAAAGGGGGGAGAGCGGGATGTGAGGATGGGAAGGGGGTGGGGTAAGGGTTAAAGCACTCTTTGCACGGGTAAATTTGTCTTCCTTTCTTTCTCCTTGTCCAAAATGGAGGGGCCTGTCAAAGTGGGAAAATTAATAACCACAGGGAGCCGGGGACATAGTGTAATGGAAACATTTCTAGCACCAAAGGAAGTGCTGCTGGGCTGAGGGGGGACAAGGGGGGGGGGGGGGGGGTTGGGAAATGCCAATGTCTCTGACTTTTCATTTTGCCAGTGATATATATATATAATATACAATATATAATATATTTTACGGCGCTCCCCTTAACGTGGGGGGTTTAATCCCCTCGTCTATTAAGCTGGCCGTCCGAGTCCTAAAAGATATCGCGCTCCTTTGTGGGGTTGAGATTGACCAGGCTGACTGGTCAACGGGTTCCCAGATACCTTTGCCCCCCTCTCCGCAAAGCAGGGCGATACTTCTGCTCGAGCCACGGACAAGATGGAAGATTGCCGAGCGGATTAGCAATCCGAAGCTCGAGCCGTTAGCAATAAAACTAACCCGATCCTGAGCGTTGGCCAAATCGTGCCACGTATATCAATGGAGAAATCACTAAAGCGACCGGATGAGAGGAAACCCAAAGAATAAGAAGGAAGAACACAGGTTTATTAATTATGTACAAAACCAAAACCAAGGAAGAAACAAAAGGTAAGACTGTACAGGAAGAGGAAGAAGCAGATACACAGGGCAATCCTTAAACACTCTTATTTTATCACACGCCCAGGACAGTACAAACACACTTACACGAATGGGGAATAGCAGGGATGAAAGGTCCAGGCGATGGGGTCCGGTCCAGGCTCCGGATCCGCCGTGAAGAATGGCAGGCAGCTTCGCGTGTCGTTGGCGCACGACCGGACCTTGTAACTATGCGAGGGACTGGGATGCCGTGTACATAATCTTCGTGCCAACTCTCTCTCGCCCAACGTTCGTCTCAGAGGGTACCCTCGCGCAGATCGCTCAATGCAGTGACAATCAATCGAGCGCTCCCCACGCAGTTCGTTCACAATGACCTCCCCTCGCGCAGTCCGTTCACAATGACATCCCCCGGCGCAGTCCGTAATCAATGGCCTTCCCTCGCGCAGTTCGTACACAATTGATGGCTCCCTGCGCAGTCCGTCAAAGGGCTTGGTGCTCGCGCTTATATGATCGAGCGTTGAAATCAAGCCGCCTTCATAGGGCTACGCCCACTAACGAGCTCACCTCAGCCCTGGTTGGCTGGTGGGGGCTTACCGGCCACGCCCTGGTGGTGAGTTGACGTGGCCACACCTCGTTCTTGCCGCTCCGCCCCCTTCTTCTCCAAGCCTGACCTCGTATTCAATGGCGTTTGGAGCCAGCGCTAAGGCAGCGATGACGGCTCAATGCAGTGAACGCTGCTAACCCAGCCACGTGATAATTTGGAGAGAGAGAGTGCATAATGAGCGAAATGGGGCCTATCTTATTTGATTAATGCAACGCAGATTCAACTATTGGGAACAGATCCTTGACTAGAACACATACTAATGAGATAACTAAAGAAGAAGCATATGGTGTCCTACGTGTTGCAATATGACCTAACTAGGGTGCGACCTTTGACCTTTACACAAAAATGGGAATATTTACAGGGGATTATTTATAAGGGATATTACAATATTTACAAAGTGGAGGGTTCTAAAAACCACAACAATGCACCCTCATTACCTCCAGGGCCGTCCCGGCCCGACAGAACTTTAACTTGGTGTGACACTCAGGTGTGGTAACCCTCTATTGTTAACTTCACCCTGAGTGCGACATTTTAAAACAACTAAGTATGTCCCGCCTGCTGCGTTGCATTCTGTCTATCAGACTCATGCCCACAGAATAACCGAATCACGGAATTAATTTTCAAACTACACATTGACAGTGCGGAGCATTATTTACAAAGACACTAGTTGGTATTTACAACGCGAACCCAGGACCTGTCTTTTGGGAAACAAAAAGAAGATCTTTTGAGAAGAGGAACGGCATACACTGCACTGCACCGATACCACCAGCACCAATAAGCACCAATAACACAAAAAGCACCACAGTCACCACATTTCAATAATAATCCGCAGACGACTTGCGACGTCTTCTCTGCTGGGCCGATGTTCTTGGCTGCTGGGCCGATGTTCCTGGACGACTTCTTGCTTGCTGCCTAGTTGGTACTAAAAAGAAGGCACAAAACGTGTCCATTTCTTTAATTATGGCCAGCAGGGGCCAGCTAAGGTGGTCCACCTGCATGGCTTAGGTGCCACCTTTACCGTGGTCCGCAAGCAAGACCTCCCTGGCCACAATGGCCGGTCCCCAGCAGAGGTGCCAGGCCCCAAAATGTGGGGTCCATGAATGTGGTGCTCAGCCACAGACCTGTGGTCCATATGGTGGTGCTCGGCCACAACAACGTGCGGTCCATAAGTGTGGTACCGGTCCAGTCAGGCCGCATTGAGGGCGCGGGCACACAACTGCGGACACCTGCGCACTCCCCCCGGCCCAAAATAAACAAATCCGTGAGTGGGGGGAGGAGGACAAGCAAGCAGTGGGGCAAGATCGCAAGGGTACACAGCAAAACAAGGCAATGCAGAGTGAGGTGCGCTGGAGAATGAGCGGAGAAAGCTCGTCCCTAGCGTACGCTCCCCCCCTGTCACCTAATCTACCCTTGCCCCTACCCCGTATTTACACAATTTACAAATCCGTCGCTAACGTCCTGTCTTCCCCATATCTCCCCTAATTCCAAATTCGTCAACAATCCCTCCAAACCAAATTTGCCATCAATCCCAATTCCTCATCAATCCCTCAAGAGATGGAATAACAAGCACAATGTCACCCCCACGTCATGATGCGTCTTACATACCAGACATTTGCACAAACCGGTGGTGTGGAGTCCTGTCACCTTGGTGAGTGGATGCAGATGGTGCGAAGAGACTTTCAATCCTAACTACATTCTAAATGACTTTAACACCCCTTACACTACCCGGGGTCTTTCCCTGCTAAACCATTGGCCATCTTACACTATGTGGTTCTAGGAACCGAACTCCCATTGAACAAACTGTGGCGCTCACCAATTTGGGGTCTCACTCCCCCGATTCTTCACCCTGTGCCCTCGCACAATTTCCGGGCTGGGTCATGTGGCGCTCCCAGCAGGTCCGCTCACCTGCACACCTCCGCCACTGTAGTTGTCTCCCGAGCTTACCTGCTCCTTACCCTAACCTACCTGGGGAAGGCCCTCTCACCCCACTACCGCCCTCTCTGGCGTCGGGCTACCCGGGTCCGTCCTCCGGATCCTCGGGCCATTGAACAACTCACTACCTGGCTCCCAGAGCCTACCTGCGGCCTCACCTGGCCGACATACTAACAGTGGCGGAGTGCCCATGCAATCACACTCACTAACAGGCCACACGCCCAGCCAATTTACCCTACTAATGCACCCAACACAACACTCCTGTGCAACTACCCACACCACAGATGCCAATATCCAACCACAATTTACCTACTCCCTCTACCTACTTTTAAACTACCCTCCCCAGGTATTCGTGAAGGGGTCCATCTTCCCCATCCACTCCTTTCGCACCAACCACTCCACTCCACGTATTCCACACTACTCACTCCACACCATCCATTCCATACCATTGATTCCATATAACCATTCTTCACTCGCCACCTGCATTCCACTTGCACACCTGGTGCCCACACACCACCTGGTGGCACTTGCACCCTCCTCTCCTCCAGGACCATTCACTCAATATCATGCCAATCATCATGCTCACCACAAAGAACTTCCATACCAATTCCTCATTTCATCACTCTCACCACAAACACATAGCATCATCTAAGCTGACTACTTCCTTCTGAAACTCGTGCTCCCCGTCTTCCCTTATACTAAGCACTCCCTCGTCGTTATCATCCAAACTAAACTACTCTGCGTCCCCTCTACAGGTAGAATGTCGCTACTTAAATCTACTGTCCCCTATGGTCATTTCTAAACCCTAACATTATCCAAGCCCTCCCTGGCTAGGTTTTCACCGCCATAACCCCATAAACTAATGCTCATGTGCCCCGAGATGTGATGTAAGGGATGGTAAATCTACCATCCCTCTACACCATATACCATTTGCCATCAATTTCACTATCCAGTCCACTGTACTATGAGCCTCGGTGCGTCAATGCATTTTCAAAGCTCGGCTTCGCAAAGCCGAGCAATGAATTCGGGTGGTTTGGTCTCCTGCAGGTTGAGTCCGTCCGGCATTCGGTTCAGGGGAGGAGGTTTCGTCGGGCCAAGGCACCAGGCACCATCCCGGCGCAAGACCTTGCGCTGCCAAGCACGATGGCCCAGCCTTGCCCGGGTGGAGCTCTGCCACCACAAGGGGGCGCCACGCCGGCCCCTCCTACCTCCCCTCGAACCAGGCCGCCCGCTTTGCCTGGCAAAGCGCGGATTCGACCGTGCAGGGCGGGGCCCAGCCCGAATCGTGCACGGCGCCCCGAGCAGGAGCGACGCGACACCGATCCCCGCCGGTCCCCGCAACACACAAAGAGCACCGCGCACCGAGTGCTCGCGTCGGCTATCCGTCAGCCTAAACGCTGTTCCGGTTAACGTCGATGCTTTCCTTACATGCTCGCACGCATACGCGACCCCTTTTACACTCACACATCCAGGTGTCTCAGCGCCTCTCATGCAAACCCGTACATTCCCTGCACTCTATCACCGCACTCTCTCTCCGTGCACATTTCTCTCGGCACACTCACACTCTCTGTTACACACCTTTCTTCCCCCGTTACGTGCTCCGTAACACTCACCACGGGTGTGCACTCCTGCACATACCCACTCACGTGCTCCGATGTGCCCTCCCGCACACGCGCCACAACCAACTCAGGTGTGCGTTCTCGCACACTCTCTCCATCCATCTCACTCTCCGCGTCACAATCACTCTCACTTCCACACTCTGTATCGCTCTCATCACACCTACACTCCGACGTGCGTTCGCTCTCGCACTCGGTAACACACTCGCACCTCGACGCCTTTCGCACACGCGCGCCATTTTCTCTCACACCACTCACAAGGGACCCTCCACAAACGCCCGGGTGCTTTCGCGATCCCAAGCGCGCGAAAATTCTTTTCGCGGCAAACATTCTCCTGCAAAACCTCCCTGCACAATATACAGCCCGACTCACCTGGGCGCTTCTTCCTCCTCGCTCCAACACCAGCTGCAAATCTTTATAAGGATTAAGCACGGCATCATGATGCGAGCACGGACTTTGCACAATTTCCATTCCCTCCTCCTGCCAGTGGTTTTCTAAGTCCGTCTCTTCCGCCCCAATTTCCACTATTGGTTCGATTGATTCGATTCTAATTTCTTTTTCCTTTCCCTCGACGACCGTTGGCTCTATTAAAATTTTCTTTTCTACTTCGACGGTCGCCGGCTTCCCCATACCCCGGGTCGCGATTTCTATCCCGGTCATTTTAACCGCGCTCTGCTCTGCCTCATTCAACCCGCGCTCGTTGAGTCGCGTTACCTCGCTGCGTACCGATGTGCCTCTCCCGCTCGCCATGCGGTCTATGTTCTCCTCACATTTTTGTATGCGGTCACCCATTCTGTCCCCACATTTACTTATTTGCTCACTCATTCCCCCAATTTGGTTTTCTAATCCCCCAAATTTGCCTTCTAGGCTCCCAATTTGGCTTCCCAATTGCGCCCCCATTCTACTTTCCATTCCCTCACTATCAGCCCTCATTTCTCCCGTCTTTTTCCTTAATCCCCCAATTTGGTTTCCCATACCGTTTCTCAATCCTCCAATTTGGTTTCCCATCTGCTCAATTTGGTTTCCCAACCCCATTTGTACGGCCCCCTACAGCTGCGCAATGAGGTCCTGCATATTCATCCCTCCCATTTGCGCAGCGAGCGCAGCCCCTGCCGCCATGTGCGAGGCGCCGCCATTTTGTGTGCCTGCAACCCCCTCTACCACACCTTCTTCAACCCCCTCTTCTATTGCTCCCACTTCTTCCCTGGGTCGATTCTAACCCCTCTTCTATCTCCCCCACATGCATCCGATCACCTTGACCATCCATGGCACGATATAAATTTGGCTGTTAATAATAAATTTCGGCCGCTCGTAATTTTGACCAAATTCTTCAGATGGATTAAAAAATTTGGTTCGGGTCCAATCCCACTCCCCGACACCAATTGTTGCGGATCTCGGATTACGACGCTCCCCTTAACGAGGGGGGTTTAATCCCCTCGTCTATTAAGCTGGCCGTCCGAGTCCTAGAAGATATCGCGCTCCTTTGCGGGGTTGAGATTGACCATGGTGACTGGTCAACGGGTTCCCAGATACCTTTGCCCCCCTCTCCGCAAAGCAGGGCGATACTTCTGCTCGAGCCACGGACAAGATGGAAGATTGCCGAGCGGCTTAGCAATCCGAAGCTCGAGCCGTTAGCAATAAAACTAACCCGATCCTGAGCGTTGGCCAAATCGTGCCACGTATATCAATGGAGAAATCACTAAAGCGACCAGATGAGAGGAAACCCAAAGAATAAGAAGGAAGAACACAGGTTTATTAATTATGTACAAAACCAAAACCAAGGAAGAAACGAAAGGTAAGACTGTACAGTGTACAGGAAGAGGAAGAAGCAGATACACAGGGCAATCCTGAAACACTCTTATTTTATCACACGCCCAGGACAGTACAAACACACTTACACGAATGGGGAATAGCAAGGATGAAAGGTCCAGGCGATGGGGTCCGGTCCAGGCTCCAGATCCGCCGCGAAGAATGGCAGGCAGCTTCGTGTGTCGTTGGCGCGCGACCGGACCTTATAATTATGCGAGGGACTGGGATGCCGCGTACATAATCTTCGTGCCAACTCTCTCACCCAACGTTCGTCTCAGAGGGAACCCTCGCGCAGATCGCTCAATGCAATGACAAATCAATCGAGCGCTCCCCACGCAGTTCGTTCACAATGACCTCCCCTCGCGCAGTCCGTTCACAATGACATCCCCCGGCGCAGTCCGTAATCAATGGCCTTCCCTCGCGCAGTTCGTACACAATTGATGGCTCCCTGCGCAGTCCATCAAAGGGCTTGGCGCTCGCGCTTATATGATCACGCGTTGAAATCAAGCCGCCTTCATCGGGCTAGGCCCACTAACGAGCTCACCTCAGCCCTGGTTGGCTGGTGGGGGCTTACCGGCCACGCCCTGGTGGTGCGTTGACGTGGCCACACCTCGTTCTTGCTGCTCCGCCCCCTTCTTCTCCAAGCCTGACCTAGTGTTCAATGGCGTTTGGAGCCAGCGCTAAGGCAGCGATGACGGCTCAATGCAGCGAACGCTGCTAACCCAGCCACGTGATAATTTGGAGAGAGAGAGTGCATAATGAGCGAAATGGGGCCTATCTTATTTGATTAATGCAATGCAGATTCAACTATTGGGAACAGATCCTTAACTAGAACACATACTAATGAGATAACTAAAGAAGAAGCCTATGGTGTCCTACGTGTTGCAATATGACTTAACTAGGGTGCGACCTTTGACCTTTACACAAAAATGGGAATATTTACAGGGGATTATTTATAAGGGATATTACAATATTTACAAAGTGGAGGGTTCGAAATACCACAACAATATATATATATATATATATATATATATATATATATATATAGATATATATATATATATATATTGTTGTGGATCAGCCGCCGGCATTCTCCCCTTATCAAGGGGGGATTAATCCCCCTGTCTTTACTGACCTGGCGCGACCCGAGACCTATTACGTCCCTTCCGGACAGCGCTAAATAGGGTTTCGGGACCAAATTCGATGTTACCTAAGTACTAGCGCTGCCCTGGAAGCGAGGGAATAAGCCTTGCACGAACCACGTGTGATGGTGATACGCCGAGCGGGTGGCGTACACGTGATCCGCGCTATTTATAATTACTAGACACGATTGGAGCGATCTTATTCGTACCACGCTTAGTCAATGGAGAAATCACAAAGGCAATCGAATTGGAAAGAAAAGGAAGAACAAATTGGTTTAATTATTACGCACGTATTTACAGCACAGGAGGAAGAGACACAGAGCAATCCTTATACAGTCTTATACTTAATACCCCAGGACAACCGGCCCGTCTGACACACACACACTCACACGGGGATTGCAGATGGGCAGGATGCTGTTCAGGCCGAAAGCGCCGGCTTGGTCGTCCAGGGTCGGCCCCGTCCGGCTCTCCCCGGTCCCTGGCACGTCCCGTGAAGATGGAGGTAGGAGAAGGCAGGACCGCGTATTATGTCGCTCGAACGGAACGGGTTATCTCAGGGCGAACGGTAGGGGGCGGACTTAGCGCGGCTGGCAGCTATTCAGCCGCGTTCACTCGCTTTGGCTGAACCGCTTGGTGAGCAAGTTATCAACGCCCTGGCTGTGCCCACGTATCCCTCGTAACAAAGTTCTTACAGCGCGGGTGATCCGTTTCAAGCGCGTCTCCTTAGAATCCTCTCATAAACTCCGCACCAGCTCAGCGCACCTCCCTCGATAACTCTCAAGGTTTTCCCTCCGCGAGTCCTTCCAAGGGCTTTTCGCATCGGGTTATATATGCCACGCCCTTTGAACCCTCTGGAACTCACCAGACGATCTTCACCACGCCCTCTCACGCCATGCCGCTCGAGCTCTGATTGGCTGGTTCATTCTTACTGTCCCCACTGCTGCCGCGCCGAGCTCAACCCTCCTTCACCTTTCAAGGCCCTGCCTCATGTTAACTTGACTAGTGGACAGCCAAATGGGACGCGGGATGGATTGCACCCATAGAGGTAGAATGGAGGTGTACGCAAAATGAATGGAGGGCCTATTCTCCTGTCTTTACACAACGCAGGTACTAAGAGGGGAAATGGCCTATTCTTACACATACTAAGACATAACTGTGACTATATATGGGGGGCAAACCTTTAACCTTTATTGACTTTACTGTACCAATCTCAAAACCACAGCAATATATACATATAGATATATATTCAGACTTGGCATTTAATATGGAATATTTTTTTTGTGGGGGTGAACTTACTTTTCAAGATGACTTGGAACCAAAAGTTCATTGGAATTATGTTGAAATTATTCGAGATTTTGTTAATGCGACCTTTAAAAGAAACAAAAACCACATTTGATATTTCGAAGCAAATAAATTGATCCTTGAAAGTGATGTAAACTGATACAACAACAACAACATGCATTTTAAAGGCCATTTTCCCTGCTAGAGTGGGGGTTAGCCTTGCGGTCCCCATGACAATATTCTCCATTTTGCCCTATTTTCTGCATCTCTCCTTGTTAACCCCCTTGCCCGCATTTCTTCTTCCACCATCTTTAGCCAAGTCTTTCTCGGTCTTCCCCGTCTTCTACTTCCTTCTACATTCATTTCCATCACTCTTCTCAACCAGTCACTTTCATCCTTCCTCAACACATGACCAAACCATCTCAACCTGTTCCTCTTCACAGCATCAATCACAGGCTCTATTCCCATCATCTTTCGCAATTCATCATTTGTCTTCCTCTCTCTCAACGATACTCCGCACATCCATCGAACCATTCGCATTTCCACCCTTTCCAACCTTCGTTGCTGCTCTACGTTCATTACCCATGTCTCGCTCCCATAAATCATAACACTTCTCACACATGCAGCATACACCTTTCCCTTCAGCTTCAACGACACTCCCCTCATCATCAGCACGCCACTCAATTCCCGAAACTTCTTCCATGCACATCTCACTCGAGCAACCGTTGCTGAGTCTGATCCACCTTCTCCATTCAGCATGTCTCCGAGGTAGCAAAATGTTTTCACACCTTCCAGCTTCATGCCGTTTCCAAGATCCAACTCAACATTTCCTCCATCTGCAGCTCCCTCTGTGCACACCTTACATTTGCATGTAGCTGCCACACTGGTTAATGACCCTCTCAGACCACTACATTTTTGATGAACCCACTCAGCGCACATTGTACACTGAATGGAGTTCACTCCGACACCCTTCCTACACACAGCACAGGGCCACTTCCCAGTTCTTTCCACCTCACCACATGCTTTACCACTTGCCATCACCTTCGTCTTTCCGATATTCACCTTCAGACCTTTTGTCTCCATACATTCCTTCCACGTGTTCATCTTTTCCTTCAGTCCATCCATACTTTCCGCAATCAACACCAGATCATCTGCATACAACAACTCCCACGGTAAACCCTCCTTTACGTTCTGAGCCAGCACCTCCATCACAGCTACAAATAGTAGTGGACTTCGTACCGACCCCTGATGCACTCCCACCTTCACCTCAAACTCACCACTGTTCCCGTCCTTCGTCCTTACAGCTGTGCGCGCTCTTTTGTACATTGCCATCACTACTCTGATCAACCATTCCTCCACTCCTAACTTCCTCAATGCCCATGTCAATACTTTGCGTGGAACCCGATCGAATGCTTTCTCCAGATCAACAAACCCAAGAAACAACTTCTTCCTCTTCTCCAAGTACTTCTCCTGCAACTGCCTCACAATGAAAAGCGCGTCTGTCGTTCATCTTCCTGGCATAAATCCAAACTGCATTTCGTCGATCTTCACTTTCTTCCTTATCCTCCTCTCCAACACCCTTTCCAATACCTTCATTCCATGCTCCAATAACTTTATCGCTCGGTACGAGCCACACTCCAGAGGGTCACCTTTCCCCTTGTATAGAGGGACAAGGGTACTCAGTTCCCAATCCACTGGAATGCGGCCTTCTTTCACCACCAGATTACAGATCTCTGTCATTCTCTTCACACCCCAACTTCCTGCTGCCTTCAACATATCTCCCACAACTCCCGTCGGCCCTCCCGCTTTTCTACCCTTCATTGCTTTTATCGCTTCCTCAACTTCCTTCTCAGTTATCTTCTCTGCCGGTCCTAAAACTGGGTTACTCTCTATGTTGCCATCCCATTCATTCTCTGTATTCAACAGCATTTCCATATATCTTTTCCATCTTCCTTTAATTCCATCTGGGTCGACAACGATTTGTCCCACTTCATCCTTCAAGCAACTCACCCCCATCACATCACACCTCTCTTTCGCTATCTGCTTTGCAATCCTGAATACTGCTTTCTGACCCTCTTCCGAATCCAAGCGTTCTCCGAACATTTTCCTACATGCCTCCTGCGCCTTTGCTACCTCTTTCTTTGCAGCCTTCCTGGCTGCCTTATAACTTTCATGCTCTGCTGTTTCTGCTCCCGTACCCTTCGCCTTCTGCCACTCCTTGAACTTCTTCCTCTTCTCGTCAATCCTCTTTCCAACTTCATCATCCCACCACCATGTTTCCGAGTGCCTCGGTGGTCCTTTTGTCCATCCACATACCTCACCAACGGCTCCCAACAGACTAGCTTTCATTGACATCCAACCACTTTCAAGCTCAACCACATCATCCTCGACCCTACTCAGCCTCTCTTTTAATGCCTCCCTCACTGTCACCTCTTTCAACCTCCACACCTTCATTCTCGGTTGGTACTTCACCCGCCGAGCTCTCCTCGCACCTTTCACCCTTACGTCGCAGACAACCAAGTGGTGCTGTGAAACAGCCTCCTCCCCCGGGATCACCTTTGTGTCTCGGAGGTGCCCCCTATCTCGCCTACGCACCATCAGGTAGTCAACGGTTGTCGTCGACCCACCTGACGTGTATGTAACAAGCTTATTATCCTCTTTCTGGAACTGAGTATTACAAATCAACAAATCAGCTCCATCAGCAAACTCCAAAATCCTTTGCATATCAGATGTAAACTGATATTGAACTCAATTCATGGACAGTACTGTGTTAAACTTCTGTACGTTTTCCAGAAGTATCTCTTTATTTTGCACATTAGCCAAAAATTTTAAAAACAAAAACAAAAGTTAAATTATGACTGGGATTACGGACAGTAAAATTACAGTTCAGTACTTCGTGTAACCCCCACAAGCATTCAGGAGAGCACGTACACGTCGAGGCATGCTGTTCACGAGATTTTCCAGGGGTTGGACAGGAATCGCTTGCCATGCAGTGACAATAGCCTGCTGCAATTCACGCACAGATGGAAGCTGCTGGTCCAAGTTGTCGATTTGACGCGTTAATTCTGCCCACAAGTTCTCTATCAGATTCATATCCGGGGACATGGCAGGCCACTCCATATGCTCTACACCACGGTCAGCAAGAAAGTGTTGGATCATGCGAGCATGATGAGGCCGTGCATTGTCATCTTGGAAGACAAAGTTTCCTTGAAAGGCTGCATGAGCAAATGGAAGCAATGTTTCTTCCAGAATGGCCCTGGACTTGACCTGGTTCAGGTTTCCATTCAGATCAACCAGGTCAGTTTTGCCCCCTGCATGAAAAGCCCAAACGGTCACCCCACCACCTCCAGCTTGGACTCTTGGCACTACACAATCTTCGTTGTTGGCTTCATGCATTTGGCTGGGCACTCAGACGCGGCCATCTTGATGATAGACCAGAAATAGACTCGCACTGAAGATCACGTGATTCCAGGGTCCTGGCTGCCATTGACGGTGCTCTCTGACCCACTGCAATCGGCGCTGGCGGTGTTGTCTGATCAGGCATGGCTTTCTCAGGGGACGCCTGGCACGATAGCCTGCTTGAACCAGTCGTTGGTTGACTAGCCTTCTGGATACAGGCACATTTGTCAGGTGCTGCCACTCAGCTCGAAGCCGATTAGCTGACTTGGTATGGCCATTGCGGACTAACCGGTGCAGCCGGCGATCATCCCTCTTTGTGGTTCTGCGGGGACGTCCTGGCCTCGGTGTTGGAGTAAGGACACCCCTCTGAGCATTTCGTTTCAGGATCTTTGACACCTGACCTTGAGTGATGCCATATTGCCGAGCAATAGCACGCTGTTTCATGCCGGAATTTTGTAAAGCCACCCCTCCATGACAAACAGCATTGTTGAGTTGACGGACCATCTCCAGAGGAAGCGGCAATAACTTTTGTAGACAAGCAGCAGTTGTTTTCCAGTAATACAGATCGCAACAACCCTTGTATACCTGATTGTGAAGCCAATCGTCAAATGTACCTGTCCGTACATTTTGTCACGCCACCTGTGATATAATCCTGTTATTGACTTCTTGCTGTGACAGACAATCAGTCATATGGTTCTTTTAACAAAGAAATCACCGAAGCGGAAAGGAAACTTACCAGATTGATATACTGAGTTCAGAAAGTAAACCCAAGTCAAGAAAAAAAAATACATATTCCATATTAAATGCCAAGTCTGTATATATAATTTTTGCCCTATCTTTCAATGGTGAAGTATAGCCTGGTGTTGGCTTAGCGGTTAGGGTTCCCGGCTTGGGATCCTAGGATCCTGGGTTCGAATCCCGGTCGATCGATGAATTAACGCCAGAAGGGTTGACTCAGCCCGTCATCCTTCAGAGACAGCAAATTGAGTACCAGTTCACTGGTAATTCCCTGTGTGTCGCAAGAGGTGACTAACAGTGTTGGTGGCAGGAAGGGCATCCGGCTGTGAAACATTGCTTCAAAAAGGGGACCACGGTGCCCGAAAAAGGCCAACCCCTGCTCTGCGGGGAAGAATGGCCTCTAAAGGTGGTATATTTCAATGGTGAGGAATCACTCCACAAATTCTCATATCTGGATCCAGAACTTCACCAAAATCTAATAAATGTACCCTTGTCACACACCCGACCAACACACCAAGTTTTGGCCGAAAGCATCTGCAACTTTGAGATATCGTGCTGTTTTTTATTTATTTTTTGGCCTCATCTCTCAATGGTGAAGATTCACTTTAAAATACTCGTATCCGGATCTTCACCAAAATCGAATCCATTCGTCCTTGTCATACTCTCGACCGAACCAGCAAGTTTTGTCTGAATCCATCCATAGCTTTTTGAGATATCGTGCTCACAGACAGACAAACAACAGTGGCAAAATGGATATCCTCCATCCAACTTCGGTGGTGGAGGTAAAAACATAAAAATATGGTTTCCAAGTGCAGATACACTGGTACAGGAAGTACTTTTTTATACCCATTTTTTGATACGATCGAGATGAGCTCACTTTGAGACAGTTTTAGCCTCCCCCCCCCCCCCCCCCCAAAAAAAATTTTTTTCGACCCCCCAAAAAATATGTCTTGCATTTAATGAAATATTGTGTCATGAGAAATGTGGACCTGGTAAGGGGCAAAAGGAAGGATTCAAGAGTAACACAAACATGATAAGTAAATATTTATTATTGGCATACTTGAATGAAATTACACACAAATAACTAATGTCAATCACTAATTATAATGCTGTGGGGCAGGAGGGGAAGCTAAAGAATAAGGGGGAGTAATAAAATCAAATGGGAGTGGAAAGGTGAAACAAAACATGGAAGGAATCAGGCCTGATAGGAGGATGCTGAGAGCAGGAGGACATGATGTGAGCACCAGGGAATGCAAATCGAAGGTGTGATACAGCCATGAGCACTTAATACTGCCTGGAGAACTGTTGTGGCGACGTCCCTTGTGTATTCGTATGGCAGCTCTGAGGGCATCGCGGCACCCAAGTGACTGCAGTGGTGGTTGTGGTCTGTAGGTACAGCTTGGAGATCCTTGAGGGTAACAGCAGCATGTAAAGTGGTTGATGTAATGGGAAAGACCAGGCTACCAGGCCCCCGATTCTTTTCTCCGACACGGTTATACTGCCACAACTCTCTCACTACGAAATGATCTCCCAACTACTAAACTGTCATCGGCACATTTCGTAAACTCGCAACGGTACCCGCCCTATGGGCGGGGCTTCAATTGGGAGGCCCAAATGAAAAGGCAAAATATCAGAAATTGAAGGCTTTTTTATTTTAAACGATTCATATAAACATCCGTTGAATCATATCACACGCAAATCATCAAAATCTAAACTACATGGCGTCCATTTTGAAAAAAGATTGAATTCGGCAAAACGGAAGCGCGGCCGCCACACGTCTTTCTCAGTCGCACGTTTATGTGTGAAGAGTGCGCGCCGAATCTGTAACACGGAAGCGGCCGCTACACCTGTTTCTCAGTCGCTTTGCACACGCTGCCGTGTTACTTCGGAGCCGCACGTGTATATTCTTGGATCCGAACGTCCGGGTACTTTCACCGGAAGCGACCGGTCAATAATCCACTGGGTGAAAACAACTGCGTAGTAACTAACACATAGCAACGAAGGCGTTCAGTGTTAGGAAGTGTCGCGTGCCGTGCCGTGCCGTAGCTTTCTTTCTTGTGTTGTCTAATACAAACCACTAAAAATGCCGAAAAGTTGCTGTGCTGTTGGTTACCACAATCATAATATGATGGTGGGGAAATCACTGTCATTTTGCATATTTCCCGATCGTGTGAAATGCCGCGAAAGATGGGGGAAATGGGTTAACGCCGTCAGGGGGGGGGGGGGGAATGGGTTAACGCCGTCAGGGGGGGGGGGGGGGAGGAATGGGTTAACGCCGTCGGTAGGAAAAATCTAGACACCAACAAGCGGTGGGAGCCTTCATCAAAATACACCTACGTTTGTTCTGAACATTTCATTTCAGGTATGAATCCATGAGAGTCTGATCATTATTTGCCATGTAAATATATGTAAATATGGCATGTTCACAGATTAAATAAAATATGAAATTCCGCCAGAAATATCCGAAATGACATCAGAAACTCAAGTGCATACTAATGACCTACGTGGTGGGACTGACCTCTACCTCCCCGCTACCTCTCAACACTGACCGACAAACTACCCCAACTACTGCCTCAATCCCCCGCTACCTCTCACACAGACGGACAAACTACCCCAACTACTGTCTCAGATCCCCATCTACCTCTCAACACTGACGGACAAGCTACCCCAACTACTGTCTCAGATCCCCCGCTACCTCTCACACAGACGGACAAACTACCCCAACTACTGTCTCAGATCCCCCTCTACCTCTCAACACAGACGGACAAACTACCCCAACTACTGTCTCAGATCCCCCGCTACCTCTCACACAGACGGACAAACTACCCCAACTACTGTCTCAGATCCCCCCTACCTCTCAACACAGACGGACAAACTACCCCAACTACTGTCTCAGATTCCCCTCTACCTCTCAACACAGACGGACAAACTACCCCAACTACTGTCTCAGATCCCCCTCTACCTCTCAACACAGACGGACAAACTACCCCAACTACTGTCTCAGATTCCCCTCTACCTCTCAACACAGACGGACAAACTACCCCAACTACTGTCTCAGATTCCCCTCTACCTCTCAACACAGACGGACAAACTACCCCAAGTACTGTCTCAGATCCCCCTCTACCTCTCAACACAGACGGACAAACTACCCCAACTACTGCCTCAATCCCCCTCTACCTCTCACACAGACGGACAAACTACCCCAACTACTGCCTCAATCCCCCGCTACCTCTCACACAGATGGACAAACTACCCCAACTACTGTCTCAGATCCCCCTCTACCTCTCAACACAGACGGACAAACTACCCCAACTACTGTCTCAGATTCCCCTCTACCTCTCAACACAGACGGACAAACTACCCCAACTACTGTCTCAGATCCCCCTCTACCTCTCAACACAGACGGACAAACTACCCCAACTACTGTCTCAGATCCCCCTCTACCTCTCAACACAGACGGACAAACTACCCCAACTACTGTCTCAGATTCCCCTCTACCTCTCAACACAGACGGACAAACTACCCCAACTACTGTCTCAGATTCCCCTCTACCTCTCAACACAGACGGACAAACTACCCCAACTACTGTCTCAGATCCCCACCTACCTCAACACTGATGGACAAACTACCCCAACCCAGACCCACGGCACGGAGTTTCTCCTCGTACCGCTCACGAGCGACAGTATCCAATTCGTCTGCATAATTATACGCCATAATATGCGGTAACAAACTTTGTTGGTCCCAGAATGTTACACTCTCGATTAAAATATACAATGTATCAGCAACAAGCGATCAAAACACATGAAACAGAAGCTAAAAACCGAGGTGAACCAACTGCAACGCTGATGCAATCAATACAGCGGAGAGTTTTGTTTTCACCAACACCGAGCGTTACTCCGTCGTATCCAGGGCCAATGCCAGGAAGTGACGTCACGTCGGATCCGAGAATAGAAGAGTTCGTCAGGAGTCGATCTACTCTCTCCTGGTTCCTAGAATAAACAATATTTGTAGAATTTCAACAAAAGCCACATCACTGTTCATATCGGTAAATATTATTCCATCGTGTTTGGAAAATTGGAAAAACAATATAGCCTATTTTACTCCAAGGGGTCCCAGGAATACCCAACCAAAATATCGTTGCGATCGGTTGAGCCGTTTTTGCGGTAGCTTCGAACGGACGGACGGACATTTGGTGAATTATAAATTATAGTAAGATTGTCTCTCCCTATGCTCCACCATCCGTCCCCGTCTGAACCTACCAATTAGGCCACTTCAAGCAGCGGCCATCTTGAACCAGCGGCCATCTTGAACCAGCGATGGGGAGCAGATATGCAAATGCATGTTCAAATGTCCGGTGCAACTCCTGGTCTTTTAACACTTACACTGTATGACCCAGTAACATCATTTTTACATTCTCGATATAGTTATCAATTATCATACAAGGCCGTATTTAACCAACTATATATACATTGGGAGCAATTGGTAGCCACGTCAAAATCCAAGATGGCCGCCTTCATGTATGACTGAACCTTGTGAGTGAAATATCATATCATAGCATGTTTTCTGCGTCTTCCACTTTGTCAACTCACATCACTTCCCCGACGGGGGACCGAGGCATAACGCTTGTTTCCGTTAACAAATATTGCAAGTTTTGACCCGCACACCCCAACTCCTGAACACACCAGTCTGATTCACTCGTACATATGTAATGATAGACATGAGTCTCCGAGGTTAAAAAAGGGGGAAAGATCATTTTAATAGGAGTGCGAGGCAAGTTCCTTCAAGACTTTTCGATGCTTTCAACAACTCAAGTTGTACAGGAAGCAGACTGTTATTGCCTCGATAAGGGAAAGTCTCCAGACATGGGCTGCATCATGTGCTGTGCCGTAGCACAAATGGAGATAATTCAGGCCGACTTGGATTTGCACCGGTACCTGGATTGTGCGTTTGCTGCCAAGCACAAGTGGGTGGGGCATCGCATTACCGGCTTCACAACACCCACGTACCCACAATTCCCAGGGAAATTTGTGATGCAGCCAACAGACTGAAAATGTAGTCATTGTGCTGTATTTTAATGTGATGCTCGTATTGATGTTCACTTACACGGAAGATGACCTTGCATGTTGATTCATCACTATAATTTAACCCTAAAAGGACTGGAGGGGGCATCATCCCCTCCATACCCACCCCCACAAGTCTTTTGAGCCCCCAAAAAAGCCCAATCCTTTTCGGGTGAAGCAAGGTACTAATAACTGTACTAATAACGATTGATTATGACTTCGAGGTGTGCTGGTGGGAAAGCAGGGTGTCATTTTAAGATAAACATGTGGTCGAGTAATGGTGACGTCACAAGTGTACTCGTCGAAACAAAGACAAGACAAGATGGAGTTATAAAGAATGTCCTGGAAAGCCAGTGTGCCACCAAACTACCTCAAATGGCGAGTTTCGGCCATGAACTGAAGCCGTTTTGCACGAATGGGACAGGCCCAGAATTGTATTAAAAGCCCTTGACCCCTCTTCCATGATGTCACGTTGTGGGATGGATTCCCTGGCTGTGAACGTGTTCACTTTGACACTTTTGTTTCACCTTGTGTAGTTGATATTGTCAAATCAGTGTGTGTTGAACAGTCTGAATTTGCCTGAAACGACAGGAAAAATGAAATAACTTGGGTTCATAGTCCTCAGAACATCTTACCCCATGCAGTCTTGAGAGAAACCGGACATGGGAAGAGTCTTTTGCTCTTTTACTTTGAGTTTTCCCGAGCACGATCTATATTTCGTACGAGCCGCCATTTTGTCTGAATCTCTACATTCCCCCACGCTGAGCGTGAGCGGCACGTTTGATTGGTCGAGATGATGTAATATTTTGGTCCAAGTACTGCTTAACAGGAAGGAGGTTTTTGGAAATGACGAGATTTGTGTTCTAGTAGATAATTTAATCAAAATAAAGTTTGTAAAGGGTGCAGAAGGAAAACTTTTTTCGGAAGTTTACCACCGTTGATGCATGCGCCATCTTGTTTAATGGTGCATAAGTTATTGCTGCCTGTTGATAGGTCCTGAAAACAGTAAATTCCCAAAAGGTCTCACCGAGAAACTCAACCACTGCTGGGAGCCAAAGAGGACGGCATGGAAATGCAGGCCGACTTCCCTGATGATCGACGGGAAAAGAACTTTTGGTTTCAAATTGTTTGGCCAAATGTGTTTTTTTTTTAACCAAATATTCATAAGTCTGGGTATGGTGGCCTCGTGGTGAGGGTCCTCGACTGGCATCCCAGAGATGGTAGGTTCTAAATCCAGCTAAGGGCTTCCACGCTTCAGAATGTCGAGTTCGTTTCAGAACTGCCAAATCTACTGGATTCGGTTATAAAACCCAGGAGTCTTGTGAATGACCTTCACAATGAGATCATCTGTCTGCCACACCTGCTCCACATGTGACACTCGTCCACTCATTGTAGATCTGTCTGCCACACCTGCTCCACATGTGACACTCGTTCACTCATTGTAGATCTGTCTGCCACACCTGCTCCACATGTGACACTCGTCCACTCATTGTAGATCTGTCTGCCACACCTGCTCCACATGTGTCCACTCATTGTCGTCTAGTATTATTCCTTCTCTTTGTATATGGGTCATTCGACGCTTGTGTGCTTTGCATTTCAAAACAAACCCCAAAAATTGGCACAGAGTCGATCAAAGGAGATCTCGGGTGGACTTCAAACTTTCTCTGCATTTTTGCAATTAGCAACTGCTATTTTCCTGGCCGATTCCAACTACTGCATGACCATTTGGAGCATCAAAGGAACTTCAGCCACGTTACATGGGGCCACTATACTCACCTCGATACTTGTAATTGATGTCGGCCACGTGGTGCCCATTTGCATGAGATATTGACTCTGGACAAACCTCTCTGAAGAAGCTCGGTGTCCGTTATGCACCTTTTGGACTTTGAAACATCTAGGTGAGGCTCCAGCCAAACACAAAGTAGTCGTGCAGTGAAATCTTGTCCACAGTATCTAAAAGCAAACTTGCAAGTTATCTTTTATAATGGATGAAATTGGAGAATTGTGCAAGAAGCTGACATTTCGGACGTTAACCCTTCGTCAGAACAAAAGAGTTAATGATCAAAACTTCTTTTGCTCCACCGAAGGATTAACATCCGAAACCTCAGCTTCTCCCTGCTTCCCACTGCTGTTTGCATACCTCGAACAACATCATAATTTATTACATCCATCGTCATGTAAACAGAGTCTGTTATAAAGAGATGTCGGGCACAGGTGACACCTCCATCATGCCCTGCTCATGGATACAGGGAACAGTTCAATCGAAAGTTTAAACCTAAACCTGACATTGTGCAAACATCATAAGTTTTTATTTATTATCAACACCTTCCATGCCTTTTATTATTCTTTGCTCAGACGAGTTACCACTTTTCCATTATTCGACAAAGAATTGCAGAGACTGCATTTTGAAATACTTTGAAGGTAAATGAAAGGTAAGTACATATCAGTGGACATCGAGTGTCCATTGGGATTTATTCCGCCGAAGCGAGCTTTTGGCACTCCAACCATACCTTGGGATTTACTTCACTTCTGTCAATACAACTCCAATCCCACTACCACCACTCCAACCACACATTTATACATCAGAAATCTTAGAAAAATGTAGTTTGAGTTATTCAAAAACCTTCGAGAGAGAGCATTTTCAGGATTCATTTGCAGAAACAAAATTCTGTAAAAACAAAAAAAAAGAAAATGTCAGCCCCCACCGTGGTTTTAGTAATTTTGCTGTACTGAGTTAAAGGCTGTCAGGTGGCCATCTTTGGTCGGATGGCAAAACAAAATCTTCTGAATATGTATTCTCTCATATATTGTGTTTGTGCCACGGTTGAAGAAAATCGGACCGTGCATGTCCGAGAAATGGACGGGGACATGTTTAAGTAACAAAATGGTCGCAAGTCGGCCATCTTGGATCTGATCTCGGGAAAAAAATGACACGCATATTATGTAAGCCATCATTCATTATCTGTGTCCCAAGATTGAACAAGATCGGTAAATGCATTTATAAATGCAAATGGACAGATTTCTCAAACAAGCCTGCGGCACGGATACATGGTCTTATACACCGCCTTATTCAGCACGTTAAATTAGTTATTCATGCCTGTTGTTTGCGTCCTTTATGACATCCCTAATACAGCAAGTTTACCGTTTTAAATTACAGACTTGGCATTTAATATGAATTTTTTTTTTGTGGGGGTGAACTTACTTTTCAAGATGACTTAGAACCAAAAGTTCATTGGAATTATGTTGAAATTATTCTAGATTTTGTTAATGTGACCTTTAAAAGAAACAAAAACCACATTTGACATTTCGAAGCAAATAAATTGATCCTTGAAAGTGATGTGAACTGATATCGAACTCAATTCATGGACAGTACTGTGTTAAACTTCTGTACGTTTTCCAGAAGTATCTCTTTATTTTACACATGAGCCAAAAAAAATTTCAACAAAAACAAAAGTTAAATTATGACTGGGATTACGGACAGTAAAATTACAGTTCAGTACTTCGTGTAACCCCCACGAGCATTCAGGAGAGCACGTACACGTCGAGACATGCTGTTCACGAGATCTGCCAATGTTTGGACAGGAATCGCTTGCCATGCAGTGACAATAGCCTGCTGCAATTCACGCACAGAGGTAGGCTGCTGGACAAAGTTGTCGATTTGACGCGTTAATTCTGCCCACAAGTTCTCTATCGGATTCATATCCGGGGACATGGCAGGCAACTCCATATGCTCGACACCACGGTCAACAAGAAAGTGTTGGATCATGCGAGCACGATGAGGCCGTGCATTGCCATCTTGGAAGACAAAGTTTCCTCAAAAGGCTGCACGAACAAATGGCAGCAATGTTTCTTCCAGAATGGCCCTGTACTTGAACTGGTTCAGGTTTCCATTCAGAACAACCAGGTCAGTTTTGCACCGTGCATGAAAAGCAGCCCAAACGGTCACCCCACCACCTCCAACTTGGACTATTGGCACGATACAATCTTCGTTGTAGGCTTCATGCACTTGTCTGCGCACTCAGACGCGGCCATCTTGACGATAGACCAGAAATCTAGACTCGTCACTGAAGGTCACGTGATTCCAGTGTCCTGGCTGCCATTGACGGTGCTCTCTGGCCCACTGCAATCGGCGCTGGCTGTGTTGTCTGGTCAGGCATGGCTTTCTCAGGGGACACCTGGCACGATAGCCTGCTTGAACCAGTCGTTGGTTAACTAGCCTTCTGGATACAGGCACATTTGTCAGTTGCTGCCACTCAGCCAAGCCGATTAGCTGACATGGTACGGCCATTGCAGACTAACCGGTGCAGCTGGCGATCGTCTCTCCTTGTGATTCTGCGGGGACGTCCTGGCCTCGGTATTGGACTAGGGACACCCCTCTGAGCATTTCGTTTCAGGATCTTTGACACCTGACCTTGAGTGATGCCATACGGCCAAGCAATAGCACGCTGCTTCATACCGGAATTTCGTAAAGCCACCACTCCATGACAAACAGCATTGTCGAGTTGACGGACCATCTCCAGAGGAAACGGCAATAACTTTTGTAGACGTGCAGCAGTTGTTTTCCACTAATACAGAACGCAACAACCCTTATATACCCGATTGTGAATCCAATCGTCAAATATACCTGCCCTTACATTTTGTCACGACACCTGTGATATTATCCTGTTATTGACTTCTTGCTGCGAAAGACAATCAGTGACATGGTTCTTTTGACAAAGAAATCACCGAAGCATAAAAGAAACTCACTAGATTGATATACTGAGTTCAGAAAGTAAACCCAAGTCAAGAATAAATAAAAAAATTCTATATTAAATGCCAAGTCTGTATTTTAAATTTTGTTTGACTGCAGGACAGACTAAAAAAATTACCACACCGCATGGGCATTCGGAATGAGATTCCGTACAATTTGCCAAATTCAGAGCCAACATACTGCTACACTGCAGGTTTGTCTTCCAAACCGTGGTCCACAGTACTCAAAATACAACAATCAATTTAAATCAAGTTGTTCCTCAATCATAGACTGACGTTTGTAGACAGACGGGGAGTGAACCAATTGCTTGACCCCACTTTTTGCTTCATGTGCAGGGTAATAAAGTTTTGCAGGAAAGGGTTCATAATCAGCATCATGCCCTATACAGGATGTCGGTATTGCCAAAGCAGTTACTGGGCTCCAATCCTGGTTGGATTGCTGCTCCGACTCGGGAGTCAGGGCAGGAATTTGGCAATGGTGCCAGTGATAACTTGCCTAGTCTTTGCGAAAGACACTGTGGGAACTTTAACGTCCATCAATTAATGCTAGCAGTTATGGACACAGAGCTCAACGTCGAACCGAGGGACGATGCAACACCAGGATGACCATTTATAGCTGGGTTGCGATTCAAATCCAAGCAAGACAGCTTAGAGGTGAGTGTGCGTACCTCCAGGCCATCCTGCCAATCCGCAAAATGTACTCATGTGGAAAACATGCACAAGAAGGGGACAGAGGAATTTATTTTGTATTTATTAAAACATGCCAAACAAAAGGAAAATAAATTCAGAAATGGTGAATGGGTACTACAGGAAATGTGGATGGGTGCTAAAGGGTGCTGGGGAAGGGGAGGGGATGGGGGCAGACATGTTATAACGAGGTACATAAGTTATGTCCAGGGACGTTTATGGCCACAAACCTTCCACTCGCATGTCCTCTTTATTTAGACGCAGTACGATTATTCCAATTGGGTTCAACAAAGATGGTTGTTGAGTGACGAGCAAAAGGCGCAAGAATATTTGCACAAAAAAAGAAAACCAGAGAAAAAGATCAGTTTGCGAGTGCATGCGAGGTTCAGGGGATGAGATGTTAGGATTGTGGCGGTGGTTTCTCCGAATCGTTTTGTACGTTGCCCGAAGGTGGTCGACCCTGCATCTGGCTTCTGAGTTGCTCAATGATCTCCGGGTTTTGCTGCTGCATTTGTTGTGCAAATTGTTGCCCCCTGTAAAAGCACAGGCCAGTCTGTTATACCACGTGGGCCACATGTCAATTTACACGTCAAAGTTTGGTTTGAACTGTAGATAAAATGCAACAATAAAAATGTAATAAATGTCATGCAATAAACAAGAAGACGTCATGCAGAGCACGATACTTGCAAAATCCACCCCCCCCCCTCCCTCCCCAAAAAAGGTTTCCATTGATCCATCAAATTGTCCATTTCATCAAAATTAAAATTGACGATCTTGATCAAAGCTCAGGTCAATAGGATGTGACGATCACTTTTGTGACGATTTTTCAGATGAAAATTGATGACTTTAGAAGTTTAACCTCGAGTTGACTTTTGACCTCAAAAATAGTTGGTTTCCCAATTCAGTGAGGCACAATGCAAATGCTGTTAATTTTTCCAGTCAATCAGATGAAAATTGATGATTTGGGAAGTTTGACCTTGTGTGACCTTTGACCTCAACAATTTTTGGTTTCCCTATTTAGTTACAAAATGTGCAAATGCTGTTAAATTTTCAAGTCAATCAGATGAAAAATGGCAATTTTAGAATTTTGACCTCCAGATGACCTTTGACCTGAAAATCAATAGGCTTCTCAATTGTGACGAACTCTACAACTTGGTGAAGTTTCATGACGATCGGTTTAGAATTGTGACCTGTAGGTTGGTGACGCAAACAAACAGAATAACAAACGCAACCGACAAATATACTTGAAAAATCTTCGATTTTGCAAGTAATCAATCAACAATCAACATGCATTACGAAACAAGAGCCAATTTGCTATTTGTGCGGACAGTTCCCAGACAAGTTTGAGATATAAATAAACAAAAAACACACAAACAAAAAACAAATAAGTAAATATAAAAAATAAGAAAAAAAAGGAATGCTTGTGTCAGTCAGCATTCGTGGACACGAGAAACAATGGATTTTAATTTGAACGGGTTTCAAGCTCCCCATGAGCCTTGGACTAATGGAAAACAAGGATTTAATCATTAAGGGCATGCTTGGCTCGTGGAAAACCCGTTGTGGCCGATGGCGAGGCGTTAGCGTTAGCCCTTCATTTTGAAAACTTTTGAAATTATAGCTGCACCTCATTTCCACAGTGGAAAACATACTCATTCCGAAATCAAAAATTTTCCGATGATAGAAATTCTGATGTCGATGATATAGCGTTGGTTACCCCCCACACCACTCTTCAGAAAGCCAACCAGTAATGAAACACTTCTCAAGAAAATGTTCAAGGACTTTCATTTGCAGAATGAGGCCTAAATACAAGGCCCTATTAAGTTGTGTCTTTTAAGTGGTGTCAGTGCATGTAAAATGTTATCCAAATCAGTTTCCGGATCTTATGAAAGATGTCAACATAAAGGATTTGTTGGTAAAAATGTTTTAGCTTCCTAAAATTAGGTGCTGATTTTTGTTTGGGCATGACAGGATGGCCGAGAGGTAAGCACATTCGCCACTAAGCAATCTCGTCTGGGTTTGAAACACAGGTTATGACTCTAACTTAGAAAAGCCTGCGGCAGAACCAATGCTCTGTAACACAGCGATGCTATATCGGTTTCAGCTTTGCTTTGGCAGAGGAAAATGTTTGTCAACCTAGAAAAATGAAATAAAAAACCTGGGCGAAATCCCCCATTCAACACTCACATTTTGCCCGAAAAAAGTCAGCCTGCCCAGAATAACCCACATTTATTAAAGGGCTCATGAACAGAGGAATGTTTGCAGCATCTCACAACAAAGAAGAAAAGCTACGTTACAAAACTTACACGTGTAGAAGTCCAGACATATCTGGAATACCGCCACCGGCACCACCGGCACCATCAGCAATACCACCAACACCACCACCACCAACACCAACACCACCACTTGCAACTCCGGAAAGCCTGTAACACACACACAGGTTAAACCAGGTTAGCACTTGGTATCTGTTAAAGTAATGGTCCTCATTGTGCATACAACAACCATTTCCCTTCTGGCATATAAAGCATCCAGTGTCAAATCTAGGGGCTACACAATGGCACAAAAAGGTCAGTGGGATCTGCTTTCTATCCAGTCGAATTGGGCACAAAACAATTGCAGTCAATTTTGGAATGAACCAGAGCACAATTCGGATTTCGCATTCAACATTTCATCACTATCGAAAGAATGCTCCGATTTGGCAACTGGACCAGACGGCATCAGCTCAAGAGTCCTAAAAAGCTGCTCTGCTGCTCTTGCACATCCTCTCTCTGCCCTTTTCATCCAATAATTTTTGCCTTGGTCATCATCTGCTTGGAAGTCCATCAAAATCACTGCATTACCTAACTAAAATGGCATGGAATAGATCCAGACTTGAATCAAAGTCGAATCGACTTGTTGTAAACTCCTAACCAACTCATCCAACTAGTTTTGTCATAACTCATTCACACCATTATGAAAAATCATGCTGTATATAGTTTTGGCCCCATCTCTCAATGATGAAGAATCACTTTAAAAACTTCTCGTATCCGAATTCGGATCCTCACAAAAATCAAATCGATTAGTCATTTCGTCCAAATCCATCCACACCTTTTTGAGACATCATGCTCACAGACAGACAGGGGTGAAAACATAACCTCTGACCTTCAGTGGCGAGGCAAAAAGGTGCAAAAACTGATCCCCTTAACTACAGACCAATTAACTTACTTCCAATCATCAGCAATGTCATGGAATCCATCATCGCAGTTGATATCAAATACTTCCTTTTCTCCAACAATGTCATATCTGATCATCAATTACATTCATACCAGGACACTCCACCTTGGACATGCTGCTTCTACTCTCCCAACAATGGATGGATGCCCTTAATATCAGAAATGAGACCAGGGCCTTCTCTTGAGCTTTAGATACAGTCTGGCATTCTGCCTTACTCTCCAAACCCTCTGCCTGTGGCATCCAAGGCCAACTCCACACATTACTTACTAACTTCCTCTACTCTCGTAACGAACGTGTGGCATTCAACGGAATCCTTTAATCTCCTCTCCCTGTCAAGACTGGAGTTCCCCAAGGTAGTGTTCTAGGCTCCATCCTATTTCTCATCATCAATGATCTCTCGGACTCTCTGGAAACCCCCATTATCTGTTTGCTGATGACTCCACACTCTGCCGTGACATCCCCCAACCTTCTGACAGAAAAGCAGCAGTCTCCCTCTCTTCAGATATTGACAAAATCACAAGCTGATGAAACACTTGAAATATGTCTTTTAACCTTGAGAAATCCCACACACATACCACATACACTCTCCGAAAGGGACGTATAAGCAAACCCTTCCATCTGTTGTCTCAACAACCCTCTCAAAGGCGTTCAGTTTCGAACTCATGGATATCACGTCACTGTCAGCCATGAACTCTCTTGGGTAAGCCAGATTTCAAAGTTGGCCTCCAAAGCCAGACATCAACAGGGCATCCTCCATCATACAAAGTCCTTCCTTGGCACAGCTGAAATCCTATCCATCTACAAGGCCCTCATTCACAGCGTGATGGAGTACTGCTCTCCCATCTGGGTTGGCACCCCTGCCGCACATCTTGCTCAGCTTGACGCCGTGGAAACAAAGGCCTTCAAGATCATTGGAATCTTTCGTGACAAAGCTATGGGTCTATCACTTCGCCAATGCCGACAGGTCGGTGGTCTGTCTTCTTCTGCCTCCTTTCTGATATCGTACCCTCTGTCCTCTCCGTGCTTTGTCCTGCTTCCAGCTTACAGACAGATAAACAAACAGAAAGACAGACAGGGGTGAAAACAATTTTTGGTGGTGGAAGTCAAAAAAAATAAATCCAAAGTAAAAAAGAAAATATGGGCATTGCTATTTAAAAAGAAGAAAAATGTGTTGTTTGGGGAGTTTATGGGAGAGTAGGGAAGGTTAAGTTAGATTAGGTTCTCTGGTAAGATTGGGTTTAGTACACAAGAAGATAAGCAAATCTATAAAGGTAATGGGGTGTGAATATGGCACAGGCAGAATGGATCAAACGGCCTCCAATGTCCAAGCTCTCTTGTACAACCGCTACTCACATTT
Source organism: Myxine glutinosa (assembly GCF_964187855.1). Taxonomy (NCBI): domain Eukaryota; kingdom Metazoa; phylum Chordata; class Myxini; order Myxiniformes; family Myxinidae; genus Myxine; species Myxine glutinosa. The sequence continues at coordinate 89,320,507 of NC_136262.1, read as the reverse complement.
GCTGTAACTGTGGACTCTGCATCATTGATGTAGCCTGGCCGAGACAAAATAAACAAACAAAAAAAAGACAATAAAAATGGAGCCTTAGGCAAGCATGCAGACGAAAGAGAAAATTATTAACTTGAGCAACCTGAGATGCAAAATACAAAATACATTAAAATAGATAAAGGGGGACATGATCAGGATATATCACCAGATTTTACAAGAAATTCATTTTTAAGACCAGCCCTTGCCGTCCGGTGTTTTGTACATGTTCTCGATTCAAAATTGATTTTTTTTGCAATGTCTTTATTCTCCGTTCGTTCAACAATTCATTCAACTCGCTGACCATGTTTTGTAATCAATATTTGAGGCAAGGTCGCACCCCCTTCCACACAGGTGTGGCCCATGTGTCAATTAACCAAATAACACCCCAGCATGCCTTGGGTCGTGTACAAAAAAGAAAAATGCACAGGCCTAGGTGCCCATAATTATGGCTAGCATGGCTGCAAGAGGAGACTTAGGTGACTTTGAAAGAGGGGTGATTGTTGGGGAGCGGTTGGCAGGAGCTTCGCTGACGGCTCAACTTGCTGATGTTTCACAAGCAACAGTGTAAAGTGATGTTGGCATGGAGCTCCGAGGGAATGACATCATCAGCAAAGGGAAACAGTCACTCCATGTTGCAGCATTTGTTCCCTGCTGGGAGGGGTGTCTTCCAGGATGGCAATGCGCCCATCCGCAGAGCACATGTGGTTGCCCAATGGTTTGATGTGCGTGACACGAATGTTATCCATATGTCATGGCCTTCTCAGCCACCAGATCCAAACTCAATCGAGCATTTATGCGATATTCTGGAACGATGACCGAGACAGCGTTTTCCAACTCTATCAAGCAGGTGTGAGTTGATTGACTTTCGCATGGCAGAATGGTACTGCCTCCCTCCTGTAGAATTCCAGATGCTGGTGCACGCTATGCGCACGATGCTGGTGCACCCCCCACAACCACCACAAATCCTTACCAGTCCTTCATTTTAAGAGCTTGCAGGAATCCACTCCTACATTTGTCGTGCATGATTAACAGATTACACTTTAAAATGTCTACATTATAAAGTTTCATCCATCGAGGGGGATTCCCACCATAAATGGCATCTTTTTCAAGGATTTTCAGTTTCATTCCATGCAAATACTGGAACTTAATCACTGCTCAAGAGTAGTTTCACCATGTCCGTTGGAGCCTCATCCTAATTAAAGAAATTACGACAATTTTCTAAGGAATGGAGATGTGTTTTTACTTTTCAATTTCACATGAATACTTCACCATGAAAAGCTCCAACAAGAGCATTGAAAAATAAATAAATAATGTGAAATGCCATAAATGCATCAAGATGAATGATCGATGCAATTGATCGCTGGTTGGAATATTTTGGGAGATGGCTAGCTAAACAACGAAGTGTTTGGAAACAGGTTAACATAACATGCAATCTGGGAATCGGCTTTCTGTATGTGAAGGTTGCAAGTGATGCTGGGAGAAGTCCGTGGGTTACTAGCATTGTGGGAAGTAGGGCCGACAATTCAAAACATCAGATGTCAATAGGGGAGTGACAGCTTGGTGGCAAACACTTGGCTCTCCAACTACACAAATTCAAACCGTCAAGCTCTTAAATTACGACACTTGAAACACGTTATTCAAGTTGAGAGGAAGCCAACCACAGTTCTCACCATAGCCATGAAACCAGGATTATTTAAGAAACCAGAAAGGTTGAAACCAGGTGGTCCTGCTACCTGTAGAGGGGTAAAAAGCAAGGGGGGGGGGGGGGGGGGTGGGGGAGGGAACATGAGAAAGCTAATGTTAGAGCTCACAATATTAATGATCTTGTCACATTTAAAATTTTCAAAACAAATGAAGACATACATTATGTCTATCGTTATTTGTCGATCATTGGTAAAATTAATAAATATGCAAGTTGAGGTAAAAGGAGAAATAGCCATTTGGTTTGCACTTCATGTTTGCCAAATGTGTTAAATCCAAACACATATCAATCGATATTCTTTGCTTGCTCGATGGTAGGTTAATGGTACAAGGTTATAGTTATATCATTGCTACTGAAGCAAAAGCATGTCCAGAAAAACAGAAACCACACCAACTATGAGTGTGCAGCACACATGTGGTAGTTGCGGAATATACCACGTGACAAAGTGGTCAGCATGCAGCGCTCCGAGGCGGTAGGCAACGTATGCTCTAACCCATCAAATGCATGCATGCGTATTTTCTCGGCCAATACAAAGTTTTGCTGTCACTGTCCCACCTGTTGCTCTTCTCTGATGACTTACGACACAATGGCGACATATTCTGAATTGCCATCTTCACGCTATCATGAGGCAGAATGCCATTTATTTTCAACGTCTATAGGCTGAGAGAATAAACTGTTGGGGAAAAACATCCAGCCACATGCCGTGAGGTGAAAAATGCCATGAACTGGAATCTCTCAAGCAGCAAATAAAGGGTTCCTGTATTTAAGTTGCTGTGTGCCACCTGACTGCTCGATGCCTGTGCTCAATGTGTGGATAAATTTAATGCAACGATATTCAAATTTTCCAGCCGCATATATGCTGCTCACATTGCATCTGTTTATTTGGCTCAACTCAGCGCAAAGCAGGTGAGTAAGAAAAAGAAAATCACCATTTTTATAAATAAGTACAGAGAGAATGGAAAAAATATCTATCAGACAAGAGAAAGATATTTCCATAAACGATTAAAACCAGAAAATAAGAATACATGGACATTATGGTACAAGAACGCATAAAATATACCAGAGCGAAGTCAATGGCCCGCCATCACAAATCCCCACACCTCCCACCTAAAGCAAATTCGAAAGATGGGAAAACATTCCACCAGAATTAACCAAACATCAGATTTTGAGTTTAATTTTTTTTCCCATTTTGACCTCATGATCCTAAGTCCCAACCCCCTTGGGGCATGGACCAGGGATCAAATCCATAAAATCTTCACACATTTCATGTCTCTCCCAATGTTGATTGCATATACATTTAAAAGTTTCATTTTAAAATGTACCCGTAATTGCTTTTTTCGATTTTTGACCTTTTCATACAGTTGAATATGTTAAAGGGTATGGGGAAAAAGTCTAGAGAACCACAGGTGGGACGGTCAGACGGAGAGCAAACCGATAGTCTCCTCCAGGTCGTGGACTAAAACACAGCTATTACTAGCTGGTGCATTTATTTATTTCATATGCAGCCTGTGGCTGCTGGTTGCATCATTGCTAGGAGCGCTGATGTGCTGCCGATGTAATGTCCCGTTTCCAGTAAGCTGGTACTCATTTTGCTGACCTTGGAAGGATGATGGGCTGAGTGAACGCACCTGGTGTTATTTCCGGCATGACAGGGTCTCAAAACCAAGACCCTAAAATCTTTAAGGCAACCACCTTAACTGTTAATCCAACACCTTAGCTGGTTACACTAGTAAATTGATTTGCTCAGAGTATATGCCAAGGTAGTAACCAAACTTGGAGGCAAATTTGGAGATACTGTCTGCACAAGACAAGTTATATGCTTGATTGGAATAACAATTTGCACTTGGAACTTAGACACTGGTAGGGGAACCATTCCAGCCCAATGATATGCGCAATCCAACAAAGCAATTACATGCTCATTACTAGAACAGCACTCGGTAGAGCTCATACCTCAGCCAGGCTGAAGGTTATGTCTTGTATCCCACTGATAGGCCAGATCTGAATATGGACTGGAATCAAAATCGAATTGGCTTGTTCTTGTCTCCTACCCAACTTATCCACCAAGTTTCATCCAAATCCGTCAATAATCTTTTGAGATATCCTACTCATAAGCAAATAAACAAAGACAAACAGGGGTGAATGCTTAAGCTCCATCCACCGAAGGCAGGCAAGATAATATAACGTTTTCAAAAATGAACAACAGACGCCCAGCATGAAAGTAATTTAGAAAAGTTTCCCTTGAAAAGTGGATTCCCAGATAAAATACTTCTGGAAATGTACTTCAAGAAGAATACTCTCACAGAAAGCAAAGTGGTTGTAAGAACCAGCCATTTACATGGAATGAAAGACATGTTTGAGATGAAGGGCTATTTTGAAAATTTGATTAAAGATCCCCATTGTGGAGTGGGGGGAGGGGATCAACATTATTTTACACTCAGGATAGATCGAGCACAACCGAGGAGGAAGAATCAAAGTTGATGAGAGTTTGCAAACTGGAAGTTAGTCCTTAATACAATTAAGGAAGCCATTTTCTATATTCATTCCCCAGCCTCTCCCTTCGTCTCTTATTCTCTATTTTAAAATCCACTTTTCTCTCCTCCCTGTGCTACCTTTATCAAATGTTGTGCTATTACAAGCTTAACGTTCAATCAAATGAAAAATAAATTAGCCATTAATAAAAATGGGGTCTGGCAGTATAGCCTAGACCTGAGAGGTACACAAACCCACCTAAAAGCTGTAAAGCCTGCGTTTGCATCCCAGCCCAGCTATAAACTGTCATCCTGGTTTTTCACAGGCAGGGTGATTCATCAATTTGTGTGCCGGTCCTCCGATGTACATTAAAATGGGGCGTCCCGTTTGATTGGTTGGGACAGTTTCATTAGTAGAGACGGCGTAAAAAATTTCTGCAAAAGCATAGATTGGTTGAGACAGCGTAAATATTTGCCGAGACAGTGTAAATTGATCAAGACAGCGTAAACATTTGGTGAGACATCATAGATTGGTTGAGACAGCGTAAATATTTGCCGAGACAGTCAAGATGAGTCGAGACAGCGTAAAATTTTTGAAAGTGCAAACAAGTTGATTTGCATTCTACAGTGTTAGAAATATATACATTGATTGGAATAAAATAAAGGTTTTAAATGCTGTAGAGAAAAACAAAACAAACGATTAAATTGAAAGTTTACCATCTCTGATTCACCGTCTTTTACACCACCTTATCCAACATGTTAAATTAGTTCTCCATACCTGTTTGAGTCCTTTATGATGTCCCTAAAAATAGAAAGTTTCCTGTTTGGAATGATTTTCAATTTTGTTTGACTGCCATACAGGCAGACAGACTAAAACAATTACTTAATCATCTGTACGCATGTGCGATCTAACCCTAACATTTGGCAAATTTAGAGGCAAGGTGCAGTTAAACTGCAGGTCTGTCTTCCGATTAATGTTCTAGTGTTCAAAATATGAACTAATACGACCAATTTGCAATTGCTCACTGACTTTGACACCAATACAATACAGGCATCAAAAAGCTGCATATATTGAACAAACAATTTCACATAGAGCACCTTGCCACCATTAGAGCATCTGAATTGAATCAGACGTGGCAATAAATGTGAATGGGTTGCTCCCAGCTTGCCGACTCGAAGACAGAAGACGCCATTTGCATTTTAGCCTCCTCCATCTCCACCCCATTTAGAATCATGTGTGGGCATGGGCAACTTGGTAGTTTAAAACTGGAAAGCATCTCAAAATGCAAAGCCTGTCCGCATCCGCTTTGTAATCAAACTAAACGACAGTAAACGTGACAAACGATAATTTAAAAATATATATTATGCTTAAGATTCCAGTCACAGACGATATAGTCCTCATTGAGGCCAGGCCTTAAATAAAATAACTGCATTGATAAATGTGAGGAAAGAGAAATAAAATAGAGAGAGTGTAAAGGATGAAGCACTCCTGCGATGAAGCTAATGCTGAGGGCCTGTTACTTGCTTACCGCAGGCCGGTAGGTAGTCTTTCTGTCTTCTACAGACTCCTCTCAGGCCTTGCTTCCCCCTGCTCTGTCTTTGCTCTGTCCCCCAAATATTCCTGCAGGACACACAAGATCTGCCAGCAACCCTCTTATGGTTAAACTGCCAAAATGAAAACTCTCTGCTCACCTTCACTCTTTCATTCCTCTTTTCTCCCACCTCTGGAACAAACTCCCAGACTCTCTTCAATCCCTCTCCTCCCTCCAGGTCTTTAAAACAGATGTTAACCACCATCTCTTATCGCCCCCCATCCAAAACCTTGATATTTTCTACCCCCATTAAAATACCCCAAATCCACCTCTTTCAATCTCCAACTTCTTTCCTGAAATTCCTAGTAATGTTCATTTGCTTTATACCGTGTACCCCTCCCCCCTTCCCTCAGCCCTCTCTCTTCCACAGATCTACCGACATCCCTGTTCTCTACAGTTGTTTTGCTTGTGTGCTTCCCTCTCTCTCCCAGTCTTGTCTCCCACTCTCTTCATTGTATGTTTTATGTGTCTGTGCATGTTTTCATGTTTAATGTGTTAGCTCTTACACAAGCCTCGATTCTGTATACAAAAAAGGTGAGGAGTGAAAATGAGTAAGAAAAGGTCTGATCAAAAGTGTATGATGTTTGTTTGCAAGAAAGAGATTGAAGCTAGCCCGGTAGCTATAGTTTGAGTGAGACAGAAAGCAAGACAGCAATCCTGACACTCTGACACTAAGAGCGTAAGATGGTTCCGAACACTTTATCGCTCCCAAGTCCAAACGGTAGTGCTACCCTGAGCAGTTGCTGTCAACAACCTACTACCTAAATAGCTGTGTTCTCCATATTCTCATAACAAAAGTTTGTCGAAGATTTGATGACAAAATCACAATTAGAAAAAAATGTTATTGCTTGGACAGACACACTGAAGCTCAATTGTAAATAAATAAACACAGAAATGATTACAAAACCGGTCATCTCGTGCTTGACGCACTGCGACGGGGCTGATGAGGCCTATTTGTACTCACTATGACTTTGCACTAATCTCTAAAGTGAAAAAACCCCACAGCTCGTGCAACTGTTCTTCTGTCAGGCTAATAAGGGCTACTTATAGTCACTATGAACTTGCCCTTTCACATTTTGACCCAATTTTTTTGTATTTTCTCCATATTATCATAAAGGCTTGTTGAAAATTTGATGGAAAAAGCTCAAACGGTTTAAAAAAACCTTATGGCCTGGACAGGCAGATAGACACACAGACAGAAGTGATTCGAAAGCCACATCTCCCATCATTCTTTATGTGTGCCAAGTTTGAATAAGATCGGTAAAGGCATGCCCGAGAAATGGTTGAGGACGTTTTCAATATCAGGTTGTTTTACAAGTAAAATAGCCGCCAGTCTACCATCTTTGATCAGATCGCAACATGGAGGTGCACGTGCATGCCATCATGCACTGTGCTTGTGCCAAGTTTGAATAAAATCGGACCATGCATGTCCGATAAATTGTCAGGGACACGTTTAAGTAACAAAATGGCTGCCAGTCAGCCATCTTGGATCTGATCTCGAAAAAAGAATGGCGTGCATATACATGTTTGAACAACCATCATTCATTATGTGTGTGCCAAGTTTGAACAACATTAGTAAATGCATGTCCGAGAAATAGTTAAGGACGTTTTCAACATCTTCTTTTATACAACTAAAATGGCCACTAGTCGGCCATCTTTGATGGATCGCGAAACAAAATGATGTGCTTATGTTTACCATCATGTATCGTCTTTGTTCTAAGTATGAACAAAATCGGTCCATACATTCGGAGATATGGTTGCAGACGGACGGATGGACAGAGACTCGATCCATAAGCTCCCGTTTCGGACCAAGTCCAACGGGGGCTAATAAAACACAGCCATAAATGCATTCCAAAAGTTATTGCAACACTGAAAAACTGAAAAAGATTGTTTGTGCTTCACACTGAATGAAAAATGTAAAGGTAGAGCATGGCGATTGTGATACATGACAGGTTCAACTATATGTCCCGAGTGGCATAGGGATCAAAATGGCGGTGTGTGGAGTCAGCCGTACTGATATCACAGACATCAATCACATCACCCCTGTCATGTGACCAGATCCTCAGCTCTGATTGGTGTACATTTGTGAGGGACATGTATATATATATTTCCACCCATAAAGGGTGGAAATGCGAATGGTTCGGTGGATGTGTGGAGTATCGTTGAGAGAGAGGAAGACAAATGATGAATTGTGAAAGATGATGGGAATAGAGCCTGTGATTGATGCTGTGAAGAGGAACAGGTTGAGGTGGTTTGGTCATGTGTTGAGGAAGGATGAAAGTGACTGGTTGAGAAGAGTGATGGAACTGAATGTATAAGGAAGTAGAGGACGGGGAAGACCGAGAAAGACTTGGCTAAAGATGGTGGAAGAAGAAATGCAGGCAAGGGGGTTAACAAGGAGAGATGCAGAAAATAGGGCAAAATGGAGAAGATTGTCATGGGGACCGCAAGGCTAACCCCCGCTCTAGCAGGGAAAATGGCCTTAAAATGCACGTTGTTGTTGTGTGTGTAATATATACATATATATATATATATATATATATATATATATATATATATATATATATATATATATATATATATATGCAGTCATCGGACAGACAAACACTGTTCCAGATGGCTTTGCCCTACGGGCTACGCCGTAAAAAGAAAGGTATTGAACAATACATTTGGTGGGTATTAAAAACACAATTCTTCATTTATGGACACGTCTTGCATTTGCAAATGGCGATAGCACCAATTATCCAAGATAGCCATCTATCAGTGACTTCACATAAGGCATTCATTGTTACCAAAAGTTAGAATGTTGTACAATTTCAAACGTTGGGCAAAATCATACCACACAGGAACACACCGAATTTCCTTCCTGTGCCTTCGCTTCCTCTTGCTCCATGTTCATCCTGTACGTTTCGTTTCCAGATTCAAGTCCGTACGCTTTTCGAAAACAATCAGCAGCTTCACTGTGCCTTCCCAAACTGCTGAAAGCTAATCTGGTACAAATAATTTTTATTTTTTATTAATGCAACATGGAATAGTAAAAGTTAAAAATGTGCAAACGCAAAATATTCCAACATCTTTGCACACTGTTAAAATGCCTGTTGTTGTTTGCACACCAGGTTCACCATCTTCCTTTCTTACCCCATGCGCCCATATGCCTTGCTGTAGTGGCTGTCCAAGTGAATCGCCTGTTCACAGTCAGATACTGCAGCTGGAAAGTTACTCAGCCGGTTGTAAGCAGCAGCGCTAAAGTGGTGAAGGGGTGAAAAGATGAGGCCTAAAAGAGGTGGAGATGAATAATAAATAAATAAAACATTTTCACTTTCCACATCCCTCTGCATGACCGCCAATGTTACAAAAATTAGAGACGGGAGGGCCTTGACGTTTACAGTGGTTATGTTCTAGAAAATCCCGATGGACTGCAAATCCACAAACTTGGAGAGTAATGAGGACAAGCGTTACGCCTAGGTCCCCCGTCGGGGAATTGATGTGAGTTGACAAAGTGGAAGACGCAGAAAACATGCTACGATATGATATTTCGCTCACAAGGTTCAGACATACATGGAGGCGGCCATCTTGGATTTTGACATGGCGACCCAATTTTCAATAGCGTTCTTCCTTATGCGTAGATACACCCACACACCAGATTAGAAGTTGGTACTTCGCTTATTTTTCCAAGATATTCCACTCACAAGGTTCAGACATACATGGCGGCGGCCATCTTGGATTTTGACGTGGCGACCCAATTTTCAATAGCGTTCTTCCTTATGCGTAGATACACCCACACACCAGATTAGAAGTTAGTAGTTCGTTTATTTTTCAGGATATTTCGCTCACAAGGTTCAGACATATATATGGTGGCGGCCATCTTGGATTTTGACGTGGCGACCCAATTTTCAATAGCGTTCTTCCTTGTGCCTAGATACACCCACACACCAGATTAGAAGTTGGTACTTCACTTATTTTTCAAGATATTCTGCTCACAAGGTTCAGACATACATGGCATTAGACATACATGGCGGCGGCCATCTTGGATTTTGACGGGGCAACCCAATTTTCAATAGCGTTCTTCCTTCTGCCTAGATACACCCACACACCAGATTAGAAGTTGGAACTTCACTTATTTTTCAAGATATTCAGCTCAAGGTTCAGACATACATGGCGGCGGCCATCTTGGATTTTGACGTGGCGACCCAATTTTCAATAGGGTTCTTCCTTATGCCTAGATACACCCACACACCAGATTAGAAGTTGGTACTTCGCTTATTTTTCAAGATATTCCACTCAAGGTTCAGACATACATGGCATCAGACATACATGGCGGCGGCCATCTTGGATTTGACGTGGGTTGCACCCACACACCAAATTCGAATGCGGTCCTTCGCTTACGCCCGCATGGACGGACGGACACACGGATGGAGGGGAAGACCATAGTCCCCCTTTCGCTCCGCGGAGCGACGGGGGACAAAAATTGGGTTAGGGACTTCAACTTTAAAATTTGTCAAAACTGTACCCTTAATTAACATGTTTGTGCATTTTTGTGCTATTTACTTTCATGAATAGAAGGGTTATTAAGAACATAAAATAAAGTGTTATTTTCCTGTATTAAGAACATAAAATAAAGTACATTTTCTTGCATTAAGAGCATGAAACTTACCTTTTATAATAACTAATAATCTATCTATAATTCCACTAATCTCTGTGTGTGTGTCTGTCTGTATGCGACCGCTGTTTCTCGACAACTACCGGTCCGATATACTTGAAACTTGCCAGGTATATTGCTGGGGACCCGAGGATGTGCCTTTTCAAGGTTTGAAATTAATCGGACAAGTGGTTCCCAAGGTATGGTCACCGTACTCGCAAGCCGTTCGCTTTGGCTTTGCGAATGGACCAAACCATTTCATGTAAATAGAGGGGGGGGGGGGGGGGGTTCTGTGGTCGTTACTGCCACGTGGTTTCAAAGTTTTTTTTTGTTGTTGTTTGCACACATGTTTTTTTGCACGCACGTACGGGCAAGCACGTACGGGCAAGCACGTACGTGCGGGCACGCCCTAGTAATAATAATGACGATAAACTCGACCCAATAACGTGATGGCGATGTTTATGACGGCGACGATGTTGTTGGGGGTTGATGGAATGATGGGGTTATTGTGTTGATGGCCCACGTTAATTTGGTGAATAAATGTGGAAAACAGTTCCCCAACCTGCAATTATTCGAGCACATTGCCCGCAATCCGCTAACATTGTCTCAATAAATTCATCGCGAAAGAGCGAATCCACGAAGGGGAAACCCATGAACGGCAAGGCCCTCTGGTACTTCAATTTTAAGAAAAGTGATTTTAAAAATCAGGAAGTTTAGCGCTATTGAAGCGGTCTTAAACACCAACCACATTCATCTTACTATAATTCACCAAATGTCCGTCCGTCCGTCTGTCTGTCTGTCTGTCTGTTCGAAGGTACCGTAAAAACTGCTCAACCGATCGCAAAGATATTTTGGGTGGATAATCCTGGGATCTCCAGGAGTAAAATAGGCTATTTCGTTTTCCCATTTATTTCAGCTTTAGTCTCAAGCATTCTCAGGTTTGGACTCCCGCATAACATTCGCGTTCGCATAACGTTCATTGTTCTCATTGTGACGATGTTGCTTTCCCGGGTGCCGCGCGATCGGTGCAGCCGTTTGTGCGGCACCCGGGAAAGCAACACGTCTCCATCGATCGCTAACAGATCGCTGTCTCCATCGATTTTGCCAAGGCCGCAACACCTATCGGCTCAAAATCCTTTTAACTATTGATTTGGTACAGTTACACGTATCGGGAATTTGGTACACGTATCGGGAGTACATACGACATAGCAATTGTGAACACGATTATCGATCACGATTCACGATCATAGTGTATCGATCACGATTTGAAACACGATGGAATAATATTTACCGATATGAACAGTGATGTGGCTTTTATTGAAATTCTAAAGATACTGTTTAGATTTTGATGATTTGCGTGTGATATAATTCAACGGATGTTTATATGAATCGTTTAAAATAAAAAAAACCTTCAATTTCTGATATTTTGCCTTTTCATTTGGGCCTCCCAATTGAAGCCCCGCCCATAGGGCGGGTACCGTTGCTAGTATACTGTAATTAGATGACGTCCAGTCGCAATTTATGAGACTAGTACACCTGTTCACTACGGAAGCGGCATGGGGAGTCATGTTATTATCCTTATTATTATTGCCAATTATATTATTACTATTACTTATGTTAGATCAGGTCATTGAAATGATCAGACCGGGCATGACATTATAACATGTTAGATCAGGTCATTGAAAGGATCAGACCACGCATGACATTATAACATGTTAGATCAGGTCATTGAAAGGATCAGACCACGCATGACATTATAACATGTTAGATCAGGTCATTGAAAGTATCAGACCGCGCATGACATTATAACATGTTAGATCAGGTCATTGAAAGGATCAGACCACGCATGACATTATAACATGTTAGATCAGGTCATCGAAAGGATCAGACCACACATGACATTATAACATGTTAGATCAGATCATTGAAATGATCAGACCATGCATGACATTATAACATGTTAGATCAGGTCATTGAAAGGATCAGACCGTGCATGACATTATAACATGTTAGATCATGTCATTGAAAGGATCAGACCACGCATGACATTATCACGTTAGATCAGGTCATTGAAAGTATCAGACCGTGCATGACATTATAACAAGTTAGATCAGATCATTGAAATGATCAGACCATGCATGACATTATAACATGTTAGATCAGGTCATTGAAAGGATCAGAACGTGCATGACATTATAACATGTTAGATCAGATCATTGAAAGGATCAGAACATGCATGACATTATAACATGTTAGATCAGGTCATTGAAAGGATCAGACCGTGCATGACATTATAACATGTTAGATCAGGTCATTGAAAGGATCAGAACGTGCATGACATTATAACATGTTAGATCAGATCATTGAAAGGATCAGAACATGCATGACATTATAACATGTTAGATCAGGTCATTGAAAGGATCAGACCGTGCATGACATTATAACATGTTAGATCAGGTCATTGAAAGGATCAGAACGTGCATGACATTATAACATGTTAGATCAGATCATTGAAAGGATCAGAACATGCATGACATTATAACATGTTAGATCAGGTCATTGAAAGGATCAGATCGTGCATGACATTATAACACGTTAGATCAGGTCATTGAAAGGATCAGACCATGCATGACATTATAACATGGTACATCAGGTCATTGAAAGGATCAGACCCTGCCTCACCATTCTAAATTCCCGAAAGTAATATTTACTTCCGTGAACTCCATGGCAACGGCAGGAAGAATCGTGTTATTAACCCTTGTGGGTTATATAGACCGCTGTAGATCTACGATCAGGTGCAATCGTCGACGTGATGAGCATGGACTATTGGACTAATGTCCGGATCTCTCCAAATTTATTTCAGTTCTTTGTCAAACAGCATTATCGACCATTTAAAGAGGTAATCAAATGTGTTTGTTGTTTATAATATTTTTACTTCCTGGAGAAGTTGTTGCTCCCACGGAAACGCCATGATAACTATAAGCTATTTATACACGTTATCACTGCAGGAATAACGCCTTGGGGAAGTGGGACATTATTAGTATTAATATTGTTTTGTAATAACATACAATATGCGATTATCATTAATTTTATTAAAAGCATCTTTGGAAAAACGCCACGATAAAGCTAATTTAACATTGATATACACCTCAACATACAACCCAGAGGTTGGCTTAGCGGTTAGGGTGCCGACTTGGGATCCTAGGATCCTGGGTTCGAATCCCGGTCGATCGCTGAATGAACGCCAGGGGGGTTGACTCAGCCTGTCATCCTTCCGAGGTCGGCAAATTGGGTACCAGCTTGCTGGGATGAATGATCCCGGTGTGTACCCCGGTTTAGAATAGGTACACTGTATCCCTGCGCATCGTAAGAGGCGACAAAGGGTTGGCGTCAGGAAGGGCATCCGGCCATAAAAACATTGCCTCAAACAGGGAACCATGATTGCCATGGGGCCCGCAAGGCTAACCCCCGCTCTAGCGGGGAAAAATGGCCTTAAAACGATCATTCATTCATACAACCCCATTGACGGCAATGATGGGGAAAATCCGCTTAGGGGAGAAAACCCCCTTGGGGAGGGGGCAAATGAATGTGCTACAACCTTCATTATGTAACCCTTCATCATCCTGTCAAGTTTGGTTGAGATTGGATAAGTAACAACAGAAAGTATCGGGGTCAAAATATCATCAGACAGACACCAAATGGCGTATTTTAGTATGATGGAGGCTTGAATAATCGGTGCATAGCCATACATGCGGCCTCTTGTTCATTGCGATACTGTACCCCCTCACATGGCATGCCCTCCCATGCTATACATCAGCATACAACATGGTAGTTGGGAGTATTATGAAGGCGATTTGTGTTCTACATTGCTCAAGCATACAATTCAATTTATATGGGAGTTAAAAGGCAAATAAAATTTAGAATTTTTTTTAATTTCGAAAAGACACTGATAAGACAGGCAGGACAGACAAACTTTTTGCTTAACCCTGCTTTTCGTTTCGAGTGCGTAGAGTAATAACAAGAACGCTCTCAGCAGAGCGCATACTTGTGCTAGTAGTACATTTTGTATCCCACTGATAGGCCGGAGCTGCATCCGACCCTTAACCAAAGTGCAATCGGCTTGGGCTTGTTCTTGTCACCTACTCACCAGGTTTTTGTCCGAATCCGTCCACAACTTTTGAGATATCATGCTATACATCGTTTTTGACCCCCATCTTTCAATGGTGAAGAACCACTTGGAAAATTCTAGTATCCGGGTATATAAATTTAGGAAATCGAATCAATTGGTCCTCGTCACACTCCCAACCTGACCAGAAAGTTTCGCCCAAATTCATCCATTACTGTTTGAGATATCATATTCACAAACAAACAAACAAACATGAAAACATGACATCTGTAAATCTTTGGTGGCGAAGGTAAATATGCCCCTCGAACAACACTGATTCCACACCAGACTCCCACCCTGAACCCAAAAGAAGATAAGTATTACCGGTTACAATAATAAACAGCGTTCCTTCTATCGATGGCAATTGCTTTCGAGTAGCATTCCACAGCTTTGTCAAATGCTTCGTTTTTCATCTGTTGGTTTCCTGAAGAGCACATGTGAAGCGATGGATGGCGAGAAGCAACACACACACAATACACGATTTCTATATAAATAACATTTTTGTTCATACAAGTGTGAATTGGGATTTGGCAATAGTCTTTACTTCGCTTTATCCTACCTCGGTTCTTCAGCTCCTCTGCGTTTTCCCTTTGTTCAGTCGTCAGCTCCACACCCTGATTCTCACCAGCTTGTGTTGCGGTCTGTTGCTGCTAATAACCAGAAATAAGGATCGTCAAAGCAGTACAAAGTGCTGCCGACATAGCCATAAAGATACCAATAATCCATCAGAGGCAAGGATGACGGAGACGAGGGCGAAAGGTGCTGGGCCGAGAGACTCGGAAGCAACTCATCAAACTCACACGATGGAAATTCAGAACTCGAGGCGACTTGGCATTTATTGTGGGAAAACGTATTCACAATGCCAATACCGCTCAACGAGAACAAAACAGTTCAACCTACTGGCAATGAAGCTGTGCCATCATGGAAAATTTCAACGAGAGACTTGGGCGTTGCGAGGTGAGTGTCCTGCATGCTAATTCCGAATGCTGTTTCCAGACATTGCGTGGCCACTAGGGTAGAGGTGAAAAAAGGCAAAGTAAATAAAGTAATAATAAACAAACAAATAAAATAATAATAAATAAATAAAATAAAGTAATAATAAACGAATAAATAAAATAATAATAAATAAATAAAGTAAAACAAACAAATAAATAAAATAAAAATAAACACTAAATAAAATAAATAAAGTAATAATAAACAAACAAATAAATAAAATGATAATAAATAAAAAGTAATAATAAACAAACAACTAAATAAATAAATATAAAATAAATAAATAAAGCGAGGGTTTATAGAATCATTGGCCAAACGTCCAGCATTCACATCGGTGTCTCGTAACCATGCCAACGCGTGCCAAGCAGGTCGTACAACTTGGGCCTCAACACCTTTGGATGACAACCGCTCACCCTCCAGACTTTCCTGCACGTCGTCGGACAGAGACCCCGAGTGCAGCTGCTCGTTCAGAAAAGCCACGATGGAGAAAGCGAGTCTTCTCGCGTCTGTCCTGTCCCCCTAACACACAAAGACAAAATTCCCCCCTTATAGGTTGGGGCCATATAATAATAATATATGGTGTTATACATCGTCATCAATGTCGACACTCGGAGTCGGGACCCTGGAGGAATTGCTCGAGTGGTTATTACCCCCCGAGCCCGAGTGCACAGTCAAAGTGCTGCTCCACGGTTAACTAGCACGGGACTACGGTATATCAGTATGTAGAGATAAACACGCAATCAATGACAAGTTACCCCAAGTGTGACACATGGAACACGGTTCGGGGGTTAAGATTCTGAAACAGCAAAACAATCGAGTCCCACGTAATTCATAACACATGTGATTACATTCCCCGTTCAATTTACCGCCATGTCGTCCTTCCCCTCCGCCGTCCTCCCTCAAACGGCAGGAAACAAATTTCAGCCGAAACGACAAGCCGAGCAGGCCTCGAATTTAGAGAGCAAAGTGATTTGTTAAACCATTAACCATTAACCATGTGACTGACCATGTGACGACTTCGCTACTCGTTCTTAATTTAACACATCCGATTTTGAAGTATCTTTAAACTTTATGAACCGAATCTTTTTAACCAAAAATGTTATATGCAAAAGGGGAAATAAATAATATCGTAGCCTACTGAACAGCGCTCTTCCTATTCACCGCCTTAATCGCATCACTTCACAATCTCACATCACATCACCAAGCTATGGTAGAGTAGATGGAGTCCTATGGTCGTCTACATACATGATACACATCTGGGTTTTCGGCAACCTAACGACTGAACTGCACACGTGACGTGTGCGTGCCACCACCACCACCACCACCACCACCACCACCAACAACAAAACTCTCAAACAGGTCGTAGGGCTTTGGCATCTGAAGTTAGACTTTCAGATACTACAATCTACTGAGCGATTCTGTGACGAACCGTTAGTCACAATTTTATTCTTTCTTTTCAAGTAGCGTCTTCGAATATCCGAAAGAATTGCTAATCATGGATCTTCATTCTTTGTTTTCCGCTTTCCCTTTCAGTTGCCAATACTCATTGATGTCATTATCTCCGCCACCAAAGGTGGATGGAGGTTATGTTTTCACACGTTTGTCTGTCCGTTTGTGAACAAAATATCTCAAAAAGTTGTGGATGGATTTGGATGAAATTTGGCAGAGATGTAGCGTATGTGACAAGGACAGGTGAAGATCCGGATTCGGATTCGGCTACTAGAAATTTATAAGTGATTCTTCACCATTGGGAGATCGGGCCAAAAACGATACATAGCAGGATATCTCAAAAAGTTATGGATGGATGTGGACGAAACTTGTTGGACAGGTTGGGTGTGTGACAAGGAAGAATCGATTCGATTTTGGTGAAGATCCAGCTCGTATAATTTTTAAGTGATGATCTTCACCATTGAATGATATGGCCAACCAGGCGGAGGTATGTTCTCGACGGAGTGCCGTTCTAGTTCCTTTACAATAGTTTACTAACAGGAGTACCTGGCGTTGCTCAAGCGAAAAAGAAACGAAGATATTTGAAATGAGGGAAAATATAATGGAAAAGCAATTACATCCAAATCAGAAGCCATCACAAATGTCAAATCATCATTTTACCTTTTTGTTGAATATCTGCTGGTGAATGCGCCGTTCGTCACGTTTCTGAGTTAAGTATGATGATGTTCAGGATGAAGAAGAAGCCTTACCATCAACATCGACCGCTTCTGGAATTGTTTGATTTATTTGCGTTCAAATGTCTGGTAATTGTTTTGTATTTATTTATGCTAATGTGTACTTGTATATAGCTGCCATTAATCAAAAAGGCTTAGGCACTATAGAGCGATTTTAAAAACAATCCAAAAAAACGAACTTAAAAAAAAATTGTGCCTAAAACACTCCCAGGCACTCACTGATGAACCTCTGAAAGTTTGACGAAGATCCGATCAGCCATCTCTGAGAAATATGGCGACACACAGACAGACAGACAGACCAACGGCTCTCTTATATAGTAGATATCATCCATCATTCCACATTCTTCTATGTTCTTCGCAGTGCTCCTTCAATGTCACCTTCCATGATGTTATTTTAACAAACATTTTGCCACAGGATCCTAGCTTGTTATATGTCCAAGTAAAGCTCACTTTCTCTTTGTACATCCCTTCCACCAACCTAACTTCTGCTTCCAGCATTCCCATCCATCTCAGTGTTGCCATCACCATCTCTCTCGGGACAGTGTCGTAGGCCTTCTCCAGTTCCACAAATCCCAATGCCATTTCACCTTGCACCTCCAACGTCTTCTCCACCAACTGTCTCAGCGCAAACATCCCATACGTCGTTCCCCTACCCTTTCTGAACCCCTGTTGCTTTTCGCCAATCTCCATCTCCACACTCTTCCTTATCCTCCTACCCAAAGTCTCTCCAGTACCTTCATGACATGACTTAGAAGTGTAATGCCTATGTACTTCCCTGGATCTTGAACATCACCCTTCTCCTTCCATATCAGCACAATTAGCCCTGAAACTAATAAAGTGTGGCGGACACAAAAGCCCACTGGCGTGGTGACATCATTCCACGCACCGAGTGGGCGGTGGCCACGCCCGAGGGGTAGGCGTGGCCTCATGATATACCCCGGGCGACCAGCCCGGAGGAGTTTAGTGTTACAGTGTAGTCTTACAATAAAGACGTTTATATGTTACCGCTTGTCCGCTTCCTCCTTGCTCACAAGCAGCGCGCGTAACGCCGCGCTTTACTGGTGACCCCGACGTGATCTCATCCGACCGCGGCCCCCAGTTCACCTCAGAGCTCTGGGGGGCGGTTGCGCAGGGGCTCGGGGTCCGGCTGCACCGCACCACGGCCTACCACCCCCAGGCTAACGGCCTGTGTGAGCGATTTCACCGCTCATTGAAGGCCGCGCTCCGGGCCACCCTCCGCGACGGCGGCTGGGTCGACAGGCTCCCCTGGGTCCTGCTGGGCCTCCGGACGGCGCCCAAGGAGGACCTGCGCGCATCCGCGGCGGAGTTGGTCTTCGGGCAACCGCTGTGGGTGCCGGGCGAGTTCCTCCCCGACTCCACGGCACCATGGTCCGCGGCACAGCAGCGCTCCGCTCTGCAAGAGACCGCCCAGAGGTTCGCCCCGGTGCCAACGGCATGCCACGGGCACCCACCGACGCACGTCGCCCCGGAGCTTCGCACGGCGGAGTACGTCTTCGTCCGCCACGATGCCCATCGGACACCACTGCGGCCCCCGTACGACGGGCCTTTCCGCGTGCTGGAGACCGGGGCGAAGCACTTCACCCTGGACATCGGCGGTACTCCTGACCGCGTTTCGGTAGACCGCCTCAAGCCGGCCCACCTCGATGTGGACCATCCACCGCCAGTGGCCCGACCCCCACGTCGGGGCCGCCCTCCTGCGGGCGGACCCCCGGCACCGCCCAGCCCCGCCGCCACGGCGCCCCCCGGTCCTGCACCCATCCCAGGGGCAGCCAGGGGCATCCCACCTGGTATCCCTGCACCCCGGACGCCGCCGATCGCCAGGGGGCGCTTCGGCCGGGTCATTCGTCTGCCCCGCAAACTGGCCCTCCAGGTGCGCGGGAATTCTGGGGGGGCGCGTGTGGCGGACACAAAAGCCCACTGGCGTGGTGACATCATTCCACGCACCGAGTGGGCGGTGGCCACGCCCGAGGGGTAGGCGTGGCCTCATGATATACCCCGGGCGACCAGCCCGGAGGAGTTTAGTGTTACAGTGTAGTCTTACAATAAAGACGTTTATATGTTACCGCTTGTCCGCTTCCTCCTTGCTCACAAGCAGCGCGCGTAACGCCGCGCTTTAAAAGTATAGATCTGCCTGAGGTCTATCACGCGAAGGCCAGTCCAGTAAAGGCAAAACGTTTAAGCACCGTTCAACACTCGCGCTACAAGCCAGTCATCATTGCGCCCGATCTCCTACCCCTTCCCGGAAGTCCAACCTTGCTCCCGATCAGGGACGTCTGCCCGATTACCGTAAAGCACAATATGTTACAATCCTTCCTTTCTTGAGCTTACACAAACATATCTAACATACTTCCAATTGCACTCATAACAGAAAAAGCCCCTGTGAACCACACCAACCATTTGCGAAGAAACATGGAGATGATAAATCCCACCCCCAACATCCCAAAACTTCAAACACTGATAATTATGATCAGCTATACATGTCAACCATCCACTAAACACTAAATTATTTTCCCTTACCCTTTTTGAAACCACAAAAACACAAACAATACCAATGATCCCCTTGTCGAACCATTGCAGTTTGCCTTTGACACCAAAAATACCCAAAAATCATGCACAACAATAAAAACAAATCTTTGTGGAAAGTCCATTAAAGATCACAAATCCAGTCGGTTAGGGGGTCTTCTGGAGCGAGAAGGGTGACGTAGCACTCCCTCTTCTGTTGATGCCACAGGAGGTGATAGTTCACTTTCCTTCACAGCAGGAATTCCCTGGAAAACATTCTTGTGAGGGCCTTCTGGAATGTGGCCCTCCAGAATGATATCTGCCACTCCATCCAGAGTGGTCATCCCGACGGACGGTTCCAGTGGACCCAGTATGTCACTGGTTAAATCAGAGGATGCCAGTCTCACATGATCCACATGTCTCCTGACATTCCGGCTATCCAAGAGTTTCACGATAAGAGACAAACCAAATTTCTCCAGCACGGAATTTCTCCATTCCAAAATGGATGCCCAGAGTGAACCAGAGATTACCCTGATGGAAATTTAGCACATTAAAAAAACCTCTCATTCGAGTGTCTGTCATGCCAGGACTTCTGCTTCGCTTGGACCTATACATACTCATCCGGCTGTAACAAGTCCAGGTGGATCCTCAACTTCCTTCCCATCAAAAGCTCTGAGCTAAATTAAAAAAAAAATTGTCTGCGGTAAAAATACACGGGTGGGAGAACTACTTCCTCACAGCGGATGGAGGGGGTGAGTGATATGGAAGAACGGGTTGGGGAGTCTGAAGGCTCTGGAAGTGAGCCGGATATAGAGGAATTAGAGGTTAGGAGTCAAACTTCCCCCGTCCCGAGCGTTAGCTCACCCTCCTCTCCTATGAGGGAGTCAGGAACGGTGGGAACGGACCCGAAGGATTTCCAGGCCAAGATAATAAATTGTATGCATGAATTGAAGGATAAAATGGATGCCCAGAGTGAACAAATTAAGGGAATGAGTAACGAAATGAGGGAGATAAAAGAGGATGTTAATAAAAATGGGAAACAGATGGGAGAAATGAGTGAGCAAATTAATGACCAAACTGAAAAAATGATGGATGGATGAGTGAATTGAAGGAAGAACAAAAGAATGACACCAGTGGGGCACAGGAGAAGCCATGGGTGGCAGATTTCGAATCAAAATGGAGGGAGTTGACAGAGGGAATGGAAGAGTGTGAGACCCAAGCTGATGCGCTTGGGGCACAGGAGAGGGAAAATTTAAATGGGGAATGCCACCGCCCCTCAAATTAACGCTCGATTGCCCTCCGTGACTCTCCCGGTGTTAACTGAGAGCAGTCACATGACATATGGTGTCAGGAGTGGGATTTGTTCCGCGATTGGAACAGGGAATGCCCCGCGTCCCAAATATGTACCATTTCGGTGTAGGCGAGTTCCCGGTGCTCAAAGTCACCCCGCGCACGTTTTTCATCAACCTAGATTAAGAGAAATAAAATAGGTAATTAACTTGGAGTCCATAATGTTGGGAACATTGTACTTAACCACCCATGTGGCTGACCCAATCAACCTGGCTGACCCAGTAGTATATGAAGATGACCAAGATTTTAACCTCTGCCGAAAAATTGTGTGAAAATTGACATTTCGGTTTACAGGTGACAGCCATCTGTAGAAAGCACCAGGAAAATTTGTTTCCTCCTCGTGAGATAGAATCATACATCACTTGCATACTCCCAAATTGCATTTGGCTTGCATCTGTTAAAATACAAGAGAGAAAAAAAAATCACGAACGAACTGGTCGCAAGTGTTCAAAGTCACCTCAGTTTACTACCTCTTTGTTACTAGCTCTACTCTGCCAACTAATCTTCAATATCAACATGTAGCACTAGATCTCAAACGCATTTATTAGTCCCCTACCGGTGTACACCATAGGGGACTATAGGTTTGCACTCCGTCCCTCCGTCTGTCAGTCTGTCGGTCCGTCAGTCCGTCACGCAAAGAACAGCTTTCCGGACTTTTTTTCCTAGACTCTTAATGCTAATGATTTCAAACTTGGTACATGGTTTCGTCATGATAAGTTACAGATCAAGTTTGAACTTCACGACGTTTCGATCATTTTTGACAAAGTTATGGCACTTTGAACTTTGGGAATTTCCCCAACAGTTTTCCGGACTATAATTTGGAGTGCGGTAAGTCATAATACTGTCTTGACAGTGCTACCCAATGCCGGTAGGGGACATGTATTGCAGCGCAATACTCAGAATGCTTGTTCATCTCACTTTTTATGCCTCCGCCGACAACGCAGATTGTGACCACTGTGTGGTCATTCGTGTTGATTTCTGTTAGACACCTTCCATCCTCTGTCACACGAGTTTCAAGATACACTACATGACCAAAAGTATGTGGACGCCCGAACATCGAACATCTCATTCCAAAATCATGGGCATTAATATGGAGTTGCCCCCCCCCCCCCCTTTGCTGCGAAACAGCCTTCACTCTTCTGGGAATGCTTTCCACTAGATGTTGGAACATTGCTACGGGGATTTGCTTCCATTCAACCACAAGAGCAATCGTGAGGTCGGGCACTGATGTTGGGCGATTAGGCCTGGCTCGTAGTTGGCATTCCAATTCATCCCAAAGGTGTTTGATGGGGTTTTGGTCAGGGCTCTGTGCAGGCCAGTCAAGTTCTTCCACACCGATCTTGACAAACCATTTCTGTATGGACCTCGCTTTGTGCACTGTCATGCTGAAACAGGAAAGGGCCTTCCCCAAACTGTTACCACAAAGTTGGAAGCACACAATCATTTAGAATGTCATTGTATGCTGTACATTAAGATTTCGCTTCACTGGAACTAATGGGCCTAGCCTGAGCTATGAAAAACAGCCCCAGACCATTATTCCTCCAACACCAAACTTTACAGTTGGCACTATGCATTTGGGCAGGTAGCATTCTCCTGGGATCTGCCAAACCCAGATTCATCCGTCGGACTGCTAGATGGTGAAGTATGATTCATCAGTCCAGAGAACACGTTTACACTGCTCCAGAGTCCAATGGCGGCAAGCTTCACACCACTCTAGCCGACGCCTGGCATTGTGCATGGTGATCTTAGGCAAGTGTGCGGCTGCTCGGCCATGGAAACCCATTTCATGAAGCTCCGGACGGACAGTTGTTGTGCTGACGTTGCTTCCAGAGGCACTTTGGAACTCGGCAGTGAGTGTTGCAACCGAGGACAGACAATTTTTACCCGCTACGCGCTTCAGCACTTGGCGGTCCCGTTCTGTGAGCTTGTGTCGCCTACCACTTCGCAGCTGAGCTATTGTTGCTCCGAGACGTTTCAACTTCACAATAACAGCACTTACAGTTAACCCGGGCAGTTCTAGCAGGGCAGAAATTTGATGAACTGACTTGTTGGAAAGGTGGCATCCTATGACGGTGCCACGTTGAAAGTCACTGAGATCTTCAGTACGGCCCATTCTACTTCCAATGTTTGTCTATGGAGATTGCATGGCTGTGTGCTTGATTATATATACCTGTCAGCAATGGGTGTGGCTGAAACAGCCAAATATATTAATTAGAAGGGGAGTCCACATACTTTTGGTCATGTATTGCATAAGTAACTTTAGGTTTCTAATCCTCAGATCTTAGATACATTACCTCCACTAAGCCTCATGGTGTTGGCTTAACGGTTAAGGTGGCTGGCTTAAGAACTTAGGGTCGAGAGTTTGAGCCCCTATAGTTCCGTTGAAATAATACCAAGTGGGTTGATCAGCCTGTCATCCTTCCGAGGTGCAAAATTATTACTAGCTTACTGGTAATAACAGGGGCACTGCATCATTGGCACAGCCATGCTTCCAGAAAAATGATGCAACCAGCAGCCACAGACTGTATACGAAACAACAACTAGAAAGCATCTGAAAATGCAAAGCCCGTAGAAATGCAAAGCAAAGATATCTTCTTCAACTTCCGTATGCTCAAAATAACGAACACAGGTTTTAAAAAATCCAAAAGTGAAAATGTCTTTTATGCAGCCTTGACCTTTGAGCTTTAGAACTAAAAAAATAATGAAAGTAGCTTCTAGATTTTGATTGGTGAACCAATTCTGTGACCCAATATGCAAAGTCTTAAAATTTCAGGTCAATTGAAAGAAAATTGGTGATTTTAGGCAACCTTGACCTTTGACCTTTTGATCTAAAAACAATTGAAGACCATAGAATTATAACCAGGCTAAGTCACTTTTTTTTTTTTCCCCGTTCTTCACGTTTTTCAAAATATTTTTCACGTTTTTCTCGAAATGACTAAAATGTGACTTAGCCTGGTTATAATTCTATGGTCTTCAATTGGTTTGTTGCCTTTGATTGGTGAAACAATTGTGAGACCCAATATGGAAATTCTTTAAATTTCAGGTCAATTAGGTGAAAATTGTGGATTTTAAGCAACCTTGACCTTTGACCTTTTGATCTAAAAATAACCCCAATCAGCTTCTAGCTTTTGATTGGTGAATAAATTCAGAGATGCAATATGCAAATTCTTAAAATTTCAGGTCAATCAGATGAAAATTGACGATTTTATGTGACACTGACCTTTTGACAGGATTATTAATTTTGCCTTCATATCTTACTATATTTCACCAAATGTCCGTCCTTCCGTTCGAAGGTACCGAAAAAACGGCTCAACCGATCGCAACGATATCTTGGGTGGGTATTCCTGGGACCCCCTGGAGTAAAATAGGCTATATCGTATATTGTTTTTCCAAGTTTTCCAGTTTTTCCAAACACGATGGAATAATATTTACCGATATTAACAGTGATGTGGCTTTTGTTGAAATTCTACGTACCAGGAGAGAGTAGATCGACTCCTGACGAACTCTTCCTATATAAACGTATAACTCCGAAAACAAAAAACAAAAGCGAAAGAAACACGTCAGCGTGTGCAAAGCGACTGAGAAACAGGTGTAGCGGCCACTTCTGTGTTACAGATTCGGCGCGCAATCTTCACACATAAACGTGCGACTGCACCGTTTGTAACGATTTTTTGTGGGTATTCCTGGAACCCCTGCAGTAAAATAGTGTCATGTATGAAGCTGCAAATATTCACCGTTGTATCCCTACACCGGGACCGCATTGTATCCCTACGCCCAGCTCGGATGGCGCTGCAGTTAATCGGGCCTGTATCGGCAGAGTGAATAAACGTGTACTACAATCGATCGTAGTTTGTCGAGATACCTTACATGGCGACGAGGATAAACATCTAGACCATGACTTCTTTCGGCCATATCGATGAATTCGACCCTCATGAGGGGCATTTTGACACGTATTCTGAGCGGTTGTCTTTTTACTTCGAGACGAACGGCATCGCGACCGAAGCCTGGATGAAGGTCGTCTTCCTGTCCGTTTGCGGAGGTGAGACGTTCACACTCGTTAAAAACCTGATTCGGCCTCGGACAATCCAGGAGCTCACGTATCCAGAGCTCAAGGCCGCTTTGAAGGAACATTGTAATCCATCTCCTTCAGTCATCCTGTGTCGGTTTAATTTTTACATGTGCAGACAGCAGCAAGGTCAGTCGATCGCAGACTTCATTGCACACCTCAAAAAACTGTCACATCTGTGTGAGTTTGGGGACACGATTGATGACATGCTCCGTGATTTGCTGGTGGTTGGCATGTCCGATGACCGCACTCGTAGACGCCTGCTTGCTGAGGGAAGACTGACGTTCCAAAATGCCAGAGACACCGCCATTTCCATGGAAAGTGCTGAACGCAACGCTACAAGCATCGGTGCCACTCGGTCGTCTGGTACCAGCCCTGCTGTGAATCGGTTGGATCATGTTCAGCCAAAACGTTGGAACAAGTCTCCTCGTCAGAAGCCAGTGCAGTCTCAAACACACAACAAATGTTTTCGGTGCAACGGAACGCACCCTCCGGAGACGTGTCGCTTCAAAGATGCCACCTGCCATTTCTGTTCGAAAACTGGCCATATTGCTCCAGCTTGCATCACTCGCAAATCGGGAAAAGGAAAAGCTGCTGACAAGAAGAATCATCAGTTTATCGGTTCGGAGGAACCTGAGCTTGACCAGGTGAGCTCTGTTTCCGACAACTCAGAATCGTATGACCTGCTTCATATTGATTCTCACCATAGGCGGGACCCTCTTCTTGCCACTGTTGTCGTCAACAATCGACCATTGCAAATGGAGGTCGACACTGGTGCGGCCGTCTCGCTCATCAGCCATGCTGTTTTCACAAACCTGTGGAGTGATGCTGACCGACCCCATCTGAAACCTACTACCTATGGACTCTCCACCTATACAGGTGAGAAGATTGTTCCCTGCGGTACATGTGACGTCATGGTGGGCTACGATAACCGTGAGTTTCACCTACCCCTGATCGTCATTCCTGGAAAAGGCCCTTCCTTACTCGGCAGGGACTGGTTGAGCATAATTCGACTGAAGTGGAAAAGCATTCATCAACTCCGGGCAGCCAACGTTTCTCCTACCGCAGCATACACACTCAAAAATGTGCTGGATACGTACCCAGATGTCTTCAAGGATGGGCTTGGAACCTTGAAAGGACATACGGCTAAACTCAGGGTTGACCGGGATGCCAATCCTATATTTTGCAGAGCTCGCCCAGTCCCTTTCGCCCTGCGGGAGCGGATTGACAAGGAACTGGATCATCTTGAAAATCTGGGGATCATCGAGCAAATCCAGTATGCCGAATGGGCGGCACCCATCGTTCCGGTCATAAAATCGGACCAGTCCATCCGCATATGTGGAGATTATAAAATGACCGTGAACAAGTGTTCTTCATTGGATAAATATCCAATCCCGAGGATCGAAGACCTCTATGCTCGTTTCACGGGAGGCAAGACTTTTACGAAACTCGATCTCAAATCCGCCTATCTACAGCTCCGCTTGGATGAGAATTCGAAACAGTATCTTACCATCAACACACATCGTGGGTTGTACAGGTACCACCGACTCAGTTTTGGAGTGAAATCTGCACCTGGAATTTATCAGCGTGTCATGGACAGTTTGTTTGCCACCGAACGCAACGTCGTTTGTTACCAGGATGATATTCTGGTTACTGGTCGTACGGACGCGGAACATCTACAAAACCTGGATAGAGTTCTGAAGAAGATTTCGGACTCCGGCCTACGTTTGCGTCGAGACAAGTGCAAGTTTATGATGCCATCAGTCACGTACCTCGGTCATACGATTGATGCCGAGGGTCTACACCCGACAGATGAGAAAGTCCGAGCTATCAAGGATGCTCCTGCTCCACGAGACGTGACCGAATTGAAGTCATACCTCGGTTTGGTTCAGTTCTCTGGTCGTTACATCCCGAATGTGACTGACGTTTTGGGCCCCTTTTATCGGCTTTTGAGGAAAGGAGGCTCCTGGAGCTGGGGGTCTACTGAACAATCAGCATTCCAGACCTCTAAGGATCTGCTCAAATCGTCCAATGTTCTCGTTCATTTTGATCCAGAGAAGGATCTTGTGCTGACATGCGATGCCTGTCGGTATGGAGTGGGGAGTGTATTATCACACGTGATGCCTGACGGTACGGAAAGACCGGTTGCATTTGCATCCAGAACATTGTCCCCGGCAGAGAAGAACTATTCCCAACTTGACAAGGAAGGATTGGGAATCATTTTCGGCGTCAGCAAATTTCGCCAGTACCTTCTTGGACATCATTTCACGATGCGCACTGATCACAAGCCGCTGATCAGTCTGTTTGGTCCAACTAAGGCGACATCTGACACACTACCACCCAGGATCATCCGCTGGTCCCTGTTTCTCGCTGCTTATGACCACACCATATGTTATAAGCCTGGTTCGTCTATCACAAATGCAGATGCCATGAGTCGGTTACCCCTTCCAGAATCCGTTGATGATTCGCCTACACCAGGATCCATTATCGCACTGATGGATCATCTGGAATATTGTGCTGTTGATTCCGGCCAGATCCGCACTCATACTCGACGACACCCCGTTCTGTCCAGAACTGTCCAGGCTGTACAGCTTGGATGGCATTTGCTACCTGAGGGTGACCCAGATTTTGCGACTTTCAAAGCACGTAAAAACGAACTCAGCGTGGAAAATGGTTGCCTACTCTGGGGATGTCGTGTCGTGATCCGAAAAAATCTGCGTTCCAGGGTCATGGATGAAATCCATGACTGTCACCCCGGGATTGTGAAGATGAAGTCACTCGCTAGAAACTATGTGTGGTGGCCGAATCTTGATGCTGATATCGAACATCATGTTCGACATTGTTACCCCTGCCAGAGCACCCGGAATACACCTGCGAAAGCGCCACTGCATCCCTGGGAATGGCCCAGCGAACCGTGGCATCGCCTGCATCTCGATTATGCCGGGCCTATTAACGGCAGCATGATTCTAATAATTACGGACGCGCACACAAAATGGATTAATGCCGATGTGACGCGTGGTACTACGTCAGCCATTGTCATCGAAAGACTCAGACGCTGTTTCGCCACTCATGGTCTGCCCAGGATGATCGTGAGTGATAACGGTTCATGTTTTTCCAGTCCGAGTTTGCCGAGTTCACACGTCAGAACGGCATCAAACATAAGTTTGTCAGCCCACATCACCAGGCTTCAAATGGCTTGGCCGAACGATCCGTGGGAATCATCAAATCCGGATTGCAGAAACTTCAGGAGGGAACCCTGGAAACAAAGCTGTCTCGTCTCCTGTTCAAATACCGCATCACGCCACAATCAACAACCGGTGCAGCTCCGTCTGAGTTATTGATGAAACGACACGTGAGATTGACACTTGACAATCTCAAACCAGACATATCATCAAATGTTTATCAGAGCCAGCTTAATCAAAAGTTGGTGCACGATAAGACGTCCAACAGTCGCTGTATCAACATCGGAGATCCAGTGTTTGCCCGAAATTTTGGTGCAGGTGCGACGTGGCTACCGGGGTACATCATCGAGAAGCCAGGTCCACTGTCCTGCGTGATTCGCCTGCAGGACGGCCACGAAATTCGTCGACATCAGGACCACATAACCTACCGTCACTGTGAGTCGATGGAGCCTGCAGCATCGTCACAGTCAGGACAACAGTTCGACCCGCCACTGCCGGAGATCGTCGTGGCCGCTCCAGCCGGCTTGGATGCCCCGAAAACCTCTGCGAACGCTACACCCTTCGTGGAGACCAAAGGGATCACCTCAGACTCTGTATCCACTGGTACACCGCGACCCAAAGGAATCACCTCGGACTCTGTATCCACTGGTACACCGCCACCCAAAGGAATCACCTCGGACTCTGTATCCACTGGTACACCGCGACGCTCAATGCGTGAGAGAAAAGCACCCGACCTGTTGAGTCTTTGAAGATGTTATTTTTCACGGTGACACATGTTCTATTTTCACGTTGACACATGTTCTATTTTCACGTTGACACATGTTAAAGCGCGGCGTTACGCGCGCTGCTTGCGAGCAAGGAGGAAGCGGACAAGCGGTAACTTATAAGCGTCTTTATTTCAGGAGCTCACTGTAACACTGGCGCGCTCCGGGCTGCACGCCCGGTGTATATCATGAGGCCACGCCTACCCCTCGGGCGTGGCCACCGCCCACTTGGTGCGCGGAATGATGTCACCATGCCAGTGGGCTTTTGTGTCCGCCACACGCGCCCCCCCAGAATTCCCGCGCACCTGGAGGGCCAGTTTGCGGGGCAGACGAATGACCCGGCCGAAGCGCCCCCTGGCGATCCGCGGCGTCCGGGGTGCAGGGATGCCAGGTGGGAAGCCCCTGGCTGCCCCTGGGATGGGTGCAGGACCGGGGGGCGGCGTGGCGGCGGGGCTGGGCGGTGCCGGGGGTCCGCCCACAGGGGGGGGGCCCGACGTGGGGGTCGGGCCACTGGCGGTGGATGGTCCACGTCGAGGTGGGCCGGCTTGAGGCGGTCTACCGAAACGCGGTCAGGAGTACCGCCGATGTCCAGGGTGAAGTGCTTCGCCCCGGTCTCCAGCACGCGGAAAGGCCCGTTGTACGGGGGCCGCAGTGGTGTCCGGTGGGCATCGTGGCGGACGAAGACGTACTCCGCCGTGCGAAGCTCCGGGGCGACGTGCGTCGGTGGGTGCCCGTGGAATGCCGTTGGCACCGGGGCGAACCTCTGGGCGGTCTCTTGCAGAGCGGAGCGCTGCTGTGCCGCGGACCATGGTGCCGTGGAGTCGGGGAGGAACTCGCCCGGCACCCGCAGCGGTTGCCCGAAGACCAACTCCACCGCGGATGCGCGCAGGTCCTCCTTGGGCGCCGTCCGGAGGCCCAGCAGGACCCAGGGGAGCCTGTCGACCCAGCCGCCGTCGCGGAGGGTGGCCCGGAGCGCGGCCTTCAATGAGCGGTGAAATCGCTCACACAGGCCGTTAGCCTGGGGGTGGTAGGCCGTGGTTCGGTGCAGCCGGACCCCGAGCCCCTGCGCGACCGCCCCCCAGAGCTCCGAGGTGAACTGGGGGCCGCGGTCGGATGAGATGTCTGAGGGGGCGCCGAACCGGGCGACCCAGGTGGCGATGAAAGCCTGCGCGACATCGGCCGCCGTTGTCGACGCCACGGGCACGGCCTTCGGCCACCGGGTGGTGCGGTCCACCATGGTGAGGACGTAGGTGAAACCCCGCGAGGGGGGCAGAGGTCCCACCAGGTCCACGTGGACGTGGTCAAACCGGCGTTCCGGCACCGTGCACGGGGCCAACGGGGCCTGGGTGTGCCGGTGCACCTTGGCGCGCTGGCACGCGAGGCACGTCCTGGCCCAGCCGCGGACGGCCTTCCGGAGGCCATGCCAGACGAACTTGTCGGCGATCAGCCTTTGGGAGGCCCTCGCGCCCGGGTGGGACAGGCCGTGGATGGCGTCAAACACCTGGCGCTGCCAGCCCGCGGGCATGATGGGGCGAGGACACCCGAGGGAGACGTCGCACAAGAGGGCCGCGCCCGCGCCGTCGAACGCCACCTCGGTGACGTGGAGGCCCATGACGGCGGTCCGCAAGGCCTGGACGTCGGGGTCAGCGGCCTGGTCCGCTGCCATCCGGGCATAGTCGATGCCGAGGTGGACTGCGTGCGCGACGGCCCGGGAAAGGCAATCCACCACCGGGTTGTCCTTCCCCGTGACGTGCTGGATGTCCGTCGTGTACTCGGACACGGCCGAGAGGTGACGCTGCTGCCGGGCCGACCACGGCTCGGTGACCTTGCCCATCGCGAAGATCAGCGGCTTGTGGTCGACGAAGGCAGTGAACGCACGGCCCTCGAGCAGATGGCGGAAGTGCCTGACCGCCAAGTGAAGCCCGAGCAACTCGCGGTCGAAGGTACTGTAACAGCGTTCGGGCGGGCGAAGCTGCCGGCTAAAGAACGCCAGCGGTTGCCAAGCTCCACGCACCCATTGCTCGTGCACCGCGCCCACCGCGTAGTCCGAGGCATCGGTGGTGAGGGCGATCGGTGCATCGGGCGCCAGGTGCGCAAGCATGGTGGCGTTAGCCAAGGCGAGCTTCGCGCCCGTGAACGCCGTGTCCATCTGCTCGGTCCAGGTAACGTCGCCTTTGCCCGGCTTACCTCGGAGAGCTTCGTGCAGGGGGCGCAGGAGTTGGGCGATACAGGGCAGGAACCGATGGTAAAAGTTCACCATGCCCAGGAACTCCTGCAGCCCTCTGATCGTGCGGGGGCGCGGAAACCCCTTCACCGCCTCCACCTTGGCCGGCAGGGGGACGGCTCCGTGCCTGGTGACACGGTGCCCCAGAAAATCGATTATGGTGGCGCCGAACCAGCACTTTGCGGGGTTCACAATCAGGCCATGCTGGCCCAGGCGTTCGAAGAGCGTGCGGAGGTGGCGTAGGTGCTCTTCGCGGGACGCGCTGGCGACGAGGATATCGTCCAGGTAGACGTAGACAAAATCCAAGTCACGCAGGACGCTGTCCATCAGTCGCTGGAACGCCTGAGCCGCATTCTTCAGACCGAAGGGCATGCGCAGGAACTCGAAGAGTCCGAATGGCGTGATGACCGCCGTCTTCGGGACGTCCTCCGGCCTGACGGGGACCTGATGGTAGCCGCGTATGAGGTCCACCTTCGAGAAGAAGGACATGCCGCCAAACGGGTGGAAAATTCCTGAATGTGGGGGATGGGGTAGCGGTCGGGAGTCGTGGCGTCATTGAGACGGCGATAGTCCCCGCACGGTCGCCATCCCCCGCCGGGCTTCGGCATGATGTGCAGTGGCGACGCCCAAGCGCTCTCTGAGCGCCAAACGATGCCGAGTCGCTCCAGGGTAGCGAACCCGCTTTTGCCACCGCCAGCTTCGTCGGCTCGAGGCGGCATGCCCGGGCATAGACCGGTGGCCCGACGGTGGGGATGTGATGGGCCACCCCGTGCTTGACGGCCCCCACCGAGAAGGTGGGCCGCGTGAGGGCCGGGAAGCCGGCGAGGAGGCGGGTGAATGCGTCCGCTGCCGGAAGCGTACAGACCAACGTGGCCGGAACCGAACCGTTCGGCAAGCCGCTTGGCAAGCCGCTCGTTGAGCTGGGCAACGCATAAGCGAGCGAGCTGAACGTCTCGGCCTGGACAAGACGTCTGCGCTTGACGTCGACCAGGAGCCCATTCGCGCACAGGAAGTACGCGCCAAGCAGTGCCATGGGCACGTCGGCGGTGACGAACGTCCATCGGAAAACCTGCCCTCCGAACCGCAGAGAGAGGCAGCGTTTTCCGTACGTACGGATGGGCGTCCCGTTCACGGCAAGCAGCGCGGGGCCCCCACCCGCGGCGTGCTTGTCTGACGTGCCGGCGGGAACGACACTCACCTGCGCTCCCGTGTCGCACAGGTAACGGCGCCCTGAGAAGGTGTCCGTTATGAACAGCAGGCTGCTCGAACGGCCGGCGCTCATCGCCACTATTGAGCGCCGGCCCAGGCATTTCCCGACCTGTTGAAGGAGCATGGCGGATGACACTGCCGAGCTTCGTGGCCGAACTTGGTGTGGAACCAGCACCAGGTGGTGGAGCTGGAGGAGCGCGGCTGGCTCCGCCAGGCCGGTGGAGTTGGCGGGTTTCCCCGCGGTGGCGGTTTTCGCCGCGGCGGTGGGCGGGGCGTGGCGGCGGTCACGAGGTGCGTATCAGCATGCTGCGTATGCTGTATAAGCTGATGCTGTGGATCAGCAGCATCAGCAGCAGCATCAGCAGCATCAGCCACGAGGGCCGTGACGGCCACGCCGACTCTCGCCCGCGTGTCCGAAGCGGCGAAGTACTTGTCCGCCTCGGCTGCCAATGCTCGGGGTTCCGTTAGCCCGGTCCCAGCCAACGCGAGGCGAACCTGCGCTGGAAGTTGGCGACGGAAAAGCGCCCGGAATAGAGAACCAGGGGCTTCGTCGCCCAACAGTGACAGCATATGGTCCATTCGGACCGACGGGCGCGTGTCACCGAGCTCGGGGAGATCCAGGAGGCGGTCGGCCCGTGCGTCGTCCGTGAGGCCGAACGTGGCTAGGAGTAGCCGCTTGAGTGCCTCGTACTTGTGGCCGTCCGGTGGGTGGCGAAGGACGGACACAACTCGAGCGGCCGTGCCGGGCCCGAGGGAGGCGACGACGTGGCAATAGCGCGTGTCATCGCCGGTGAGGCGCCGAAGCTGAAATTGGGCTTCGGCCTGGACGAACCAGACTTCGGCCTAAGCCTCCCAAAATTCGGGAAGTTTGATGAAGTTGGCCATGGCAATGGCGTCGCATGTGGAAGGATCGCTCCGGCAGATCCAACGTCAAGGGGGTCACCAGTAAAGCGCGGCGTTACGCGCGCTGCTTGCGAGCAAGGAGGAAGCGGACAAGCGGTAACTTATAAGCATCTTTATTTCAGGAGCTCACTGTAACACTGGCGCGCTCCGGGCTGCGCGCCCGGTGTATATCATGAGGCCACGCCTACCCCTCGGGCGTGGCCACCGCCCACTTGGTGCGCGGAATGATGTCACCACGCCAGTGGGCTTTTGTGTCCGGCACAATGTTCTATTTTCACGTTGACACATGTTCTATTTTCATGTTGACACATGTTCTATTTTCACGTATTTTCATTATTCTCATAATCGTTTGCACACATATTTTCACATGTTTTGGAAATGTTGCTTTTGAAATGTCAATTCTTGAAATCTAGCACGTATTGCTCTTGGTAATTTTGGACTTAAAGGGGAGGATGTCATGTATGAAGTGCAAATATTCACCGTTGTATCCCTACGCCCAGCTCGGATGGCGCTGCAGTTAATCGGGCCTGTATCGGCAGAGTGAATAAACGTGTACTACAATTGATCGTAGTTTGTCGAGATACCTTACAAATAGGCAAGATGCATCATACGTGTTTTACATTAGCTCAGCGTAATTAAAACCGTGAACACGGCGAATGTTGGGGAGTCCATTGATCGTGTACCCGCCCGCTAGCAACGGTACCCGCCCTAAGGGCAGGGCCAGGGCTTCAATTGTGAGGCGCAAATAATTATTTAAACGATTTATATAAACATCCGTTAAATCATATCACACGCAAATCATCAAATTTAAACAGTATTTTTAGAATTTCAATAAAAAAGCCACCACTGTTCATATCGGTAAATATTATTCCATCGTGTTTCAAATCGTGATATCGACTGCCCGATTTTCTTTAGGAAAATTATTTAGGAAAAAAAAAGGAATGATTTTGTACCTCTTCTTCAGCTTAGAACTTCAGGATAGACGACATTGCTGATAAAAGTTCCTTTTCTTTCTTTGAAGTTCTTGGCAAACATCTTTATATTGTCGCTGCTGCCAACGCGACGCCATGGCGTTATTCATTACATTCATTCATTCATTTAATGACCATTAAACATTATTCTTACGTTCATTAAACGTTCATTTAAAGCGCGGCGTTACGCGCGCTGCTTGTGAGCAAGGAGGAAGCGGACAAGCGGTAACATATAAACGTCTTTATTGTAAGACTACACTGTAACACTGTACTGTCCCGGGCTGGGCGCCCGGTGTATATCATGAGGCCACGCCTACCCCTGGTGCGTGGCCACCGCCCACTTGGTGCGCGGAATGATGTCACCACGCCAGTGGGCTTTTGTGTCCGCCACACGCGCCCCCCCAGAATTCCCGCGCACCTGGAGGGCCAGTTTGCGGGGCAGACGAATGACCCGGCCGAAGCGCCCCCTGGCGATCGGCGGCGTCCGGGGTGCAGGGATGCCAGGTGGGATGCCCCTGGCTGCCCCTGGGATGGGTGCAGGACCGGGGGGCGGCGTGGCGGCGGGGCTGGGTGGTGCCGGGGGTCCGCCCGCAGGAGGGCGGCCCCGACGTGGGGGTCGGGCCACTGGCGGTGGATGGTCCACATCGAGGTGGGCCGGCTTGAGGCGGTCTACCGAAACGCGGTCAGGAGTACCGCCGATGTCCAGGGTGAAGTGCTTCGCCCCGGTCTCCAGCACGCGGAAAGGCCCGTCGTACGGGGGCCGCAGTGGTGTCCGATGGGCATCGTGGCGGACGAAGACGTACTCCGCCGTGCGAAGCTCCGGGGCGACGTGCGTCGGTGGGTGCCCGTGGCATGCCGTTGGCACCGGGGCGAACCTCTGGGCGGTCTCTTGTAGAGCGGAGCGCTGCTGTGCCGCGGACCATGGTGCCGTGGAGTCGGGGAGGAACTCGCCCGGCACCCGCAGCGGTTGCCCGAAGACCAATTCCGCCGCGGATGCGCGCAGGTCCTCCTTGGGCGCCGTCCGGAGGCCCAGCAGGACCCAGGGGAGCCTGTCGACCCAGCCGCCGTCGCGGAGGGTGGCCCGGAGCGCGGCCTTCAATGAGCGGTGAAATCGCTCACACAGGCCGTTAGCCTGGGGATGGTAGGCCGTGGTTCG
This sequence comes from Myxine glutinosa, assembly GCF_964187855.1. NCBI lineage: Eukaryota > Metazoa > Chordata > Myxini > Myxiniformes > Myxinidae > Myxine > Myxine glutinosa. Next base: position 89,284,390 of record NC_136262.1, on the reverse strand, counting down.
GTGCAGCCGGACCCCGAGCCCCTGCGCAACCGCCCCCCAGAGCTCCGAGGTGAACTGGGGGCCGCGGTCGGATGAGATGTCTGAGGGGGCGCCGAACCGGGCGACCCAGGTGGCGATGAAAGCCTGCGCGACATCGGCCGCCGTTGTCGACGCCAAGGGCACGGCCTCCGGCCACCGGGTGGTGCGGTCCACCATGGTGAGGACGTAGGTGAAACCCCGCGAGGGGGGCAGAGGTCCCACCAGGTCCACGTGGACGTGGTCAAACCGGCGTTCCGGCACCGTGAACGGGGCCAACGGGGCCTGGGTGTGCCGGTGCACCTTGGCGCGCTGGCACGCGAGGCACGTCCTGGCCCAGCCGCGGACGGCCTTCCGGAGGCCATGCCAGACGAACTTGTCGGCGATCAGCCTTTGGGAGGCCCTCGCGCCCGGGTGGGACAGGCCGTGGATGGCGTCAAACACCTGGCGCTGCCAGCCCGCGGGCACGATGGGGCGAGGACGCCCGAGGGAGACGTCGCACAAGAGGGCCGCGCCCGCGCCGTCAAACGGCACCTCGGTGATGCGGAGGCCCGTGACGGCGGTCCGCAAGGCCTGGACGTCGGGGTCAGCGGCCTGGTCCGCTGCCATCCGGGCATAGTCGATGCCGAGGTGGACTGCGTGGGCGACGGCCCGGGAAAGGCAATCCGCCACCGGGTTGTCCTTCCCCGCGACGTGCTGGATGTCCGTCGTATACTCGGACACGGCCGAGAGGTGACGCTGCTGCCGGGCCGACCACGGCTCGGTGACTTTGCCCATCGCAAAGATCAGCGGCTTGTGGTCGACGAAGGCAGTGAACGCCCGGCCCTCGAGCAGATGGCGGAAGTGCCTGACCGCCAAGTGAAGTCCGAGCAACTCGCGGTCGAAGGTACTGTAACGGCGTTCGGGCGGGCGAAGCTGCCGGCTAAAGAACACCAGCGGTTGCCAAGCTCCACGCACCCATTGCTCATGCACTGCGCCCACCGCGTAGTCCGAGGCATCGGTGGTGAGGGCGATCGGTGCATCGGGCGCCGGGTGCGCGAGCATGGTGGCGTTAGCCAAGGCGAGCTTCGCGCCCGTGAACGCCGTGTCCATCTGCTCGGTCCAGGTAACGTCGCCTTTGCCCGGCTTACCTCGGAGAGCTTCGTGCAGGGGGCGCAGGAGCTGGGCGATACGGGGCAGGAACCGATGGTAAAAGTTCACCATGCCCAGGAACTCCTGCAGCCCTCTGATCGTGCGGGGGCGCGGAAACCCCTTCACCGCCTCCACCTTGGCCGGTAGGGGGACGGCTCCGTGCCTGGTGACACGGTGCCCCAGAAAATCGATTGTGGCGGCGCCGAACCGGCACTTTGCGGGGTTCACAATCAGGCCATGCTGGCCCAGGCGTTCGAAGAGCGTGCGGAGGTGGCGTAGGTGCTCTTCGCGGGACGCGCTGGCGACGAGGATATCGTCCAGGTAAACGTAGACAAAATCCAAGTCGCGCAGGACGCTGTCCATCAGTCGCTGGAACGCCTGAGCCGCATTCTTCAGACCGAAGGGCATGCGCAAGAACTCGAAGAGTCCGAATGGCGTGATGACCGCCGTCTTCGGGACGTCCTCCGGCCTGACGGGGACCTGATGGTAGCCGCGTATGAGGTCCACCTTCGAGAAGAAGGACCTGCCCGCCAAACGGGCGGAAAAGTCCTGAATGTGGGGGACGGGGTAGCGGTCGGGAGTCGTGGCGTCATTGAGACGGCGATAGTCCCCGCACGGTCGCCATCCCCCGCCGGGCTTCGGCACGATGTGCAGCGGCGACGCCCAAGCGCTCTCTGAGCGCCGAACGATGCCGAGTCGCTCCAGGGTAGCGAACTCCGCTTTTGCCACCGCCAGCTTCGTCGGCTCGAGGCGGCGTGCCCGGGCGTAGACCGGTGGCCCGACGGTGGGGATGTGATGGGCCACCCCGTGCTTGACGGCCCCCGCCGAGAAGGTGGGCCGCGTGAGGGCCGGGAAGCCGGCGAGGAGGCGGGTGAATGCGTCCGCTGCCGGAAGCGTACAGACCAACGTGGCCGGAACCGAATCGTTCGGCAAGCCGCTTGGCAAGCCGCTCGTTGAGCTGGGCAACGCACAAGCGAGCGAGCTGAACGTCTCGGCCTGGACAAGCTGTCTGCGCTTGACGTCGACCAGGAGCCCATTAGCGCACAGGAAGTCCGCGCCAAGCAGTGCCATGGGCACGTCGGCGGTGACGAACGTCCATCGGAAAACCTGCCCTCCAAACCGCAGAGAGAGGCAGCGTTTTCCGTACGTACGGATGGGCGTCCCGTTCGCGGCAAGCAGCGCGGGGCCCCCACCCGCGGCGTGCTTGTCTGACGTGCCGGCGGGAATGACACTCACCTGCGCTCCCGTGTCGCACAGGTAACGGCGCCTGGAGAAGGTGTCCGTTATGAACAGCAGGCTGTTCGAATGGCCGGCGCTCATCGCCACTATTGAGCGCCGGCCCGGGCGTTTCCCGACCCGTTGAAGGAGCACGGCGGATGACACCGCCGAGCTTCGTGGCCGAACTTGGCGTGGAACCAGCACCAGGTGGTGGAGCTGGAGGAGCGCGGCTGGCTCCGCCAGGCCGGTGGAGTTGGCGGGTTTCGCCGCGGTGGCGGTTTTCGCCGCGGCGGTGGGCGGGGCGTGGCGGCGTTCACGAGGTGCATATCAGCATGCTGCTGAACATCAGCGTGCTGTAGAAGCTGATGCTGTGGAACATGCTGCTGAACATCAGCGTCGAGGGCCGTGACGGCCACGCCGACGCTCGCCCGCATGTCCGAAGCGGCGAAGTACCTGTCCGCCTCGGCCGCCAATGCTCGGGGTTCCGTTAGCTCGGTCCCGGCCAACGCGAGGCGGACCTGCGCTGGAAGTTGGCGCCGGAAAAGCGCCCGGAATAGCGAACCGGGGGCTTCGTCGCCCAACAGTGACAGCATATGGTCCATTCGGACCGACGGGCGCGTCTCACCGAGCTCGGGGAGATCCAGGAGGCGGTCGGCCCGTGCGTCGTCCGTAAGGCCGAACGTGGCTAGGAGTAGCCGCTTGAGTGCCTCGTACTTGTGGCCGTTCGGTGGGTGGCGAAGGACGGACACAACTCGAGCGGCCGTGCCGGGCCCGAGGGAGGCGACGACGTGGCAATAGCGCGTGTCATCGCCGGTGAGGCGCCGAAGCTGAAATTGGGCTTCGGCCTGGACGAACCAGACTTCGGCCTGAGCCTCCCAAAATTCCGGAAGTTTGACGAAGTCGGCCATGGCGATGGCGTCGCGTGTGGAAGGATCGCTCCAGCAGATCCAACGTCGAGGGTCACCAGTAAGGCGCGGCGTTACGCGCGCTGCTTGTGAGCAAGGAGGAAGCGGACAAGCGGTAACATATAAACGTCTTTATTGTAAGACTACACTGTAACACTGTACTGTCCCGGGCTGGGCGCCCGGTGTATATCATGAGGCCACGCCTACCCCTGGTGCGTGGCCACCGCCCACTTGGTGCGCGGAATGATGTCACCACGCCAGTGGGCTTTTGTGTCCGCCACACATTAAACATTAAACGTTCATTAAACGATTAGGAAAATAAAAACGAAAAACATTACGAAATTAAGTTTATAAACGCCTTCACATTACCTCAGCGTAATTCAAACCGTGAACACATCGAATATTGGAGAGGCCATTGGCCAAACGATTTCTTTTCTCTGGTACGTGTTTCTGGGCGGGTACCGTTTCAGATAATCCGGTAAAATGCCTCCCAAACCAAACAGAAAGCCTCATTAACGAAAACGTCCAAGGAAGCTGTTGCAAGAAAGAAGGCTAGGCTAGACGACGACTATCGGAAGCAGGAACAAGGACGTAACACAGCTGCACACCAGTCTCGGAGGCAGTCCGAGGAATACAGATCTGGTGAACAAGGACGTGACACAGCTGCACACCAGTCTCGGAGGCAGTCCGAGGAATACAGATCTGGTGAACAAGGACGTGACACAGCTGCACACCAGTCTCGGAGGCAGTCCGAGGAATACAGATCTGGTGAACAAGATCGTAACACAGCTGCACACCAGTCTCGGAGGCAGTCCGAGGAATACAGATCTGGTGAACAAGGACGTAACACAGCTGCACACCAGTCTCCGAGGCAGTCCGAGGAATACAGATCTGGTGAACAAGGACGTGACACAGCTGCACACCAGTCTTGGAGGCAGTCCGAGGAATACAGATCTGGTGAACAAGATCGTAACACAGCTGCACACCTGTCTCGGAGGCAGTCCGAGGAATACAGATCTGGTGAACAAGGACGTAACACAGCTGCACACCACACACCAGTCTCCGAGGCAGTCCGAGGAATACAGATCTGGTGAACAAGGACGTAACACAGCTGCACACCACACACCAGTCTCCGAGGCAATCCGAGGAATACAGATCTGGTGAACAAGGACGTAACACAGCTGCACACCACACACCGGTCTCCGAGGCAGTCCGAGGAATACAGATCTGGTGAACAAGGACGTGACACAGCTGCACACCAGTCTCGGAGGCAGTCCGAGGAATACAGATCTGGTGAACAAGGACGTGACACAGCTGCACACCAGTCTCGGAGGCAGTCCGAGGAATACAGATCTGGTGAACAAGATCGTAACACAGCTGCACACCAGTCTCGGAGGCAGTCCGAGGAATACAGATCTGGTGAACAAGGACGTAACACAGCTGCACACCAGTCTCGGAGGCAGTCCGAGGAATACAGATCTGGTGAACAAGGACGTGACACAGCTGCACACCAGTCTCGGAGGCAGTCCGAGGAATACAGATCTGGTGAACAAGGACGTAACACAGCTGCACACCAGTCTCGGAGGCAGTCCGAGGAATACAGATCTGCTGAACAAGATCGTAACACAGCTGCACACCAGTCTCGGAGGCAGTCCGAGGAATACAGATCTGGTGAACAAGGACGTGACACAGCTGCACACCAGTCTCGGAGGCAGTCCGAGGAATACAGATCTGGTGAACAAGGACGTGACAGCTGCACACCAGTCTCGGAGGCAGTCTGAGGAATACAGATCTGGTGAACAAGGATGTGACACAGCTGCACACCAGTCTCGGAGGCAGTCCGAGGAATACAGATCTGGTGAACAAGGACGTGACAGCTGCACACCAGTCTCGGAGGCAGTCCGATGAATACAGATCTGGTGAACAAGGACGTAACACAGCTGCACACCAGTCTCGGAGGCAGTCCGATGAATACAGATCTGGTGAACAAGGACATAACACAGCTGCACACCAGTCTCGGAGGCAGTCCGAGGAATACAGATCTGGTGAACAAGGATGTGTCACAGCTGCACACCAGTCTCGGAGGCAGTCCGATGAATACAGATCTGGTGAACAAGGACGTAACACAGCTGCACACCAGTCTTGGAGGCAGTCCGAGGAATACAGATCTGGTGAACAAGGACGTGACACAGCTGCACACCAGTCTCGGAGGCAGTCCGAGGAATACAGATCTGGTGAACAAGGACGTGACACAGCTGCACACCAGTCTCGGAGGCAGTCCGAGGAATACAGATCTGGTGAACAAGGACGTGACACAGCTGCACACCAGTCTCGGAGGCAGTCCGATGAATACAGATCTGGTGAACAAGGACGTAACACAGCTGCACACCAGTCTCGGAGGCAGTCCGAGGAATACAGATCTGTTGAACAAGATCGTAACACAGCTGCACACCAGTCTCGGAGGCAGTCCGAGGAATACAGATCTGGTGAACAAGGACGTAACACAGCTGCACACCGGTCTCGGAGGCAGTCCGAGGAATACAGATCTGGTGAACAAGGACGTAACACAGCTGCACACCAGTCTCGGAGGCAGTCCGAGGAATACAGATCTGCTGAACAAGATCGTAACACAGCTGCACACCAGTCTCGGAGGCAGTCCGAGGAATACAGATCTGGTGAACAAGGACGTGACAGCTGCACACCAGTCTCGGAGGCAGACCGAGGAATACAGATCTGGTGAACAAAGACGTGACAGCTGCACACCAGTCTCGGAGGCAGTCCGAGGAATACAGATCTGCTGAACAAGATCGAAACACAGCTGCACACCAGAGCGCTAAGAAAGTCAGGTTAAAGTGGCTCTAACGCAAAAGAGGAGGATTGGAGCAGTGTTTGATATCCAGCACTTTGAAGAAGCTGCTTATCCAGTAAAGCAGCAAGGTCACAAGCTGCCAAGTCTGTATGATACAGGACGTAAGTGCCCCTTCTGCAAGGCCCACTGCTGGAATGACGAACGACCAGGATTCTGCTGTGAAAAGGGGAAAATTGCAATCGATCTGCTCGAGACCTACCCTGAAGATTTCAAAGTTCTGTTCGACCGAAAGGAGTTTATTGAGAAGATACGCCTGTTTTTTGTATATATTGTTACGGATCTCAACGTCGGCCTTTTCCCCTTACCAAGGGGGGGGTTAGCCCCTTGTCTGTTACTGACCAACGTGAGTCCTGGAAATCCCAACGCTCCTTCCGGTCGGGAGCAGCCAGGGTAATTGGTCAATGAAAAGTCCCAAGGACCTGAGTGCCACTCCTGACCGCGAAGCAGGGAAGGGACTCCCGCTCGAACCCCGGTTTTAGATGGTATTTGCCGAGCGGGTTAGCAGTCCGAAGTTCGAGCCGTTTAGCAAAGACTAACCCGGTCCTGAGCATTGGCCAAATCGTGCCACGTATATCAATGGGGGACAGGACGAAAGCGATCGGAGGAGAAAGAAGAACCCAAAGGTACGAAATAACAGGGATTTATTACTACTATACAGAACCAAAGAAGAAGAGAAGAAATAACTAATATACAGGAAAGGGAAGGAGCAGAAGAACACAGAGCAATTCCTTAAACAAGCTTAACTTATACCCCAGACAACACAGAGGACAGACGACGAGCAGACTCACACGAATGGGAGGAAATGGCAAGGGTAGGAATGCTGGCAGAGGGACACAGTCCAAGGGGATGGCAGGCAGGAAGGTCTGGGGCCAGTGGCGCGACGTCGAGGTCCCGCTCGGACTCGACTGTGCGGGGCGGGGCCAGGCCCGGATCGTGCGCGACGCTCCGTAGAGGAGTGACGCAGCACCGATCCATGCCGAGCCTCGCATCCAACAAAGCGCACCGCACACCAAGTGCTCGCGTCGGCTATCCGTCGCCCTAAACGCTGCACCGGTCCACGTCGATGCTTCACTTGCAGGCTCGCATGCATACGCGACCCTTTTCACACTCGCAAAACCCGGTGTCCCGGCGCCTCCCGTGCATCCCACACACTCCGTCCATTCCACCACCGCACTCCCTGTAACACACCACACCTCTCGCGCACCTTCTTGCGCACACTCGTTGTTCGCACACTTCCTTAACACACCTCCCCACGCCCACTCCTCGGTCACATCCTCTGTGACAACCATGGGTGTGCACTCTTTTGCACACCCGATCACGCACTTCGGTGCGCCCTCCCTCACTCGCGCCACCACCAACTCAGGTGTACATTCCCGCACACGCTCGACCATTCCAGGTGTGCATTCTCGCACCCGCTCCACCACCAACTCACTCTCCGGGTCACTCTCACCCTCGCACGTACACTCCGTATCGCTCTCACTCTCTGTGTCGCATTCACTCTCACTTCCACCCTCTGTGACACACTCACTCTCCGACGCACACTTTTTCCTCACACGCGTGCCATTCTTTCTCACACCACGCACCACGGACCTCCCACAAACGCACGGGTGCCATGTCGACCCCAATCGCGCGACAATTCTTTTCGCACCAAACACTCTCCCGAAAAACCTTTTCGCACCATACACAGCCCGTCTCACCTTTGGGGTTCGTCTTCTTCGCTCCACACGCACCTGCAAATCTTTATAAGGATTAGCAAGTACGGCATCACGATGTGAACACGGACTTTGCACATTATCTATCACTTTCTCCGATTCCTGGGCTACCTCCGTCGTCTTTTCAATTTCGATTTCCACTATAATTAATTCGTTAATTTCTTTCTCCTCGACGACCGCTGGCTTTATTAAAATTTTCTCTTCTTCAGCGGTCGCCGGCTGCCCCATCCCCCTGGTCGTGATTTCTATCCCGGTCCACCCGGCTGTGCTTTGCTCACACTCGCTCAACCCGCGCCTCTCAACTCGCGTTACCCCGTCGCGTACCCGTGCGACCTCTTCGCTCAACCTGCGGCCAACCTCCCTCTCGGCTTCCCTTACCTCATATGCGGCTTGCCCCCTCGCCAACCCCTCATTAATTTATTTGGCTTGGCCAATTATGCCCCCCACTTTGTCCCCTAATCTGCTTCCGAATCCCTCCAATTTGCTTCCTAACTTGTTTCCTACTCCTCCCAATTTGCTGTTTAATCCCTCACATTTGTTGTCTAAACCCTCAAATTTGTTGTCTAAACCCTCCAATTTGCTGTCTAACTTCCCAATTTGGTCACTGGTACCCCTTGCTTCGTCCCTCATGGCTCCAATTTGGCCTCCCATTGCTCCAATTTGGCCTCCCAATCGCTCAATTTGGCTTCCCATACTCATTTGTAGGGCTGCCTGCAGCTGCGCAATGAGGGCCTGCATGTCAATCCCTCCCACTTGCGCCGCGGGCGTGGCTACCGTGGCGCCGCCATTTTGTGCACCTGAAACCTCGTGCGCGAGGCCGCCATCTTGTGTGCCTGAAACCTCCGCTACCCAATGCGTATTGCTTTCCTCCCGCATTACTCCCACCTCTTCCCTGGGGTCCTGAGCTGCTTCTAACCCTTCTCCTAGCTCCCCCACCAGCATCCGGTCGCCTTGATTATCAATGGCACGATTTTAAAATTTAGATTTTATAATAAAATTTCGGCCACTTGTAATTTTGACCAAATTTTTAGTTGTTTTAAAAATTTGGTTCGGGCCTCAAATCCCACTCCCCGACACCAATTGTTACGGATCTCAACGGCGGCCTTTTCCCCTTACCAAGGGGGGGTTAGCCCCTTGTCTGTTACTGACCGACGTGAGTCCTGGAAATCCCAACCCTCCTTCCGGTCGGGAGCAGCCAGGGTAATTGGTCAATGAAAAGTCCCAAGGACCTGAGTGCCACTCCTGACCGCGAAGCAGGGAAGGGATTCCCACTCGAACCCCGGTTTTAGATGGTATTTGCCGAGCGGGTTAGCAGTCCGAAGTTCGAGCCGTTTAGCAAAGACTAACCCGGTCCTGAGCGTTGGCCAAATCGTGCCACGTATATCAATGGGGGACAGGACGAAAGCGATTGGAGGAGAAAGAAGAACCCGGTCCTGAGCGTTGGCGAAATCGTGCCACGTATATCAATGGGGGACAGGACGAAAGCGATTGGAGGAGAAAGAAGAACCCAAAGGTACGAAATCACAGGGATTTATTACTACTATACAGAACCAAAGAAGAAGAGAAGAAATAACAGTAATATACAGGAAAGGGAAGGAGCAGAAGGACACAGAGCAATTCCTTAAACAAGCTTAACTTATACCCCAGACAACACAGAGGACAGACGACGAGCGGACTCACACGAATGGGAGGAAATGGCAATGGTAGGAATGCTGGCAGAGGGACACGGTCCAAGGAGATGGCGGGCAGGAAGGTCCGGGGCCAGTGGCGCGACGTCGAGGTCCCGCTCGAACGTCCACGCTCCGGTTTGGCAGCGAGCAAGGCGGTGGCAGGCACACGTATCTGGTTTCACGTGGCAGGCACACGTATCTGGTTTCACGCGGCAGGCACACGTATCTGGTTTCACGCGGCAGGGTTGATTTCAGCTTGGACACGCATCTGGCTGCCTCAATCATCTGGCAGTGGGGGCTGATCAACGGGTTTTATATCCCTGTCCTCTTGAGCCATACCCACGATCTTTGGTTGGTCGTTCGGGGGCTCCACCCTTGATGACGCTGGGCGGGCCACGCCCTTCTTCCCCGAGTTGACCGCGTGCGTAATGGAGTCAAATGCAGTTGGTAATGCAGTTGGCAATGGGGCTCTATCTTATTTCATTTGGTGCAGCGCAAGGTCAACTAGTGGAGACACAGAGCCTTACCTGAGACATATAATAATGAGATAACTATTGAGGGAAGCCTATTATTTGCTACGTGATGCGATGGACTAACTAAGGTGCAAACAATTAACAGCCAATTCAGGGGAAATGTACACAGGAAATTTACTACTAAATTTACAAAGTGAAGGTTCTAAAAACCGTAACAATATATACTGAATCGAGGCTCGTGAAAGAGCTAACATTTACTTCACAAACAAATCAACCAGACAAACAAAATATATAAAACGAGGGAGCGGAAGACAAGATGGGGAGAGAAGGGGAAGCACACAAACACAACATTTGAGAGCAGGGAGATGTGTGGGAGGGAGAGGGCTTGGGGAGAGGAGGCGTGGGAAGGGGGGGGGGGGGCGGTGGGAGAAGTATAAAACACAAGGACACCAAGGACTTCCAGTTCAACAATTCCATGGCCATGGCATCGATCGGAATCAAGGAGCACTTCATGCCAGGATTCAGCCCCATGGTGAAGCTTCAAGGTAAAGTCTACCATCACATTGGACCACTCCAGCCAGAAAGTGATCAATCACATCCAACGTTCGCACAAATATGGTTCCATGACAGTGACAAACTGGAAAACTGACTGCGATTTAATGAACAGCTCAACGGTAATATAGACATTCTAAAGACTCTCCAAGACTGGCTGCGTCAGAACAATCCCTACATCCAGTCTCCGAAATCTGCCCTTGAGTTGATGGAAGCAGACAACAACATCACCATGGTTCTGGATGCAAGAAAGCGGCCTTCAGGTGAGCATGCTCGACGTTACAACCTCCCGCAGGCAAGCGAGGTATCCATCATCATACCCGGCGAGCATGTGGACCATTTGAACGTCATCCTCTATAAGCGTGAAGGTAGACTTCAAACCATCACGGAGCTGCACAGGAGCTACGGACCTCTTCATGATGTGCTGATGTTCCCCCATGGCGAAGAAGGATTCAAGATCGACATCCCTCATGCAAAAGGCCAAGGCACTATATCCCCAAGTGAGTTCGCAAGGTTCCGTCTTCATATCAGAGATCAAAATTTCAATCAGGTCATGAGGTGTCGATGACTTACTCAGCAGTACGCATGCGAACAGTATGCCAAGGCTGAAGCGTCAAGACTTCGGTGGGCAAGGAACAACCAGAAGACGATCCGTGCAGACAAGTACCACGGCCTGATGGATGCTATAGATCACCAAGAAGAGATGCAGGCTGGAACAAAGATTATCCTACCACCATCCATCTATGGCTCTCCTCGATGGTACGCTGAAGCCTTTCAAGATGATATGGCCATTGTCCGATCCCTTGGGAAATCTGATCTGTTTGTGACGTTTACCTGCAACCCACAGTGGCCAGAGATCACAAATTCACTTTTTCCAGAAAAGCAGCCCTGCGACCAGCCTGACCTAACTGCACGCGTCTTCAGTATCAAGCTTAAATATCTCATGGCGGATCTGAAGAGCAGAATGCTTGGAGAAGTAGTGGGCTACTTCGGCATGAAGGAGGATCAGAAACGTGGACTCCCACACTGCCACATCTTGCTGATACTTGCTGATGAAGACAAGCCACGTGAGCCCAAGGACATTGATCGCATTGTGTCAGCCGAGATTCCTGATCCTCATATCAACCCAAAACTACATGATATAATCACACGCAACAACACCCATGGGCCGTGCGGTGCTCTAAACCAAAGTTCACCATGCATGTCTCCACAACGGGAATGCGAGAAAAACTTCCCAAAACGCTTTGAAGAGCATACCATGGTGACGGACTCTACGTACCCAATCTATCGGCGCGGTTCACCAGCCCAAGGTGGTCAGACACACAAGAAGAAGGTGTGAGGACAGGATGTCGAGATCAACAACCAATGGATTGTGCCCTTCAACCCGCTGCTGTCTTTGAAATACAACGCCCACATAAACGTCGAGGTTGTGAACTCAGTATCCAGTGTCAAATACATATATAAATATGTGACCAAGGGCAGCGACCGTGTTATCATAAAGCTAGCCAACGGAGAAGAAAGAGATATCACCAATGACGAAATACAGTGCTCCGTGGATGCGAGATACATCAGTGCCTCTGCAGCTTACTGGCGCCTGTACGAGTTCCCTATCCAGCAGATGAAGCCTCCTGTGCAGAAGCTTCCAATCCACTTGGAAGATGAGCAACTCATCCTGTTCCAACCAGAAGATCTGCATGACATCGTCAACAATGGTCCACCAAAAACAAAGCTCACAGAATTCTTCAAGCTGAACCAGAATACTGAAGTGAAGATCACCTACCCTGATGTATTTAAGCACTTCAGGTGGGTGCAGAATACCTGGTAGAAGCGGGCTCATGTGACGAAACTGAATCGCAGTGATGATGATGCTAACCAAGCCTGCTCAGGCATGATTGGAAGGATTCCAGTCATAAACCAGACTGCAAGGCAGAGCGAGCTTTTCTACATGCGGATGTTGCTTCACACGGTGGCCGGACCAAAGTCCTACAGAGACCTGAGAGCCTACAATGGAGTGGAGCATCCCACCTACCAAGCTGCCTGCCTTGCCATGGGCCTCCTCGATGATGACTCCGAAATCGACTGAGCGATGGAAGAAGCTGCCTCCATCAGATGTGGATCCGCATTGCGTGAGGTCTTCGCTCACATCCTGATCTTCATGTGACCTGCGAATCCGTTGGATTTCTGGAACCTCCACAAGGGGATACTGATGGAAAATCTCCTTCACAAGCACAACCTGCCAGAACCAACAGAAGCTGCAGTGCATACCACCCTGCTGCAGATTCAAATGATTGTTCAGCGATATGGGCTTGATCTGGAGAAAGACTTCCAGCTTCCTAAACTAAACAGGGCCCTTGCGTAGCAACTTGAGCAGGTGAGAATCATCGAAGAAGAGACCAACTACAATGTGCAAGACCTGGAAGGGTACGTCACTGAGAATCAGCCAAAGCTGAATGAGGAGCAGCAACTGTTATATGAAGCAGTCATCGACTCGGTGAGGAATGAGAAGGGTCAGTTGTTCAGCTTGGATGCTCTTGGAGGTACTGGAAAAACCTTTCTCATCTGTATACTGCTGGCTCAAGTTCGCTCTGAGAATAAAGTTGTGTTCGCCACAGCTATGAGTGGAATTGCAGCAACCCTTCTTCCAAATGGTCGTACGCTTCACTCTCGCTGCAAAGTACCACTGTCAATCAAGGAGGACTCGGTGTGCAACATCACCAAGAGAGACAGTACAGGGCAATTGATCAAGCAATGTCATCTCTTGGTCATTGACGAAGTCTCCATGTGTGACAGGCATATCATCGAAGCGTTGGACCAGACATTCTGTGATATCCATGAGACAGATCGGTCTTTTGGAGGTATCACCATCATCTTCTCTGGAGACTGGAGACAGATCCTGCCTGTCATCCGAAGAGGAGGCCATGCTGACAAGGTTGCTGCAACCCTGAAGCAGTCCCCCCCTCTGGAGTCAAGTCCAGGTGCATCGGCTGACAAAGAACATGCGGTTGCATAACACAGGAAGTGGAGATGAAGAGTTTGCCAATGAACTTTTGCGAATTGGAGAGGGAAGGCTACCCATCGATGAAGAAATCGGCGAGTTCAAAGTTCAAGTCAAGGAGGACTACCTGACCCAAGGAGAAAACGTCAAGAGCCTCACTGACATCATATTCAGCAACCTGAGCACCTTGCATGCTGACAGGACCTGGCTTTGCAGCCGAACCATCCTCTGTCCTACAAATGAGGCGGTTGATAAAGTGAATGCGATCGTACTGCGGCAATACCCTGGGAAGGAATCTGTCTACTTGAGCAGCGACAAGATAATGGAAGTAGAGAACAGACACCAATATCCAGTAGAATTCCTTAACTCGATATGCGCATCAGGAATGCCTCCTCACAAACTCTGCCTCAAGAAGGGAGCTCCGATCATGCTGCTGCGAAACTTTGACCCTAAAAATGGCCAATGCAATGGGAGTCGTTGCATCGTGGACTACCTGATGTCGAATCTCATCGATGCGACACTAGCTACTGGGCCTCATGCTGGAAACAAGTTCTCCATACCGAGGATTCCAATCATTCCATCCGGAAACCTGTTCCCCTTCCAGATGCAGCGAAAACAATTCGCCAGTCCGACTCTGCTTTGCAATGACCAGTAACAAGGCTCAAGGTCAGACATTAGAAAAGGTAGGCATCAACCTAAAGACAGATTTCTTCAGCCATGGACAGCTTTATGTCGCCATGAGTCGCGTTGGCAGCAGCGACAATATAAAAACGTTTGCCAAGAACTTCAAAGAGAGAAAAGGAACTTTTATCAGCAATGTCGTCTATCCTGAAGTTCTAAGCTGAAGAAGAGGGACAAAATCATTCCTTTTTTTTTCCTTAAAGAAACGCATAGGGCCTACAGTTGATATCACGATTTGAAACACGATGGAATAATATTTACCGATATGAACAGTGATGTGGCTTTTATTGAAATTCTAAAGATACTGTTTTGATTTTGATGATTTGCGTGTGATATGATTTAATGGATGTTTATATGAATCGTTTAAAATAAAAAAAACATTCAATTTCTGATATTTTACCTTTTCATTTGGGCCTCCCATTTGAAGCCCCACCCGGAAGGCGGGTACCGTTGCTAGTAATCACAATAAAGCTTTGGTGAAAATTTGATGACAATAGGTCAAATCGTGAATGATGATGTCGAGTCTCCGCGGGCAATGATGGCATGTTTGCCATCATATTGCTATTATATGGCTGGTACACACGAGTATGTGTGTGGCATAGACTGGGGTCGCCAATCTTCTCCATCTCTCTACTGGCCGTTGGGGAATTCACCCTCTTCCGCCCGTGCGGTTGGAGTCGACTGGACTCTCATCCACCAGATGTGCAGAGCCATCTACCATTTAAACCGCATGGCTGCGGACCGTTGCCCTGGTAAGGGGAGCTGACAGGTACTACACCTTGCCAACAGGTGACCCAGGATTATGCAAGGCAGGGGCATCCATCTCGCTGAGGTAGCAAAAGACAGCCGCATACCCCATATGTTACGGACACACACACACACACACACACACACACACACACACACACACACACACACACACACACACACACACACACACACACACACACAAACAAACACATAGACACAGACACACACAAACACATATACACACGCACACACACACGCACACACAGTCACACACAAACAAAGACACAAACAGGCACACACAGACACAAGCACACACACACAGACACACACACGCGCACACACACACACACACACACACACACACACAAACACACACACACACACACACACACACACACGCACAGACACAAACAAACACACACATACACACATAGATGCACACACATAGACACCCACAAATAGACACACAGAGACACAAGCACACGCACACAGACACATATAAACGCACACACACACACACACACACACACACACACACACACAGACACATATAAACACACACACACAGTCACACACACCAACAAAGACACACACAGACACAAGCACACACACAGTCACACACACAAACAAAGACACACACAGACACAACCACACAGACACATACAAACACACAGACACACACACAAACAAAGACACACACACACAGACATTCACACATACAGACACACATACAAACACACAAACACACAGACACAAGCAAACACACACACAGACACACACACACACAAAGACACAAGCACACACATACAAACACACAGACACAAACAAACATACACACAGACACACATACACACACACACACACACACACACAAGTGATTACAAAACTCCATCTCCTGCTGTGCAGACTACCGCCACTGCATTTCCCTAACCCACCGAATCAATAACTACTTCATAGAAATCCAAAAGTTAAACATGAATTTCCTTTGGTAAATCCGTGCTAATTACCTTTAAATCGTTTGAAGTTATTCACGTTTTCCAATCCGTTCCTTAATGTCTCCAACAGCT
Source organism: Myxine glutinosa (assembly GCF_964187855.1). Classification (NCBI taxonomy): domain Eukaryota; kingdom Metazoa; phylum Chordata; class Myxini; order Myxiniformes; family Myxinidae; genus Myxine; species Myxine glutinosa. Next base: position 89,268,352 of record NC_136262.1, on the reverse strand, counting down.
TCCCCACAACCGATGTCAAGCTGACCGATTCATTTCCCATTGAATTTGTTCTCATTCTTTATTAAACCTTATTAGTACAATCTGCTCCATGATGTGAACAGCATGACATACGCCTTCCATAAATAAGAAAAACAAAACAAACAAGAAAACGAGGAATCAGAGATTGCAAACCCTCGCCAGGATGCATTAGTGTAGCAGCATAGCAAACCTGTTGTGCATTTTGTGATACAAGCACCAAATTTGGCACAAATGTACATTAATATGTTGCGAACATTTTCAGATATTGGGCCACTTGAAATTCCGTAATTTTTTTTTTCAAATTTTTTCAAATTTCGTAATTTCAAATTTTTCGGGTGACACCGTCACAATTTCGGTCTTCGAGGCCGGCCGATATAGTGGGGCGGCTTAGCCCAAATATTCAAAAGAATTGTGCATTTTGTGATACAAGCACCAAATTTGGCACAAATGTACATTAATATGTTGCGAACATTGTGTGGTCAGCAATGAAGACGAGAGTCTGAATTACATGTATGCAAAAGACCTTGTGAACCAGTGAAGCAAATACACGGGTAAGCATGAATTAAATCTAGGGCATGATATAATTTCCATGATGTTTACCTCTACACTCAATGGTGGAAGGAGGTAATGTTTTGATCTCAGCTTGTCTGTATGTCTGTTTGTCTGTTAGTCCACAAAATTCCAGACAAAGCTTGTAGTAGTGGTAGTTGTAGTGGTAGTGGTGATAACAGAAATTGTTATATAGAACTGAACTTATATTATTATTATATGCAGAAAATAACTTCATTTCTATATGCCCTGCAGTGGACAGGTTAATTGGTTTATGCACTGAAGGGGTCACCCTGGTGTGCACTGCTGTGTTCTGCCTCACTGAGTTGTTCAGGTATGATGTACTCAGCACAAGCTTCCGGTCGGCCCGGAGGTGGGGGTGCGGGGCCTGTCACGGAACGTCAAAACAAACGGCCTGCCGGGGCCGCCCAAAAGTCGGGCGTGAGGGGCGCGTCCACTAATGGAACGCCTCTCGCTTCCCAGATCGAGGGCCACGTGGTCAGGAGAACCTCATCCCTTCCGGTCACACTTTGCCTATCGGCCGGCCTCGAAGACCGAAATTGTGACGGTGTCACCCGAAAAATTTGAAATTACGAAATTTGAAAAAATTTGAAAAAAAAAATTACGGAATGTCAAGTGGCCCAATATCTGAAAATGTTCGCAACATATTAATGTACATTTGTGCCAAATTTGGTGCTTGTATCACAAAATGCACAATTCTTTTGAATATTTGGGCTAAGCCGCCCCACTACATTTTCAGTGATTTTTAAGGCTTTTGTGTTAAAACAAATATGGCGGCCGAACCACGTGACCGATGACGTCATCATAATTTTTTTTTCTACACGAATTTATTCCTAGATTATGCTCAATAAATTTCATCTTGATCGGATGAAGTTTTGTACTTGTCGAATTATGACGTCATAATGGAGGCAGTTATGACATAATCATTAACATATTTTATTCCCCAGGGAGAGTTCTTTACAATGAGCCATGTCTCAATTTTTTCTATTCAGCGCTTTCAGATATAGAGAGGTGCAATTTTTTTGGGTTTTCCAAGATGGCGGCCGAACCATGTGACCGCTGACTTTCTCCACCAGTTTATGTCGACATGGCGCTCAATAAATTTCATCTTGATAGGATGAAGTTTTGTACTTGTCGAATTATGGAGGCACCTATGACATCATCATTAACATATTTTATTCCCCATGGAGAGTTCTTTAGAATGAGCCATGTCTCAATTTTTTCTATTCAGCACTTTCGGAGATATAAACGTGCAAAGTTTTTCGATTTTTCCAAAATGGCGGCCGAACCACGTGACCTATGACGTCATCATTATTTTAAAATTCTATGGTTGCACCTATGGTGAAAATTTCCTGTCAATCGGACCAACGGTTGCAGAGAAAATCATATTTATTCTGTGCGGACAGACAAACAAACAGACAAACAAACAAACGGACTCAAAATGCAACACCGTCTCCTCTGGCGAGGGTAATTAGAGACCATCTATTTATTACAAACACAAGGTCTGACAGTTTTTGACCCTGTTCCTGTGCACCAGCACCCCATCCCTTGTTCCCGTCCCCCACCAGCACCCCATCACTTCTTCCTCCAGTATAATGTACACATTGAAACTTAACACCATACTTAATATACAAAATGATCTGCTGTTGACAAAATTTTAACACAGTCAAAAATTGCATAAACGGCAATATATATATATATATATATATATATATATATATATATATATATATATATATATATATATATATATATATATATATATTCGTTAGATTAAATAAGACGCGGACGTAGCTTCAGGACGTCGATCTTTAATTGTCGACAAGCTTTCGACCAACAAAGGTCTTCTCCTGAGTCTACAAAAACAGTAGGTATTGTTATGAATTTGGTAACGCAACATCTAGAGCTAGGTAGATCTGAATAGGTAGGTATTCGGCTGTCGTGACAGGGACTCTACATGTAATAAGTTATTGATGTCTAGGCGTTTGTCGGGGTAAGATGTATGAGTGTGGATCTACCTGGAGATTCGAGTGTTAAATAGTGAGGGATTAAAGGTAACGCCCCTGTGAGTATCACCTAGTAATCAAACCTTTGTCCTTTATGGCACTGCAAACCACATAAACATTAGTTAGGTCCTTAGTGCAACATTAAATAATTCCCTTTCCCTGACATTGACTTCGTAATAAATGGGCACCACCAGGCCAAGAACACCGCCACAATACACCGCCACCGTTTACACCTCCAAGGCCTACAAACCTCGCCTGCGCACCTCAAAGGCCTACCAACCTCGCTGGCACGTGTTACACCAGGACCGCGGGGTCACGGACGGGAGATGTCAGGAGTCGCATGCCGCAGAGGGCGTGACCTGGGCGAGTTGGGAGGCTATGATTGGCTGAGGAGCGCGCCAATGTGACGTCATCGGCCACCAATATAGGCGACGGTCGGACGCCATTTCGGCAGTTCGAGTGGAGTCCAGAGTTGAGAGGGTTGAGTCGCAGAGTTCGTTGTTACAGTTCCGTACCAGAGTTCGTGGCAGTTGGCACAGGACACGGTTCGTTGCACAGTTCGTCGGAGTTGGCACAGGACACGGTTCGTTGAACATTCGTGACCACAGCTCGTTGCAGTTGGCAGTTGGCACTTGGTTTTGGTTGCTTCGTGCAGCCCTGCGGTGGACCGTTGGAGCAAAGGAGCTCGTGGTGTGTGTGGGCCGTTGGACCGACGAGGCCTGGTGGCGCTTGGAGGCGGACGCAGAGGGCCGTGGAACTTGGAGCGAGGTGTGCGATCGGGCCGAAAGGAGCGGTGTTGGACGGCAGCCACAAAGACGACGAAAGACCAGATAAGCCCGAATCCGCGCACATTTTGAACGACGTGACGTGTTCTTTTCGTAATTAATCTCCCTCGTTTTGTGTTTGATATCAGTCGTGTGGGGACGTCCCGATTTAGTTATTAGTATTACCGGCGCGTGTTTTTTTCACTGTTATTACTTTTCAATAATAAATCCTTATATTATTTTCTGTACATATTTGAACGCAGTTTCCTGGGTGTTTCATTTTAATAGATAAGGCTGTGGAGCTCGTTGCGTCTGGCCTCCCGCGCGTTTAACTTTGTGTTGAGCTTGAATCCGCCATTGAGTTTTCGCCTCGGGAGTGTAAAGTCTCGCAAATCGGTCATCCGTGTTACCCTACGGTGTTCACCAAGGGTAGTCACGCGACAGTATGTATATCAGTCAAGTATGTATGGTGATATGTGTGTGAGATGTGTGATGTGTGTAGAAAATGCATACAGAAGGAAGAGCCACGCCAAAGTTCACTCACCAGCCCCAAGTTCAACGGAAGTGACCGTTTGCGTTACAGTTAGGGTGCACGTGCATATACAAATATAGAGATATACATACATAAACACACAAGCATATATTCATATCCCATTTATATTCATATAATATATTTATATATTTATATAAATGACATATAAAGGTAGAATGAATGAATGAATGAATGAATGAATGAATGAATGGGTTACGGTTAACAATTTGATTGGGTTGATGTGGGAACATGCTTTAGTCATCAAAATTTATGCCATGAGGGACTTTTGTCCGAAGTTTGTGTATCCAAAAGGACTCACGTTTCAGAATCGTGGTGTGTGATCGATTTGTGATTGATTCAATGGCAGAGATCTGAATGTCATTTATAGAGTGATCCGGTTGATTAAAGTGTATCGTGTAAGGTAGAGATTTGCCCTGACTGGTGTGGAAGTTATTGATTTCTGACCGGGTGTTATTAAATCGTGTGTAGAGTGTATTTTCAGTTTTTCCAACATATTGTTTGGTGCACTTTTGGCAAGTGATTAGGTATATGACCCATGTAGATTTGCAGTTCATATAGGAGGTGATGGGGAATTTTTGTCCAGTGCTAGAACTACAGAATTTGTTTCCTTCTCGTAAATGCTTGTGAATAATACATTTTTTTGCTGTGCATTTATTGAAGCCAGGGATCCTTGTTTGTTTGTTGTGGGGCTGTGGGTGCTTTGCTTTTACCAAGAGGTCCCTGAGTGTCCGACCACGTCGAAATGATGTTAGTGGAGGTTGAGGAAATGTGGTGCCGAGTGTTTCTGATTGATGGAGGAGAGGAAGGGCCTTATTCAGAATACTTGGCAATTGGGATGAGGTAGCAGAGTAGGTGGTTACCAGTGGGACACGGTTAGTTGCAGGTTTGGGTTTGTAAGTCAGAAGGTCTGCTCTCGGTATGTGTTTTGCTCGGGTTATTGCTTCTTGCACAGAGTGAGGGTCATAGTTTCTTGCAATGAAGTGTGTTTCTAATTGGCAGAGAGAAGTTTCTTCTGCCATTTTTGTTGAGCAAATGCGTCTTACTCTGAGTGCTTGACTGTATGGTATGCTTGCAATTGTATGTTTAGGATGAGGTGAAGAAGGGAGAAGGTAAGAGTGAGTGTCTGTTGGTTTGGTGTATAGTTCTGTTTCGAGTCTGTTATTTTGAAGCGTGAGTGATGTGTCTAGAAAGTGAACTTCGGACTGTGAGCTGTCGAATGTGAACTTGATGGTCGGATGAATCAAATTTAATTCATTTTGGAATTGTGCGAGACTACGGGGGGATTTTGACCAGATGAACTGGATGTCATCAATATAACGTACCCAGGATTTTTCCAAGATTCCGTGATGAGGTTGTGCATTGATCTTGGCCTCTATCATTCCCATGAAGATGTTAGCGTACGATGGTGCAACAGGGGTACCCATAGCGGTACCTTAAGTTTGAATGTAATGTCGTCCGTTGAATTGGAAATTATTCAGTTTGAGTGTCAGTTCTAATAGGCGCATAAGGTCTTGAGTAGGTGGCATTGGGACTTGTCGTGTATCGAGGGCTTTGCGGCATGCAGACAGGCCTTCTGAATGTGGAATATTAGTGTAGAGGGATGTAACATCTGCTGTGACTAAAATGGTTTGGGAGTTGAAAGGTGAGTATATTCTGTTCAATCCTTGGATGTGGGTCAGAAAACTGGTTGTGTCCTTGAGGTATGAGGAGAGCTTCAACACGAGAGGACGTAAATGACAGTCAACAAATTTTGATTTGAGAACAGTTGGACATGTGCAGCCAGATACGATTGGTCTACCTGGATTGTTTACCTTGTGTATTTTAGGAAGAAAATAAAGGTTAATTTTTTTTCTCTTTTTCTTCCAAAATTTATGTATACGCATTTTTGAGGGATGGTGCCATGAACCGTCACAAATATCCACTAAAGCCTTTAGTCTTTAGAAAAGGTGCTGTGCTTTCATGAAGGATTTTTTTAAATTTCAGAAGTCATGACGATAAAAATTTTTAAAAAAAAATTAATAATCAATTGTTTTTTGTTTTTTTCTGTAATTTGAATTTTTTTTCGGTACATTTTAAAGAGACGAGTGCAAAGAGCCACTAACGAACCCCGGGCGTTAGCCAACAGGTGCTGCATTCGTCTTGTCATGTACAACTGAAATATGGATTTTGTATATTTCTTGTTCATTTCAGGAACGTCATGAATTCATGAAATAGAACGTCAATTTTGTAAATATCTTTAAAATGATTTCCAGCAATGGTCTGCATTCAAATCTCTGCTCGTTTTCGTGATCAAACGACTTATAAGTGTGTCGATTTTCCCGTTAAAATAATGGTTGAGATCCTGCTTGGTTGTGACCACACACACGAGCAGATTGCAGAATGGACACTATTTGATTTATAATCATATTAGCGGGTTTTGTAAAAAGCGATTTTATACAGCGTCTGTACAGTAAGCCAAATAATGGTAAAATCGACTGGCTCGATTTTAAGTCATAAAAAATTCCATTGTGGCACAAATATGGGTTTTTGTACCTTCATAAGAGTTAATTCGAAGCGGTTTGGACGCACGTCTGCATTTTATGCACATTTATGTGTGTGATTGGCCAAATGTGCTCTTATGAACACAAGAAATTGTAATCTTATGAATTATGATGTTCTGACAGGGATGACTTGATGAAGTGCACCATCAATTCATTTTTCCCATGTAGGACAGTAATGATAACTGTTAATTTCTAATGTAATGTAATGTTTGTAATGCAATGTAATTTAAAAAAAAAAAAGTTTTCTGTGTCCTGGGTCCCGTAAGATTTGCACACACTGACCCTGCCACTGGAATGCGTGCAGGCAGGTTGCCCATGGTAACCGTTTGGTGTTGTGTCCTGGGTCCCGTAAGATTTGCACACACTGACCCTGCCACTGGAATGCGTGCAGGCAGGTTGCCCATGGTAACCGTTTGGTGTTGTGTCCACTTATCTATGGAATCAGAAGCGATTTTTTAAATGTAACCTCTTTACATCCTGATTAGAAAAAAAATAAATATATTTTTAGGATTTTTTCATGGCGGCGGCCATCTTGGACCACAGCTAAAAATCCTTCAATCAAGATGAAATTTAATGAGAGCCAATCCCATGCTACTGTGATCCGTAATCTCTAATTTGTTGACCCCAACCCAATCCTAACCCTAACTTCATTCTACCATTATCCACCCCCTCCAAATCATGTTATATTACTGATTGTATGAGGCATGTATAGGATCGTTGATTGTATGGGATTGAATGGGATTGCATATCCCATATGGATCCCATGTTGATTTAGCATATCACCTCATTATGTGGCTTTATGTGTTTTTGTGTGTGTGGGTATGTGTTTTTCATTCTCATTTTTAAAATTTCTCCCTCTCCCTAAAGAATATGGCCCCATAGTGTTAAAGTGATGAGTGCCATGATACGACACAGTTTACATCGTTAAAATAATACACAGATGAGTGTATGATTTGCACCAAGGTTGAGAGGGACAATAGTATCCATCATATAACCTTTCACAGCCTTGTAAGGGAGAATAAGTGCAGCCAATCATACACAGTTATTTTTAGGAAAATACAATGAGTGTCGTATTTCGCATAGTAAATACCCCTAAGCCCCACCCCTCCCCCAGCCTCATTCCTCCCTTGGCATTCTGCCACTTCTCCTCCTCCCTTCCCCACCCTTTTCCTCCCCCCTTTCCTTCTCCTTTCCTCCTCTTTTGCTTCTTCTTTTACCTGTTTTCACCTTTCATAGTTCTCATTGTTTTCTCATTTCTCTCATTGTTTCTCATTCTCATTGTTTTCTCTCATTGTTGATGAGATTCATCATTGTCATCATGATTGTCATATGCTGATTATTATTGATGTTCATTCTCAAATTTTGTTAATGATAACTGTTTCATTGTTGATTATACCACGTGGATGTGTTGATACAGGAAATGTTTGTCTTCTGCAATGGATGATTATGGTATGACTCTGATAATGGTAACAATTTACAATTTTTTTACAATTATAATTTATAATTGCCAATTTACAATTATGGTAAATTTACATTTACAATTTATAATTACAATGATTTACAATGGTCATGATTTTACAATCATGAAAATTGCTATGATTGTCAGGCATGTCATCATTGGGTTTTGATGTAAATCGATTGCATGGACTTTAAGGATAGCTTTATAGCCCTGCAGGATTAATGATGTATTACAAGTTACAAAGTTTATTGGAGTGTCGAAATTTCGGTATGATTGGATTCCATTGATAAATATTATAAATTAATTGCCATTCATTGGTACACATTTCAGGAATATTACACCATTTTAATTGTCAAGAACTTTGAGTGTCTTTCAAAGTGAGACATGGTGGGTGACACATGACATGACATGTGACATCACATGACGTGTGACATGTGACACGTGACATGTGACATGGGTGACATGTGAGACATTGCCCAAATGGACTGGCTCATATCTGTCGGAGCAATTTTCGCTGATTGTCTCACAAATGAAGGGTTGAGTTGCCTTCAGTGGTTGTTCAACTTTAATTTGTGATATAATGACCACACAGGATTGAACAAATATGTCAGATATGATCCAGAGGCAGAACGGTGATTTGTCAACTGATGGCAGATATGGGTCAAACGGTGATGACCGATGCTCATATTCCCCGTCAGTAGATGGAACTGTTTTGGCAACATTGGGAAAAGGCTTAGATATAGGGTTATCAGACTGATAAATGTGAATTTTGCTATTTTGATATTTGATATTTTCAATGATAATTTCAATGATGATTTGATATTTGAATTTTGATATTATCATTTATGATATTTTATTATATATTATTATTAGAATTTTATTGATGAATATTGATAAATTGATTGAAATTGCATAATTGAATTCATTCTGATGCTGATCTGATTGATTTAATCTGATCTGATTTTATTTAAATTTAATTTAAACAAGTCAATTGATGGATGAATAAAAAGTGCGGTCTCAGGAAAGAAGCTTTGAGACATTTGCAAAACATCAAGGTGCAGACAACCTGGGATGATGAGCGAGGTGGTGAGTCTAGTGGTTATTTGTTATATTATGTGGTTATTTTTGTTTGACCCCCCCTTAACAGGACTTACTGATCCAGACTCATCTGCAACGCTGATCAGCGAGATTGGGGTGTGGGAAAAGCCACAGGGCAGGGGGACTCTCTGGAAATCACCTGAAGTCATCAAGTGGACAGGTGGAGAGATACTTCCTGGAAGACCACAGAGTGGAGCTTATAGGAATAAGCTAGACAACAACGCATTCAACGCTACTTTGTATAAGGTGGAACAAACTTCTGAGATTTTTGCAGTACACACAGTTGTTAGTGGGTACAGGTGTAGTCCGAAGTGTAGTCTTGGTAGTTATCTGTTACATTGAGTAAATACTGAGTGTTATTCATATACAGGCAGAATGGGGAATGCAGCTTGTAAGAATACACAAGGACAACCAGATATTCCAAAAAAAGGTACTTGTGCATATTATATGTACGACCGATATGGTGAAGAGGCTATTAGTGAGGTTGAAAATTGGTATTTGTGGACAAAGAGACATGATAAGGAGTTTCCAAGAGATGGTACATTTGAGCGAAGTCGATTGGAGAGATTAGGACAAGAATTGAAAGCCAGGAAGCGACATAATTTAACAGTAGACTGGCTTGCATTCCATTATTGGGATATGGAATCCAGGAATAGGGCACAGCAAGGACGTATATTGGACCTAGAACTTAAAATAAAAACGATGCAGGATACATTGGAGGACATAAATGCACAACTGCCCTCGAACATAGGAATAAAAGTGACAGTTGTCCCATCTGATTCCCATTTGTCTCCCCAAAAAGGACGGTACAGAGAATTTTTTCGTGTTTCAGGAGAGAACCAGAGATTGCAGTGGCAACTCAGGGATCTGGAGATACAGCCTAGAAATACAAGTGAACAGGTGGACAAACCAGCCAATGACAGACGTCGATGTTTTAATTGTGGAAATAATGGACATTGGAAAAGAAGATGTCCGTACGTCAACAAAACACGATTTCGCAAGGGAGAACCAAGATTAAAGGTACCAGTGCTTACAGGTACCTCAGATAACGATTAGGCTTTCATTGCTGCCGATCCCAAATGACGACAGGCCCCAACAGATTAAATCATAAGACCAACATGAATAATTGTTCCTGCTTCTTGTCTCAAAATTTTTTTTCGGAGCAAGAATGAATTTTACTTTTGCTTATTAGCGAATTAATAATTAGTTGATTAAATGCCAAAATTGGATTTTTTTTGGAACATGAATTAAAAGATCCAGAATTAGAGTTCATTCTGGAAGCCTCATATTTGCCAATTATAAATGTGGTTTTAGGGAGTATTTTGGGCAAAACAATTTTTTACAACAAAACAATTACCAAAGTGTGGAACATTGCTTTGCAAAACTTTTTGGAAAATTTTTTGGAAACCAAGTGACGAGCATCACATGATCAGCAGGTGGGCATTTTGGACTATTTTTTGCATGCTGATAGGTCAGTGGTCGACTGACATGTCAATAGAGGTGTTGTACAATTTATTGGTAAAACCAAAAAATTTGTATAATTTGTTGGTGTTGGAAAATTTGGATAAATTATTGTGGGACCGAAAAGGGTACTTTCAATGTGACATTATAGGGGTTTTCTAAAAAATAAACTTTTTGTCTATTTGTGTATTAGCGTTTCTAACATTAAAATTTAAGCGTCTTTGGGCTTCCTGAAAAGCGCTATATAAAATAAATGCATTATTATTATTATTATTAAAGGATAAATTTTACGAAATTGAAATGAAATTGACACCCATCTTGATCTGTTAATGATGGTTCAAATGCAAACAAATATACATAATGCTTGGGTTTGTGTATGTTTGTGTGTCAATGTTTTGTTTTGTGTGTCAATCTTACAAGAATATCCAGAAAATTCGTAAAATAAAATAGGAATATAATTTGATTATGAACATTATCTCTTTTGTCAAGGGCGATGGAATATACGGATTTGATGTCCTGGGTTATGAGCAGCCATTAATTAATAGTAAAATTGTGAGTAATCTTGGGATTCCATTTTTGATAGAATTCATATGAGAATAACAGCTATTTATGGATATGAGCTTCATAAAAAAATGAGAGAGTACAAAATTAGTCAAATTTGGAAGAGGTCTTACACTGACTTCCCAGAGTACTCTGCTCACAGATTTTTGACAAATATAAACTTGACTTTTATCAGCATATAAATTGTGCTGTATGTATGGATGTGTCTTAGGCATAGATGATATGGGCAGATAGTAAAGAAAATTTTGTTGAATTGAACTATTGTGAGTTTTATAACGAAATGCATTGTGAATCTTAAAACCAAGGGGCAGACGTGAACGTGCTGTTATGTTTTTTACACTCAGATGTTTTTTTTGTTTTTATATATTTTTTACATTCAGAACATGATGTTACGTGTACCTGCAACATATTTTGTTAATCTGCCACACCTATATTGGCATACTGGTGTCAGTAGTCTTCACTAAGTTGCATAGAAAATGGAGGAACAACCTTTAAGGGAGTATACAACCACGTATTTGGATATTTTCTACAAAAGTAGGGGTTTCAATAAGTGGGAGCTGTACACATGGGATTTATCAAATTAAGTTATGCAGTTTAAACAAAGTTACTGGTAAACAGAAGGGAAATGGATAGTAAATAAATTCTTCAATGCTGGGTAAATTTAATGAGATATTACAAAGACTTATAAGAGCTATTGTTCTTCCTTATAGCAGTGGGAAAAGTGTGAATTAGAACCAAATGAATCTATAAATGAATGTGATAGGGATAATATCCTCAATTTGTGTTACTTATTTGATTGTGGGTAAATAAATTATTTTATCATAATGGATTGGTAACAGCAGCCTGCAATGTCCTGAGAGTGTGCATCCATGTAATTAGAAATCCCAGATTTGTTTTTACAAACAACATTTGGTAGAGATCTTATGTCGATGAGCACTTACGTGGTAGATAAAAATGGTACTGCATGTTGGCAGCCACTTTTGCGGCCATTTAGGCCAAACATATTGAGAGAAAATTGTCGTTCAATACGTAATTTACACATGGCTATTTGTAAAAAGGAAAGTTGTTGCGATGAGAAACATTTCTGAAGGTTTATTAAAATGTTATAATTTGACATGTGTCAAGGCACACTATTGGATGGGAAAATTAGATCTGGTTATAGAATGAATTTGCTGACCCTTTGAGGTTAATTCTTTGAATTGATTGTTTTACTAGTATTTTGAGTTCACATTGGAAATAGTTTGGTAGAGCTTTGTTAAAACCTATGGTTGTGGTATTTTGGAACGAATTCACAGATCATAGGAAGTTGACAACAATAGAAATAAATATGGACTCCGGGAGATAGGGGCATCAGAATAAGGCAAATAATCAGATTTATGTTACATATTAAGGGATTTTTCTTTAGTCACATTTTAAGAAGTTTGTTAGTTTGGTATATAATGTTGAATGTCATTGACATAAATGAGGGCATAACAACTTGTTGTGCACTATGTCCGTTTTACACGATCGATGAACTCATATCACCACAAGTAACACTGTTAAAGAAAAAAAAAAAGCGGGGAGGACTATGCTAATAATATATTAGGCATAGTTTGCTTGTTTGCAAGAATTGTTGGGAATTAGATATTCCTGTTTGTGATTTAAATCATATATAATCATTATTAATGCATTTATTTTCTTTGAGTTGAGTTACAATACCTGCATGAGTTTAATTTTTTGAATTATATGAACCTGAAAGCAATTGTGGATGCTATTCTTAGTTTTAGTAGTGTAAAACACATGTCTGGGTTGAATATTATTCGTGTGAAGTTGTTATAAAATATAGTGATTTCATGTTACAATGTACCCCATCTGATCCAATCTGTGTGGAGAGCAGATATAAATGTGGCTAAGTAAAGGAAAGACAAGACCACATCCCAAATGGAGTGATAACGACATCTGGGAAGAAGTTTGAAAAAGGAAAATTTGTGAAAATGAAGTTAATCTTGGCATACACCCTCTTTCTCAAAGAATGATGAAGAAATGCTCCTTTGGAGGATGGATGTTTACCTTCACCAAGGGAAAATTATGTGACCATTTGTCTGGGTCACACTGCAACATATGGAAAAGGGCGATCACTTACTTGTGTTCAAATACCTCGAACAGTCATCACATCAGCAATTGCAGGACGACGATATTTTACCTGCAACGTTTATGGGATACGGTGACGTGTGTCATTACTTCACCAACTTCCGGGGAGCCAGCATGGAGCTGCAAGCGAACGACTGCCTTTTCCTTCACAACAGCTGTGCACGATTCTGCTGTGTGCTCCTGGTATGGACCATGGACAACTGAGTACCATGGTCCCAACATCATCATTGCGGATGCATCCGGCATCCCTGCTCCACATCTTGTTGACAAATCAACATCACATCAATACTTGCTCCATGCTCACGATTAGTGAGGAGGCAAGTCGACTACAACTGGATGGAGGCCTTGTTCAAATCTACTATGGCTCACAGCAAGAGTGGCAAGGATGCTGCATGGAGAGCAGGGTCAGTCTTTGACTCTGCCCAGCTATCACAACAGCAGAAAATCCTATGCAAATAGTGAAGGGGTGATGAAGACAACAGGAGAAAATGTTTTATGCTGAAATTCCAAACACAAGTGATCCGCCCCTTTTTCAAACAAAGAAAGTCAATATTTGATTAAAGGCAAATATTTTGCCAAATGTTGCAGATGCTTCATTATTTTGATGAACTGAAATTATTGCGTTTTGGTAAAGGTGAAATGTTTTGTGATCTTTATGCAAATGAGTTGAATTGAATTATCAACATAGAAAGAGTCAATGAACAAGGAAATGCATTGTGATCAAAATTCTTCCAGAATGACGGTGTATGCCTTAGGAAATTGAATTACCAGATTAGTGGTATGAATATTTAATGTGGTAATGTTTAGATTAATGGTTAATATAAACATAAAAGAAAAACTGGGGATTGTTGGGGATTAAATATTCATATTGACAATATTGCTAGAATATATATCAATGTAATCTTGTTTAAAGTGGAATTATGTTTTACTTTACGAATGAGCAAAAGAGCATAGAACTAGAATTAACATGTGGTCAGGAGAGTTAATTTCAGACAAGAATGTGTAACGCTCTTGGACCGCCACCTGTCGATCATTAATAGCCTTTGTTCAGGGCACTGCGCACACGCTGCAAATTCTTTTTCAGCAGGTCAGAGTATTTGACCTCTTGAACAGAAATAAAGTGGTGCTCTCAGTCTCCCAAAATAGAGGGGTGGCCAAAAGAGCCAAATAAAGGCTTTTGGATGAAGCAGTCTGGGCCTTTAAAACCAAGAGAAAGTTGCATTGGAGAAGCAGAGTGGACTGGGAGAGTGGACTGGGAGAGTGAACTGAAGAGGAGTGAAAACTGAAGACCAGTTGAACTGATCAACCAACTGGAGATTGTCAACAACTGAATGAGCTTCAAAAGACCTACTGAACGAGCTTCAAAAGACCTACCAAACAAGCTTCAACAAACTCTGGAACAGACTCATTAAAGATCTCGGCTTAGTATACAACAAATTCTCTAAAGTGAATAAACCATTGATTTTGCTAAACCGAGTCTCTTGAAGTTTTACTAACATAACACCAGTAATTGTTAATAATTCTCCAAGAGGGCAATGAGGATCTTTCGGAACCAAGCGAGATTTGATGGTTTTATCCACCCGAATAAAATCTACTACCCTTTTAACCTCTTCAAGATGTAAAAGGGTAGGGTCGGATGGGAGCTCTTTGTAAGTATCACTATGTAGTTCACTGTGTTCATAGTATCACTATGTTCAACGGACGACATTACATTCAAACTCAAGGTACCGCTATGGGTACCCCTGTTGCACCATCGTACGCTAACATCTTCATGGGAATGATAGAGGCCAAGATCAATCCACAACCTCATCACGGAATCTTGGAAAAATCCTGGGTACGTGGTTGGAATTTGGTCAACGTCGGGTGGAATCGGGTAAACTGTGCGAACACGGCGGCCATTCTGCTCGGCCCATCATAACATCTTAATCCGCGTGTCCGTAACAATTGGTGTCGGGAAGTGGGATTGGACCCGAAGCGCGCTTCACGCGCTCGAAATTATTAACGGCGAAATTTGATTTTGTTTTACAAAAATAAAAACCCGAATTTTGAAAGTCGCGCTATGGCAGATCAAGACGGCTGGGTTCCGGTAGAGGAGAGTGAGGCAGGGTCGATCCAGGACCAAATTGAGGGACATGAGGAGAGCGAAGCAGTGAGGGCGGCAGGTTCGCAAAATGGCGTCCTCGCGCACGAGGTTGCGGGCGCGCAAAATGGCGCCTCGCACATAGCTACGGCGGCCGCACCCGCTGCACAAGTGGGAGGGATGGCCCAAATGCAGGGTCTCATGGAGCAATTTATGGTGCAAATGCAGGCGTCCCTCAAACTGCAGAGTGAGCAATTGGGGGTAATGGGGAACCGGATGGATGCTCAGGGTGAGCGATTGGAGGGCCAAATGGGGGTAATGGGGTCCAATAGCGAGAAATTGAGGGAGGACATGGGGTCCAATAGCGAGAAATTGAGGGAGGACATGGGGGCCAATAGCCAACGGTTAGAACAAAGGATGGGGGCCCAGATCGGAGGGTTAGGGAGTAGAATAGAGGGATTAGACAATAGATTAGGGGAAATACAGGGGGGGTTAATGGGGGTAGAAAACAGAATGGCCGTTCAGGAGAATCAAATGGAAGGGATGAAAAATGTGTTAGAGGGGTTAGAAAACAGTATGGAAGGCAAATTGAGGGACATGAGGGACCAAGCGGAAAGGGAAGTTAAACAAATGGGGCAGCAGATAGAGGGGGTCAGAATGGGGGTAGAAACTAAATTGGATGCTCACAGGGAGGAAATGGAGCAGATGAGGGTGGCATCTGGGCAGGAGATGCAAGTGATGGGAGAAGAGATCAGAAGAGGTGTGAGTGAGGAGGTCGGAGGAGTGCGCGAGGAGGTGAGGCACTGTAAGGAGCGCATGGAGAAGGAGGTGAGAAAGGGGCCTGTAAAATTGCAAGGTGGTATAGAGGAGTTGACGCTGGGAGTAGAACAACTGACAGTGGGACAAAAGGAGTTGGGGGACCAGGTAAAGAAGAACACAGCGGTAATAGAGGGTTTAAAATCGACACAGAAGGAGATGAAAAAGGACGTAGGGGTAATTAAAAAAGAGTGTCAGACGGTACATGAGGACCTGACGAGGAAAATGAACAAGGTGGTAGAGGTGATGGAGGTTAAAGAGCGGGAGGTGCGGGAGCACATAGAAAAAAATAAAGTGGAGTTAGAGGAAGAACTTAAAGGGGCGCACGAGGAGATGAAGGAGGTGAAGCAGAAATTAGAAGAAGTGGAAGAAGGGGTGAGCGAAATTAAGAAGCGACGGAGAGAGGATAAGAAAGAGATAAAGGAGGAAGTAAAATAATTGGTCCAAAGTCTGTGTTCAGATCGTGATGATGTGCTCATTAACCGGATGAGGGATTCGCAGGTGATGGAGGAGAAGCGAAGAGAAAGAGGACCCGGTGTAAGTGGTGACCAATATGGTCGTGCGTATGATGTGCCAGGTGATTTAATAAGCTTGGGGGTCGAGATAGACCCGGATGTTCGTGAGAGGCCAAGAGTGAGGTGTATGGCTGGTCCGGAGGGTATGGAACGAGGGTGCGAGCGAGAGGGTCCGGTGATGGGAGAGGTGCGAGGTGTGGGTGAGCAAGGTTGTGGTGGTATGGAATGGGTAGCGGGTTGCGGAAGTGTGACCCATGCATCGACACCAACAGGGGTAGTTTTTAGAGGGACAGGGAAGGCACGAGAGCCCCTTGGGGGTAATGTACTGTGGGGGCCCGGCCGGTTCGGCCCCGCGCTGACCCCGCAAGGGGCGACGCACGGGGTCCGTAAGGCGGGCAACGACTCGCATACGAGGTGGTCCCACAAGGTCCCACTCGCGCCGTATGACGGCAAGAGTGATCTACGCGCGTACCTGGCGCAGTTTGACTGTGTGTGTAAGGGCAACGGTTGGGGTGAGGACGAAGGTGGAGTACACCTGGTGGCCGCATTGCGCGGCGCGGCAGCGGAGGTGCAGACGGCATTACCACCGGGTGCTCTCACCCTGCCAGCCCTCCGCGACGCCCTAATTAATCGATTCGGCATTGAACAGCAGAGCGAGCTTGTTAAAGCTCAGCTCGCGCTGCGAAAACGCAAGCCCCAGGAAGCCATCGGGGAACTTGCCCACGACATTCGCCACGCAGTGGGGATCGCACATGCTAGCATGGCAGCGGATTCCCGGGAAAGCCTGGCGCTGGACCATTTTATCCAGGCCCTCCCGGATATTGAGCTCCGGCAACAGCTCGCCATGTGGCGCCCGCAGACTCTGAGCCAGGCGGCTGACGCTGCGGCCCGTTGGGAAGCAGCGAGGCCCCTGGCCTGGGGGAGCGAGCGTCACGCAATGGCGGTCCGCCAGGTGGGACCCCCGATGGAGGGCGGACCCCTTAGGGGGCCCGCCCCCGACGTGAGTCCTGACCTGGCGGGCATGGTCCGGAGGCTGGTGGACCAGTGCCTGGCGGGACCTGGACCATGGCAGGCGGCACCGGAGGTGGCCCGCGGTGGACCACGAGCGGGTAATCCAATTCGGACCTTAAGGGGGGGAAATTTGGAATTCCGGAGACAAGCACCTTATCAGGTGAGGTGCTATACTTGCAACCGTCTGGGTCACCTGGCGCGGCACTGTCGAGCCACGCGCCGGGATGATCCCCGGATGTTGAGGTCCTTAACTCTGCCCGGGGGGGAGCGGGTTAGCCGACCCCAGACACCCCCCCGCCAGACCCCGGGAAACTAGAAGGCCTTACACCGGCGAGCAGGCGCCCCCGTGGATTGCCTCGGCTTTAGATGCCGAGGCGGGACCCAGTACCTCTGAATAAGGGGGGGGCTTATTAGTGCCAGAGGACTGGGGGATTGATGAGCGATGGGCCCGGTGGGTAAGGGTGGCATCCCTGCCACCCTTCCCATGTGGGGGCAAAGGAGCACTAGATTATGGGGTGTATGGCAGTGAAAACTAGCCCGGGTGGGTTAGGATATTGTGTGTAGGGATCTAGCGAAGATGACCTTAGGTAACGTTAAGGTTAGTTAGTGACTGATAACTGTAGTGGGGACGCAGGTAGATTAGTGTGGATAATAATGACGAGGGAGCGCAATAGTTTAAAGGGACGACTGGGAAGCGCAAGTTTCAGAGGGGAGTAGTTAGATGAGATGATGCTGTGTGAGAACTGGACAGGTGTGTGGAGCAGTGGATGAGTAGTGAGTGTTGTGGATCAGCGCGAATGCGCTTGGGGGAGAGAAGGGTGCAGGCGGCACCAAGTATGAGAGCACAGGTGTGCAAGTACAGGTGTGTGGAATATATCGAGCAGAGAATGAGTGGTGTGGAGAGAGTTGGAGTAAGTGGTACGGAGTGGTGTGCATGGTGCGAAGGTGTGGATGGGGGAAGAGTGGACCCCTTTTCACGAGTACCCGGGGCGGGTAGTGTAAGTGTTAGGTAGAGGGTATAGGTAAATTGTGGTTGGATATTGGCATTTGTGGTGCGGTTGCAGAATGGTATTGTGGATGGGTGCATTAGTGTTGTGGAAATGGCTGGGCGTGTAGCCTGTTAGTGTGTGTAGTTGGTTTGGGCACTCCACCACTGTGAGGATGTCGGCCAGGTGAGGCCGCAGGTGGGCTCTGGGAGCCGTTAGTGTCAGTGGGTGCCTGAGGATCCCGGGTGTGGATCGGGCAGCCCGTGCCAGAGAGGGCACTGAGGGGGTGAGAGTGCGAGAGGGCCTTCCCCAGTTAGTTAGGTTAGGGTGAGGAGCAGGTAAGCTCGGGTGGCAACTACAGTGGTGGAGGTGTGCAGGTGGGTAGACCTGCTGGGAGAGCTACACGTCACAGCCCAGAAATTGTGCGAGGGCACCGGGAGATGAATCGGGGGAGTGAGACCCCAAATTGAGAAGCACCACAGTTTGGTCAATGGGAGTTGGTTTTTAGAACCCATAGTGTAAGTTGGCCAATGGATTGGCAGGGAAAGACCCCGGGTAATGTAAAGTTGTTAAAGTCATTTAGGAAATAGTTAGGATTGATGAACCTGTCGCACCATACGCAGCCACTTACCTGAGGTGATGATGATGACTCCACACCTGTGTTCCTTTGTTCTGTGTTGCAGGAAGGGAGAATTGCTGTGTGGATTTGTGAGACGCATCACGACGTGGATGAGACATTGGGGTGATTCCATCTCTCCCTCCTTAGGAGGGACTGATGATGAATTGGTAATGGCAAATTTTGATGTTGAGTTGGAGATGGCAAATTTTGATGAGAGTTGGAAATGGCAAATTTGATTGGTTAGGAGGGAGAGAAGACGAATTTGGTTTATGGGAGGAACGGGGAAGACAGTAGGGACGTTTGTTGATGTGTAAAGTAGATGTTTATGGGTAGTGTTGTGTTTTGTGGATACAGTAAGGGGTAAGGGAGGGGCAATGTAGGTTACCTGGTGGGGGGGGGGGGGGGCGTACGGTAGGAACGTACCTGTCTCACCTGGTTCCCATGTGCCCCCAGTGTGCATTACCTTGTATTGCATGCACTTTTGCGCCCTTACCACCTTGCTCACTTGTCTTATTTTGTCTCCCACCTCCGAGGATCTGGCTTTGGGGCAGAGAGAGAGGAGAGAGAGGTGCTGGCTCTGCAGTTGTGGGCCTGTACTTTCGCTGCTTGCTGCCTGGATCGATACACCATATGGACCGCAATTTTTGTGGCCGCCCACCATGGACCGCAGTTCTTTTGCGGGCAAGCACCACCCGTTGATGGACCTCTGGGTCAACGTGGCACCTATGCCATACAGGTGAACCACTTATAGTTGGCCCCCCTGACGGCCACAATTTAGAAATGGACGCGGTTGGCGCCTTTCTTTATTTCTAAGGAAGCCAGAAGGCCAAGTGCTCCATGAAGGCAAGACCAGCGGCAGAACATCGGCCGGCTGCGACACCACCGGTGACCATGGATACTTAATTGTGCATTATTGTTGAACACTTTATTGGTGCACCGGATGGTGCTGACTGTGTGTATGGGGTGGTGCTTTTGGTGCTTGGACGGGGTGCTCTGCACATTATTAAAGGCCGTAGGGCCACAGGGCACTCGTGGGTTGGTGTATCGATGCTGGCATGCGTGCTCTCTCTATGCATAACATCTGCATGTGTTCCTCAAAGAACAGGTCCTGGATCGTAGTGTAAATATCAGTCTTGTGTAAATAATGCTCCCTACCGGCTGTATGTTTAGTTTGAGAATGCTTTCCGCGATTCGGTTATCCTGTGGGTGTGTTTCTGTGAGGAGAAGGGTGCAACGTCGCAGGGGGACATATTTACTCATTTGTGAACATCTGTAAAACTGTCGCACTCAGGGTTGGGTTAATAGTAGAGGGAACTACATCTGAGTGCCACACTAACGTAGGTAAAAATTTATCGGCCTCTACCTTCTCATCCTCACAGTGGTGGAGTGCCCAAACCAACTACACACACTAACAGGCTACACGCCCAGCCATTTCCACAACACTAATGCACCCATCCAATCACCATTCTTCCACCCGCACCACAGATGCCAATATCCAACCACAATTTACCTATACCCTCTACCTAACACTTAAACTACCCGCCCCGGGTATTCGTGATGGGGGTCCACTCTTCCCCCATTCACACCTTCGCACCATCCACTCCACTCCATTGTTTCCACCATGCTCACTCCACGACCATCCATTCCAATACTCCATTTATTCCACACTACCATTCTCCATACCTGTTGTTGCACACCTGTGTACTCACACCTGGTGCCACCTGCACCCTCCTCCTCTTCCTGGACCATTGGGTCAGCACAATACACAATCATCTTCACTCACTCATACACTGCTCCACACACCTGTTCAGTTGCACACCTGTGCAATCACACCTGTTCAATCCTCAACCACACGGCATCATCTCATCTAACTACTCCCCTCTGAAACTTGTGCTTCCCAGTCGCCCCTTTAAACTATTGCGCTCCCACGTCATTATCATCCACTCTACTCTACCTGCGTCCCCACTACAGGTGTCATTGTCACTAACTAACCTTAACGTTACCTAATGTCATCTTCTAGGTCCCTACACACAATATCCTAACCCACCCGGGCTAGTTTTCACTGCCATATACCCCATAAGCTAGTGCTCCTTTGCCCCCCTCTGTGAGGGATGACAGAGTTGCCATCCCACCACATGGGGGGCGTTCCCACTATCACCCCCCCCAGTCCTCTGACGCTACGAGCCCTCGTCGCAAGAGGTACTGGGTCCTGCCTCGGCATCTAGAGCCGAGGCGATCCATGAGGGCGCCTGCTCGCCGGCATAAGGTCTTATCCGGTCGGCATGGACGATCCGAGGGGGGGCCCGTGGCCCCATTTTGATTTTAATGACCACGTCACAGATTTGCGACAGGACGACTCCCGGGCCTTGCCAGGGGGAGGTGAGTTTTGGGCACCTGCCCTTCCGCCTCCGGGGATTAAAGAACCAAATCTTCATCCCCGGAGCGTATTGACTCCCCTGGCTCCGGTCGTCGTACCTACGCTTCATCTTGGCCCCCGCCAGATGGAGCTGGCGGCGGGCGAAGGCATGGACCCGCTCCATGCCTTCCTCCAGGTGACGTGCGTAACCCTCCCTCGGCAGTGTATCCGTGGTGTCTGGCACGGGACCGCATAGCAAGTCGGCGGGAGCCCGTAACTCCCGCCCATACATAAGCAACGCTGGACTGCATGCGGTGGCCCCGTGCTGGCTAGTTCGGTAGGCCATCAACAGGTACGGGAGATGTTCGTCCCAGTCATCCTGACGGGTGGTGGTGAACAATGCCAGTTGTTGGATCAATGTTCGATTGAACCTTTCCACCATCCCGTCAGATTGTGGCCGCAAGGGCGTGGTCCTGGTTTTCCGAATTGACAGGAGTCTGCACACATCTTTTAGCAATTGACTTTCAAAATTTCGACCCTGATCGGTGTGCAGCTCCTGTGGAATCCCGTGCCGACATACAAATCCTTCTACGAAGGCCTGTGCTACCACCCCTGCTTCTTGGTTGGGGAGGGCATAGGCCTCCGGCCACTTGGTGAAATAGTCCATTACAACGAGGATATACTTATTACCTTGGCGGGTGTGGGGCAGCGGTCCTAGAATATCCATAGCCACCCGCTCAAGGGGGGCCCCCACCTGATGTAATTGGAGGGGGGCCCTCATCCTCCATGCTGGTCCCTTTTTGGCAGAACAGGCGTCGCATCTCCGACACCAGTCCTGTATGTCGCGCCCCATATTCACCCAATAGAACCTCCGGCGGACCCGAGATATTGTCTTTGTCCTGCCCAAATGGCCGCCGGAGCGGGTACCATGCACCTGTTGTAAGGTGACGTTCTTGAATTTGTCTGGGACTATCACCAGCCAGGAAGTTCTATCAGAGGGAACCTCCACCCACTTGCGATATAAGATGTTGCCTTTCAACTCCAGGGTCTGCCACTGAGCCCAATACGCCTTTGTTTGCGCCCCGAGGGGGGTGACCTCTTCCCCCTTTGGTCTTTGCCCCAATTTGACCCAATTGAACACCGGCCCCAGAACAGGATCCTCCTGCTGGGCCGTGCTCCATGCCAAATCTCCAAATTCCTCGTCCGCGGTTAGTGGCAAAATTGGCCCTCTCACCCGGGTTGCCCGGACGACGAGAATCGGGGCAGAATCGCCCAATTGCTCCCTCTCCTCGTGTCTCGCACAAAATTTGCAGTTTTCCCCCAGACAAGGACGCCGAGAGAGTGCGTCCGCATTACCATGGGCCTTCCCGGCCCTATGGGCCACATCAAAATCGTACTGCTGCAACTTTTCCAACCACCTTGCAATTTGGCCCTCCGGTTCCTTGAACCGAAGGAGCCATTGCAAGGAGGAATGGTCAGTTCTAACCAAAAATTTCCGCCCGTACATGTACGGGTGGAAATGGTTCATGGCAGCCAGCATAGCCAATAACTCTTTGCGAGTGACACAATAATTTCGCTCGGGCCTACTTAAGGCCCAACTATAGTAACCAATCACTCTTTCCACGCCCTCTTGTGTCTGAGACAAAACTGCGCCCAATCCTTCCTGGCTCGCATCCGTGTCCAAGGTAAATGCCCCGTCGCTAGTGGGGTAAGCTAGAAGGGGTGCGGATGTTAGACACCCCTTCAATTTTTGGAAGGCCTCGTGGCACTCCCGTGTCCAATTAAATCGCGTCCTTCTCCGTAAGCCGGTGGAGGGGACGGGCCAACTCGGCAAATTTTGCCACAAAGCGCCGGTAGTAGGAGCAGAGTCCCAAAAATCCCCGCACCTCCTTGATGGTACGTGGTGCGGGCCACTCCTCTACCGATTTAATTTTGTCTGGGTCCGTTTTTACCCCCTCGCGGCCGATCACGTGACCTAGATAGGCCACCTCTCTTGCAAACAAAGTGCACTTACTCGGGTTCAGCTTTAACCCTGCCTGTCTGAGGCACCCGAACACCTGGTCCAAATTAGCTACTGCCTGGGGGAACGTTTTGGCATGTACTAGGACGTCATCCAGGTACACCAGGCATGATTGCCATGGCATGCCGCCTAGTACATGTTCCATCAATCTTTCAAAGGTGGCGGGGGCGTTACACAAACCAAACGGCATCACAGTAAACTGATACAGTCCCTTACCTGTGGAAAATGCCGTTTTCTCCTTCCCTGCCCTATCCATCTCCACCTGCCAATACCCACTCTTGAGGTCCAAAGTTGAGAACCAATTTGAGCCCGCAACGGCATCGAGGGTGTCATCAATCCTTGGCAGGGGATACGAGTCCTTGAGTGTCACGTTGTTTAGCTGGCGATAGTCCACGCAGAACCGCGTGGTCCCAGCCTTCTTTTTGACCAGCACAACAGGTGACATCCAAGGACTTCCCGAGGGCTCGATCACACCTGCGTCGAGCATTTTTTCAACCTGCTCGTCAGCTTCCGCCCTCTTGCTCCAAGGGAGCCGTCGGGCGGCCTGACGAATAGGCCGGGCCTCACCGGTGTGGATCTGATGTTTCACCAGGCCCATACGTCCAATATCCTCGGTGGACAAGGAGAAGAGGTCCAAATGGGACCCAACCAGTTTGTGTAAGGCCTCCCTCTGGGTACCTCCCAACTCTACACTACTACGATTTACCATCTCGCAAATGGGATCGGGCCAATTCCTAGAACTTATTGAAGGCTCCCCCTGGGGCCGGCTCGGCTGGACGTTCTCGCCCCTCACTGACGCGACTTCTCTAACTGGGGTGCAGCCAGCTACCTTCGTGCCCCTCACTATAGTGCGTGGTTCTGTGCTACTATTAATTACTCGGACGGCCACCACCGGCCCGTCCGTTTTTACAAGGGTACGGCCCACGATTAAACCAGGTATGGATAGCGCTGCCACCGGTTCGACCAGGCCGCAGGATTCCTGCCATGTCGGGCGAGCTGACCATCGGGCCGGCACTATGGCCTCGGCCCCCGGAGGGATGGTCACGGCCTCAGGAGCCTCCAGCTCCACCCTCTCGGCCGTGCTCACCCCCTCCAATGGTAGCTCTTCCACTCCCCATCGCAGGATCCCCCGACTCAAGTCGATTTTACAACCGCTGGCAGTCAACAAATCCAACCCTATTAAGCACGGGTCGCACACCTCCGCCACCCAAACCTCTATCTCTTGCTTTAACGATCCCAACTTGAGGGTCACAAAACCACGCCCTATGATCGGAGCCGTTGCCCCGGTAGCCAACTGCAAACTATGATTTTCCAGACGCTGGATTTTACCCCAGCCGTCTGCACTCGAATTAAGGACCACGGGGCTGATGATCGTGGCGCTGGCTCCCGTGTCCACCACGGCGTCCACCCCCACGCCGGCAATTTTGCACCGAATTGTCAAACTACCCGTCCCAATTCGGCCACAATGAATGACCTGTCGCGTCAACGAGGGCTTCTCCCCATCCCCTACTGCCGAACACCGCCCTGCATGCCCGGCACGTTCTAGTTTCCCGGGCCCTGGCGGGGGGGTGTCTGAGGTCGGCTAGGCCGATCTATACGGGGCGGAGTTGAGGGCATCGGTTGGCGGGAAACGTCCCGGCGCGGAGCTCGACACTCCCATGCACGGTGACCCATCCGAGCACAATTATAGCACCTCACCTGGTAAGGTGCTTGCCTCCGGTATTCCAAATTTCCCCCCCCTGTATGTCCGAATTGGGGTACTCTGTCGGGGACTACCGGGTGCCACCGCTGGGGCCGCCTGCCATGGTCCAGGTCCCGCCAGGCGCCGATCCACTAACCTCCGGACCATGTTCTCCAGGTCAGGGCCCCCATCACGGGCCCCATCTGACGCACCGCCACTGCGTGGCGCTCGCCTCCCCGGGCCAAGGGCCTCGCTGCTTCCCAACGGGCTGCAGCGTCGGCCGCCTGACTCATGGTCTGCGGGCGCCACATGGCGAGCTGTTGCCGGAGCTCCAGATCCGGAAGGGCCTGAATAAAGTGATCCAGCGCCAGGCTTTCCTGGGAACTCGCTGCCATGTCCGCGTGTGCAATCCCGACCGCGCGGCGAATATCGTGAGCAAGTTCCCCGATGGTCTCCTGGGGCTTGCGTTTTCGCTGCGCAAGTTGAGCTTTAACAAGCTCGCTTTGCTGTTCAATGCCGAAACGATTAATTAATGCCGCACGGAGGGCTGACAGGGTGAGAGCACCCGGTGGTAAAGCCGTCAGCACCTCCGCCGCCGCACCGCGCAGTGCCCCCACCAGGTGTACTCCACCTTCGTCCGGATTCCAACCGTTGCCTTTACACACGTACTCAAACTGCACCAGGTACGCCCTCAAATCACTCTTGCCGTCATACGGCGCGAGTGGGACCTTGTGGGCGCCCGAAGGTCGGACCCCGCGCGTCACTCCTTGCGAGATCAACGCGGGACCAAACCATTCGGGCTCCCACAGTACGCTATTCCCGGGGGGCTCCCGCGCGTCCCCCGTCCCTCCAAACACTACCCCTCCTGGTGTCGATGCCTGGGTCGCCCCTCCGCAACCCGCTACCCACGCCATACCCCCTTTCTTGCTCATACATCCAGCCGTCTCCCTGCTCTTGGTCATTGCACCTTCTCTTACACACCCAGGTACACTCATTCCACTCACAGACTTGGTCACACACCTGACCACCGAACACCTTGGCACACATTCGTCGCTCGCACACCTCACCAACACACCTCTTCGCGCCCCCTCCTCGGTCACCTCCTCTGTGACAATCATAGGTGTGTTCTCACTCGCACACCCAACCACGTGCCTTACTACCAACTCAAGTGTGCATTCCCACACACGCTCTACCACTCCAGGTGTGCTTCCTTCCATTCCAGGTGTACATCCTCGCTCACCTGTCACAACCAACTCACGCTCCGTGTCACTCTCACTACTTTCACCTCCATTCTTGACAGCGCACTCACCCTTACTCTCGACAGCACACTCTTTCCTCATGCACCCGTCCGTTACACACCACTCTTGCGCACACTCTCCCATTACATCCTCTGTAACACTCACCACTGGCGTACACTTTCTCGTTACATCCTCTGTAACACTCACCACAGGCGTGCATTCCCCCTTACTCTTGACAGCGCACTCTTTCCCCATGCACCTGTCCGTTACACACCTTTCTCGCGCATCCTCTTGCGCACACTCTTTCGTTACTTCCTCCGTAACACTTACCACACCGCGCTTCCATGTACCCCCTCGCACACGCGCTTCGACCAACTCACTCTTGACGGCACTCTCTCCCGTTACATCCTCTGTAACACTCCTCACTACGCGCTTCCATGTGCTCCCTCGCACACGCGCTACGACCGACTCACTCTTGACGGCACACTCACTCCTTGGCGCGCACTTTTTCCTCACACACCCCAGAGTCGGACATTCTCGCACACCTCTTTTTTCGCACACCAGACCTGTCGCACACTTCACCAACGGCCTCTCACGAACACCCGGGTCTAAATCAACCCCCAAGCCGACTGAAGCTTTCCTCACATCATGTACATTTCCGATTATATCGCCACTCACCTTGGCACCTCGTCTCCGCACCTCCTCTGCCACCTGCAAACTCTTTATTTGGTTAGTGAGCATCACAATATGAGTTGAGCACCGACCTTGTACATATTCCATCACCTCCTCCTGGATTTCTCTTTTAGTTTCTGTCCGTCTCTTCTTAATTTCACTCACCCCCTCTAACACCTCCTTTAACTTTTGCTTCACCTCTTTTATTCCCCGGTGCGTCTCCTCAAGTTCGTCCTCTAAGGCTACCGTGACCGTCTCTATGTGCATCCTCACCTGCCGGTCCTTTGTCTCCATTACTTCTGTCACCTCCTCCAACTTCTTCGTCAACCCCTCATGTACCATCTGACATTCCTTTTGTGTCGCTATTAATTCGTTCTTAATGTCTTTTTGTGTCGCTTTTAACCCCCCGATTAGTGCCGTGTTCTTTTCCACTTGGTCCGCTAGTTCCCTTTGTCCTACTGTCAGCTGTTCTACTCCCTTTGTCAGACCCTCTATTCCCCCCTGTAACCTAGCCGTATTATTCCTCACCTCTTTCTCTATACGCTTTTCACCTCGCTTTACCTCCTCACGTACCCCCGAGACCTCCTCACTTACACCTCGTCGTATCTCCTCTTTCATCTCCTCCATCTGGTTCCCCATCTGTTCGATTTCCCGGGCAGATTGTTCCCCTATTTCCCGCAATTTGTCCTCCATCCTATTTTCTAACCCCATTAACCCATTTTTCACCTCTTTTATCCCGTTGTCTAACCCCTCAAAATTATTGTCTAACTTCTCACCGGTACCCCTCGCTTCGTCCCTCATTACCCCCATTTGGCCCTCTAATCGCTCTCCCATTTCTCTTCGCTCTCGGGTGGACTTATCATTTTGGGCATCCATTTTTGCCATCATTTGAATCATAAAGACTCGCATGTACTCTGGCATTTCTGGCTCGGCTGCCGCGACCACGTGCGCAGCGCAACTTGGTGCTGCTACGGTCACGGGCGCGGCAAAATTTGGTGCCGCTACAACCACGTGCGCGAGGACGCTATTTTGTGCGTCTGATACACCCTCAACCACATCGCCAATGTTCTCCTCCTCTCCTTCCTCCACATACATTTCCCCGAGGTCCTGGGTCGATTCCACCCCGTCTATCTCTAGCTCACCCACCGGCATCCGATCGCCTTGACCAGCCATGGCGCGATTTCAAAATTCGGGTTTTATTTCTTTAAAACACAATTTTTCAGCAGCTCGTAATTTTCAGCAGCTCGCCCGCGCTTCGGGCCTCGTATCCCACTCCTCGACACCAATTGTTACCGGTCGCGGACAAGATGTTATTTTGACCGAGCGGTGGTGTATTACCGCGACCTAACAGTTCCCCCGATTCTTCCCCAACTCACCCGATTCACCCCACACTTTGGCCGTATCGCACCGTGGCTGCCCAATCTGGAAAACTCTAAAACGACCGAATGCAAAGAGGAAAAGGAATAAGACGAGAAGACGGACAGAAGAGTAATTTGATTTATTATTTACACATATAAGTAGGAAGCAAGCAGTCACGTTTATTTACAACACATAAGACGCAGGTGACACAGTGCAATCTTTAGCTTATACAGACTTAATTACCTACCCAGGACAGAACAAACGAAGACGACTCACATGGGGAATGATGACAGGAATTGGCTGGAAGGAGAGGAAAGTCCACTGGGTCCGGCAGCACGATCCGCACGTTGGGCAGCCGCCGTTCCTTCGCGGCCCTGCTCTGAACTGCCGTCCAGGTCCCTAAGCGGTTGGCGAGCGTTGTTGCTGCTGCTGCTGTAGACGCTGCTGCTGTAGACGCTGCCGCTCGCGAGCAAGGTGACGAATAGCAGGCTTGGTGCTTCCTTGAATGATCTCTGCTTGTTGGACCTCACAACTCAGCTCTTTCTTGGACCCTCTCTCTTCTCAGCTCATCTGCCTTGGACCTCCTCTCGTCTGCCTGTAAAAGCTCATCTGCCTTGGACACGCCCTGCCGTGGGTTATATAGGCCCCGCCCCTCAACCTTTGCGAACCTCCCCGATAGCTCTTCCTCCGCCCTCCCTAGCCAAACCCCTGGCTCATGGTTGGTCGAGTGGGGCTGGCTCACTCCTCCCCTCTATGACGAGGTGGAGACACGACTTTCTTCTCCGACCCTGCCTCGTGGTCAATGGCGGTTATTGGAGGGGAGGTAATTGCCAATCGACGAAAAGGGGGAATGGAGGTTTTGGGAATGGGAATGAAGGGAATCTATCTCTTTCACTGGTGCAATGGAGTATTTCAATTAATGGGAGACACAGCCTTACCCTAAAACACAGAATAAGATATAACTATTGAACAGGGGTATTCTATGATTGGCTGTGGTGTGGATGCTTTATGGACTAATTATGGGATGCCCTTTGACCTTTACACAGCTCCGGAGGCAGGAGGCGCAGAATAAACAATAATAATAATTCACACAATCAAAAAAATATACAGTCCTCATATCCGCAACAATATATATACATATATATATATATATATATATATATATATATATATATATATATATATATATTGTTGCGGATATGGGACTTGGCCTCCATATCCGCTTGTAAATATTCCCCTATTTCCCCAATACTCCCCAACTATCCCCAATCCCCCATTCCCTAGTCCCATTGCCTGTAAATAACACTCTGTAGAACCGACCTTCCCCCTTTTCCCCCCATTAAATGTCGTGCCCAGGTCCACCGCATCTCACGTAGACAACTTTCGGACATCTTGCTAGTTATTCTTAGTCTATGTCAGTTAAGGACTCGTTTCCATTAATTCTGACTCTTCGTTGCACCAGAATGTGATTGTATGGCACCAGTAGTGAGTTTAGGACCTCCCCATACCTCCTCCCATCTTCCCCATGAAACAACAACAACAACAACTACAACAACAGAGGAGATTGGGGGCGGCGCGGCGCGGGGAGTGTGCGTCCTCACTCCGGCGTGGTTAGCCGCCATTGCCCATGCGCTCCACGGGGTTACCACGAAGGGGCTGGCTGTCAGCTCCTCGTCAGGGGCGGAGCCGGTAACCCCCCCGCACCCAATAAGAAGGGCGGACCGATTCCATCTGGGGCGGAGCTAACTAGCCGAGGGCGTGTCACTCCCCGCCGGATATACGCAGCGACTTACCGGACGTGACGTCAGATGCGCCCCCAGCTTGGAGAAAGAACGTCACCTTCTAGCGCTGAGAGAGACCTCCCGCATCTCTGGACCGGACCGGGTCGATTCTGCCCTGAGCCAAGAGTGCACCTTGAGCCATCGACTACCCGCCTTCCTTGCCATCAATCCCCGTGTGAGTCAGTTTGTCCTGTTTATCTGTCGTCTGTCGGGGCTACTATAAGACCGTAATTAAGTGCCTACCTTTCTATGCTGTCTCTCTTGTCTCTGTAGTCTAACCTTCCGCAATATTATAACCTCCTCCGGAGGTCTTGAGAACCGTACCCCTTGTGTCGTTGCCTTAATCCCAGCCGTTGTGTCCTTTTCCTTCATTGATTTAGCATAGCGCGATTCGGCCAACGTTCGAGTGTAATCGGGTAACTTGTGCGAACACGGCGGCCATTCCGCTCGGCCCAGCATAACATCAAAGTCGTGTCCGTAACAATTGGTGTCAGGAGTGTCGGATTCGGACCTGGGACTAAATTTATTAGGCCCAAATTTTGGAACACCAATTGTACCACTAGGGTAACAATTGGTGTTGGGAGGTAGAATTCGATCCGGAGCACGTTTCCCGCGCTCGAAATTATAACGGCGAAATTTGATTTTGTTTTACGAAAATAAAAACCCGAATTTTGAAAGTCGCGCTATGGCAGACCAAGTCGGCTGGGTTCCGGTAGAGGAGAGTGAGGCAGGGTCGGTCCAGGACCAAATTGAGGGACGTGAGGAGAGCGAAGCAGCGAGGGTAGCAGACGCACAAAATGGCGCCTCGCTGGTCACGGCGACCGCGCCCGCGACCGTGGCAACGCCCCTGGTGGATTCGAACCTTTTTATGTTGCAAATGAGGGCCCTTATGGAACAAATGGGTGAGCGATTGGAGGGCCAAATGGGGGTAATGGGGAACCGGATAGAAGCTCAGGGTGAGCGATTGGAGGGCAAAATGGGGGTCATGGAGGGCAAAATGGGGGTCATGGGGGGCGAAATGGGGTCCAATAGCGAGAAATTGAGGGAGGACATGGGGGCCCAGATCGGAGGGTTAGGGAGTAGAATAGAGGGGTTAGGAAACAAATTTGAGGGACTAGACAACAAATTTGAGGGATTAGACAATAGATTAGGGGAAATACAGGAGGGGTTAACGGGGGTAGAAAACAGAATGGCCGCTCAAGAGAATCAAATGGAAGGGATGAAAAAGGGGTTAGAGGGGTTAGAAAATAGTATGGAAGGCAAATTGAGGGACATGAGGGACCAAGCGGAAAGGGAAGTTAAACAAATGGGGCAGCAGATAGAGGGGGTCAGAATGGGGGTAGAAACTAAACTGGATGCTCACAGGGAGGAAATGGAGCAGATGAGGGTGGCATCTGGGCAGGAGATGCAAGTGATGGGAGAAGAGATCAGAAGAGGTGTGAGTGAGGAGGTCGGAGGAGTGCGCGAGGAGGTGAGGCACTGTAAGGAGCGCATGGAGAAGGAGGTGAGAAAGGGGACTGTAAAATTGCAAGGGGGTATAGAGGAGTTGACGCTGGGAGTAGAACAACTGACAGTGGGACAAAAGGAGTTGGGGGACCAGGTAAAGAAGAACACAGCGGTAATAGAGGGTTTAAAATCGACACAGAAGGAGATGAAAAAGGACGTAGGGGTAATTAAAAAAGAGTGTCAGACGGTACATGAGGACCTGACGAGGAAAATGAACAAAGTGGTAGAGGTGATGGAGGTTAAAGAGCGGGAGGTGCGGGAGCACATAGAAAAAAATAAAGTGGAGTTAGAGTGAGGAACTTAAAGGGGCGCACGAGGAGATGAAGGAGGTGAAACAGAAATTAGAAGAAGTGGAAGAAGGGGTGAGCGAAATTAAGAAGCGACGGAGAGAGGATAAGAAAGAGATAAAAGAGGAGGTAAAAGAATTGGTCCAAAGTCTGTGTTCGGATCGTGATGATGTGCTCATTAACCGGATGAGGGATTCGCAGGTGATGGAGGAGAAGCGAAGAGAAAGAGGACCCGGTGTAAGTGGTGACCAATATGGTCGTGCGTATGATGCGCCAGGTGATTTAATAAGCATGGGGGTCGAGATGGACCCGGGTGTTCGTGAGAGGCCGTTGGTGAAGTGTGCGACAGGTCTGGTGTACGAAAAAGGAGGTGTGCAAGAAAGTCCGACTCTGGGGTGTGTGAGGAAAAAGTGCGTGCCAAGGAGTGAGGGTGCTGGCGAGAGTGAGTCGGTCGTAGCGCGTGTGCGAGGGAGCACATGGAAGCGCGGTGTGGTAAGTGTTACAGAGGGTGTGACGGGAGAGTGTGCGCAAGAGTGTGCGCGAGAGAGGTGTGTAACGGACGGGTGCATGAGGAAAGAGTGCGCTGTCAAGAGTAAGGGTGAGTGCGTTGTCAAGAATGGAGGTGAGAGTAGTGAGAGTGACAAGGAGCATGAGTTGGTTGTGACAGGTGAGAAAGGATGCACACCTGGAATGGTAGAGCGTGAGTGGGAATGCACGCTGGAATTGGTAGTGAGGCACGTGGTTGGGTGTGCGAATGAGGGCACACCTGTGATTGTCACCGAGGAGGGGGCGCGAAGAGGTGTGTTGGTGAGGTGTGCTACCAACGAATGTGTGCCAAGGTGTTCGGTGGCCAGGTGTGTGACCAAGGCTGTGAGTGGAATGAGGGTACCTGGGTGTGTAAGGAAAGGTACGAGGAGCATGGGCACGGCTGGATGTGTGAGCAAGGAACGGGCTGCGGGGTGTAAGCATGCAGGTGAGGCATCAAAGGTAACCGGGTTAGAGGTTAGGTCGACTTTTAGCCGAATCGGGCCCTCGGTGCGTGCCGGGCCTCGCTTGGAACGGCCGCGTCCGTGCTCCACTAGGCGGAGCGGGCGGCTGGATAGGAAGGGTCGTCATGGCGACCACTTTTTGGTGAGGCATTCCGGCAGGCCGAGATCGAGCCATGGGATGGCTCCGTGCCGAGATGGTGCGTGGGATCTCGGCCCGGGTAAACCTCCTTCCCTGCACCGAATGCGGGATGTATCCAGCCGCTGGCACCAAACAACCCGCATTCATTGCTCGGCTTTACGAAGCCGGGCTTTGGACAGGAATTGGCGCACCGAGAGGCATTAGTGAGTAGACTGGGTGATGAGGTTAGTGTTTTGGACCCAAAATTAGAGAAAAACAAAATTTGATGATTGGCAAGGGATTGGCAGTAGTGATTGGCAGATGATGGGTAGTGATTGGCAAATTTTTGATTTGTTGAAATTTGATGTGCAAAATTGGTAGTGAGCGATGGGCCCGGTGGGTAAGGGTGGCATCCCTGCCACCCTTCCCATGGTGGGGCAAAGGAGCAATAGCTTATGGGGTGTATGGCAGTGAAAACTAGCCCGGGTGGGTTAGGTTATATTGTAGGGATCGAGAAGAGATTGACATTAGGTGACGTTAAGTTTAGTTAGTGACTGATACCTGTAGTGGGGACGCAGGTAGATTAGTGTGGATGATAATGACGAGGGAGCGCAATAGTTTAAAGGGACGACTGGGAAGCGCAAGTTTCAGAAGGGAGTAGTTAGCTGAGATGATGCCGTGCGTGTGAGAATTGAACAGGTGTGATTGCACAGGTGTGCAACTGGACAGGTGTGTGGAGCAGTGTATGAGTAGTGAGTGTGTGGATCAGCGCGAATGCGCTTGGGGAGAGAAGGGTGCAGGTGGCACCAGGTGTGAGAGCGCAGGTGTGCAAGTACAGGTGTGTGGAGAGAGTTGGAGTAAGTGGTACGGAGTGGTGTGCATGGTGCGAAGGTGTGGATGGGGGAAGAGTGGACCCCTTTCACGAGTACCCGGGGCGGGTAGTGTAAGTGTTAGGTAGAGGGTATAGGTAAATTGTGGTTGGATATTGGCATTTGTGGTGCGGTTGCAGAATGGTATTGTGGATGGGTGCATTAGTGTTGTGGAAATGGCTGGGCGTGTAGCCTGTTAGTGTGTGTAGTTGGTTGGGCACTCCACCACTGTGAGGATGTCGGCCAGGTGAGGCCGCAGGTGGGCTCTGGGAGCCGGTAGTTGTGGATGGGGCCCGAGGATCCGGAGGATGGACCCGGGTAGCCCAGTGCCAGAGAGGGCACCGAGTGGGGAGAGCGCCAGAGGGCCTTCCCCAGGTAGTTAGGTTAGGGTAAGGAGCAGGTAAGCTCGGAGGCAACTGCAGTGGTGGAGGTGTGCAGGTGGGTAGACCCGCTGGGAGAGGTACACGCCACAGCCCAGAAATTGTGCGAGGGCACCGGGAGATGAATCGGGGGAGTGAGACCCCAAATTGAAAAGCACCACAGTTTGGTCAATGGGAATTGGTTTTTAGAACCCATAGTGTAAGAGGGCCAATGGTTTGGCCGGAGAAAGACCCCGGGTAGTGTAAAGTTGTAAAGTCATTTAGGAAATAGTTAGGATTGATGAACCTGTCGCACCATACGCAGCCACTTACCTGTGGTGATGATGATGACTCCACACCTGTGTTTTCTTTGTTCTGTGTGCAGGAAATGAGAATTGCTGTGTGGATTGGTGAGACGCATCACGACGTGGATGAGACATTGGGGTGATTCCATCTCTCCCTCCTTAGGAGGGACTGATGATGAATTGGTAATGGCAAATTTTGATGAGAGTTGAAAATGTCAAATTTGATTGGTTAGGAGGGAGAGAAGACGAATTTGGTTTATGGGAGGAACGGGGAAGACAGTAGGGACGTTTGTTGATTTGTAAGGTAGATGTTTATGGGTAGTGTTGTGTTGTGTGGATACAGTAAGGGGTAAGGGAGGGGCCATGTAGGTTACCTGGTGGGGGGGGGGGGGCGTACGGTAGGAACGTACCTGTCTCACCTGGTTCCCATGTGCCCCCAGTGTGCATTACCTTACATTGCGTGCACTTTTGCGCCCTTACCACCTTACTCACTTGTTTGCTTCTTTTGTCTCCCACCTCCGAGGATCTGGCTTTGGGGCAGAGAGAGAGGAGAGAGAGGTGCTGGCTCCGCAGTTGTGGGCCTGCACTTTCGCTGCTTGCTGCCTGGATCGATACACCATATGGACCGCAATTTTGGTGGCCACCCACAATGGACCGCAGTTCTTTTGCGGCCAAGCACCACCCGTGGATGGACCTATGGGTCAACGTGGCACCTATGCCATACAGGTGAACCACTTATAGTTGGCCCCCTGACGGCCACAATAAAGAAATGGACGCGGTTGGCGCCTTTCTTTATTTTTGAAAGAAGTAAGAAGGCCAAGTGCACCACACGAAGAGCAAGAGACACCTGCAGGGTTAGGGGTTGTTGTTTTTATTTTAATGAACAATGGTGACTGCACCGGATGGTGCTGACTGTGTGATGGGGTGGTGCTTTTGGTGCTTGGAAGGGGTGCTCTGCACATTATTAAAGGCCGTAAGGCCACAGAGCACTCGTGGGTTGGTGTA
Source organism: Myxine glutinosa (assembly GCF_964187855.1). Lineage (NCBI taxonomy): Eukaryota > Metazoa > Chordata > Myxini > Myxiniformes > Myxinidae > Myxine > Myxine glutinosa. The sequence continues at coordinate 89,232,620 of NC_136262.1, read as the reverse complement.
TCGATGCTGGCATGCGTGCTCTCTCTATGCATAACATCTGCATGTGTTCCTCCAAAAACAGGTCCTGGATCGTAGTGTAAATATCAGCGTAGTCTTGTGTAAATAATGCTCCCTACCGGCTGTATGTTTAGTTTGCGAATTCTTTCCGCGATTCGGTTATCCTGTGGGTGTGTTTCTGTAAGGAGAAGGGTGCAACGTCGCAGGGGGACATATTTACTCATTTGTGAATATCTGTAAAACTGTCGCACTCAGGGTAGAGTTAATAGTAGAGGGAACTACATCTGAGTGCCACACTAAAATAGGTAAAAATTTATCGGGCCGGGACGCCCCGAGGGTAGAGAAGGGTGCAATGTTGCGGATATGGGACTTGGCCTCCATATCCGCTTGTAAATATTCCCCTATTTCCCCAATACTCCCCAACTATCCCCAATCCCCCATTCCCTAGTCCCATTGCCTGTAAATAACACTCTGTAGAACCGACCTTCCCCTTTTTCCCCCATTAAATGTCGTGCCCAGGTCCACCGCATCTCACGTAGACAACTTTCGGACATCTTGCTAGTTATTCTTAGTCTATGTCAGTTAAGGACTCGTTTCCATTAATTCTGACTCTTCGTTGCACCAGAATGTGATTGTATTGCACCAGTAGTGAGTTTAGGACCTCCCCATACCTCCTCCCATCTTCCCCATGAAACAACAACAACAACAACTACAACAACAGAGGAGATTGGGGGCGGCGCGGCGCGGGGAGTGTGCGTCCTCACTCCGGCGTGGTTAGCCGCCATTGCCCATGCGCTCCACGGGGTTACCACGAAGGGGCTGGCTGTCAGCTCCTCGTCAGGGGCGGAGCCGGTAACCCCCCCGCACCCAATAAGAAGGGCGGACCGATTCCATCTGAGGCGGAGCTAACTAGCCGAGGGCGTGTTATTTACCGAGTTATTTACCGAGCGGTTTTGGTATGACCACGTCTGCACAAGTTACCCGATTATACTCGAACGTTGACTAATCGCGCTACGCTAGGTCAATAAAGGCAATAAAGGAAAAGGACACACGGCTGGGTTTCAAATGACACGACACCCAGGGTTCAGTTCTCAAGACCTCCGGAGGAGGTTATATTAAGGCGGAAGGTTAGATTACAAGGACGAGAGGTACAGCATAGAAAGACAAGCACTTAGACACACTCTTATATTATTCCCAACAGACGACAGATAAACGGGACAAAAGGCTGACTCACACGGGGTTTGATGGCAAGGAAAGGCAGAATCGATGGCTCCAGGTGCACTTGGGCTCAAAGGTCAGAATCGACTCGGTCCGGTCCAGGGATGCGGGAAGGTCACAGCGCTCGGAGATGGTGACTTGTCTGCTCAGGCTGGGGGCGCATCTTACCTCACATCCGGTGAGTCGCTTCGTATATCCGGCGGGGAGTGACACGCCCTCGGCTCGTTAGCTCCGCCCCAGATGGAATCGGCACGTCGCCTCTCATTGGGTGCGTGCGGGGGGGGGGGGGGGGGGGGGGGTTACCGGCTCCGCCCTTGACGGGGGACTGACAAGGAGCCCCTTCGTGGTAACCCCGTGGAGCGCATGGTCCGGAGCGCATTGTCAATGGCGGCTAACCGAGCCGGTGTGATGACGCACACTCCCCCGCGCAGCGTCGTTGTTGTTGTAATTGTTGTTGTAGTTGTAGTTGTAGTTGTTGTTGTTGTTGTTGTTGTTTGGGGAAGAAGATGGAAGGAGGTATGGGAAAGGTCCTAAACTCACTACTGGTGCCATATAATCACATTCTGGTGCAACGAAGAGTCAGAATTAATGGAAAGGAGTCCTTAACTGACATAGACTAAGAATAACTAGCAAGATGTCCGAAAGTTGTCTACGTGAGATGCGGTGGACCTGGGCACGACATTTAATGGGGGAAAAAGGGGAAGGTCGGCTCTACTGATTGTTGTTTACAGACAATGGGACTAGGGAATGGGGGATTGGGGATAGTTGGGGGGTATTGGGGAAATAGGGGAATATTTACAAGCGGATATGGAGGCCAAATTCCATATTCGCAACATTGCACCCTTCTCTACCCTCGGGGCGTCCCGACCCGATAAATTTTTACCTACTTTAGTGTGGCACGCAATGTAGTTCCCTCTACTATTAACTCTACCCTGAGTGCGACAGTTTTACAGATATTCACAAATGAGTAAATATGTCCCCCTGCGACGTTGCACCCTTCTCCTCACAGAAACACACCCACAGGATAACCGAATCCGGAAAGAATCCTCAAACTAAACATACAGCCGGTAGGGAGCATTATTTACACAAGACTACGCTGATATTTACACTACGATCCAGGACCTGTTTTTGGAGGAACACATGCAGATGTTATGCATAGAGAGAGCACGCATGCTAGCATCGATACACCAACCCACGAGTGCTCTGTGGCCTACGGCCTTTAATAATGTGCAGAGCACCCCTTCCAAGCATCAAGCACCACCCCATCACACAGTGAGCACCATCCGGTGCACCAATAAAGTGTTTATAAATCATTGTGTGGTGTCGCAGCCGGCCGATGTTCTGCCGCTGGTCTTGCCTTCGTGTGGTGCACTTGGCCTTCTTACTTCTTTTTAACAATAAAGAAAGGCGCCAACCGCGTCCATTTCTTTATTGTGGCCGTCAGGGGGCCAACTGTTAGTGGTTCACCTGTTTGGCATAGGTGCCACGTTGACCCATTAGTCTAGTAGGAAGACTAGGTCCCTCTGCACCCCCCGGAGATATACTTCTAATCAGTGTTTCTAGATTGGAAAAAATGTGTAGAAAATGACTAGCTATGGCCCCAAGCTGAAAAAATGTCCCACATACCATTTTTATGCAAATTACTGCTGCAAATTTTATGCAAAATTATGCAAATTTTATGCAAATTTTTGATGAGGAGTAGAGTTGAGGGGTCTTTGAGGGCTTCATCGAGGTGCTCTCGGTTGCAAGACTGGGTCATTCTGAGAAGCACAGCAGGGTCAGAGATCATGATGTTCTCCTCCTCAGTGAATCTCTCCATCAACAGCCTCTCCATTGCCTCACACACTGTTTTGAGGCAAAAGAGGGACTTTGCGTAGGCCTTTCCACTGAGAACACCTTTGAGAGATCCACTTGTTACTAGTTGTGCCTCAAAGAGAATCTCTGCATATCCAGAACCACGCATCTTGTGTCCAGTGAGCATCCCGATGTAGTTCATGGATGTGTGGAAGGGTCCAATCGTTACTACATGACTAGCAAATTCATTTGGCCAGCGCCAGATGATGGGAAGGGCTTTCATGCAGACACCCAGATCAAATGTATTCAGGACCCATCTCTGACCCACCTCAGCAGTTGCTGCCTCGGAACGCTTCAGTAGCTCACGAACAACTGCGTTGTCTGTGATCGGTTGGTGGATAGGCGTGCAGTAGTCGACTGTTGATTTGCTGGGTGGGGGAGAACCAGTTGCAGAGGTGAAACCCCCTAGCCCAGGCACAGGCTGCAGGCCATTGCCATGCCATGCAGGCACCAGGCACAGACCGATCACAGACAACGCAGTTGTTCGTGAGCTACTGAAGCGTTCCGAGGCAGCAACTGCTGAGGTGGGTCAGAGATGGGTCCTGAATACATTTGATCTGGGTGTCTGCATGAAAGCCCTTCCCATCATCTGGCGCTGGCCAAATGAATTTGCTAGTCATGTAGTAACGATTGGACCCTTCCACACATCCATGAACTACATCGGGATGCTCACTGGACACAAGATGCGTGGTTCTGGATATGCAGAGATTCTCTTTGAGGCACAACTAGTAACAAGTGGATCTCTCAAAGGTGTTCTCAGTGGAAAGGCCTACGCAAAGTCCCTCTTTTGCCTCAAAACAGTGTGTGAGGCAATGGAGAGGCTGTTGATGGAGAGATTCACTGAGGAGGAGAACATCATGATCTCTGACCCTGCTGTGCTTCTCAGAATGACCCAGTCTTGCAACCGAGAGCACCTCGATGAAGCCCTCAAAGACCCCTCAACTCTACTCCTCATCAAAAATTTGCATAAAATTTGCATAATTTTGCATAAAATTTGCAGCAGTAATTTGCATAAAAATGGTATGTGGGACATTTTTTCAGCTTGGGGCCATAGCTAGTCATTTTCTACACATTTTTTCCAATCTAGAAACACTGATTAGAAGTATATCTCCGGGGGGTGCAGGGGGACCTAGTCTTCCTACTAGACTACATAGGTCCTTCCACGGGTGGTGCTTGGCCGCAAAAGAGCTGCGGTCCATTGTGGGTGGCCACAAACATTGCGGTCCATATGGTGTATCGATCCAAGCAGCAAGCAGCGAAAGTGCAGTCCCACAACTGCGAAGCCAGCACCTCTCTCTCCTCTCTCTCTGCCCCAAAGCCAGATCCTCGGAGGTGGGAGACAAAAGAAGCAGACAAGTGAGTAAGGTGGTAAGGGCGCAAAAGTGCACGCAATGTAAGATGATGCACACTGGGGGCACATGGGAACCAGGTGAGACAGGTACGTTCCTACCGTACGCTCCCCCCCCCCACCAGGTAACCTACATGGCCCCTCCCTTACCCCTTACTGTATCCACAAAACACAACACTACCCATAAACATCTATTTTACAAATCAACAAACATCCCTACTGTCTTCCCCGTTCCTCCCATAAACCAAATTCGTCTTCGCTCCCTCCTAACCAATCAAATTTGCCATTTTCAACTCTCATCAAAATTTGCCATCTCCAACTCAACATCACAATTTGCCATTACCAATTCATCATCAGTCCCTCCTAGGGAGGGAGAGATGGAATCACCCCAATGTCTCATCCACGTCGTGATGCGTCTCACAAATCCTCACAGCAATTCTCATTTCTGCACACAGAACAAAGAAAACACAGGTGTGGAGTCATCATCACCACAGGTAAGTGGCTGCGTATGGTGCGACAGGCTCTTCAATCCTAACTATTTCCTAAGTGACTTTAACAACTTTACACTACCCGGGGTCTTTCTCCGGCCAAACCATTGGCCCTCTTACACTATGGGTTCTAAAAACCAATTCCCATTGGCCAACTGTGGTGCTTTTCAATTTGGGGTCTCACTCCCCCGATTCATCTCCCGGTGCCCTCGCACAATTTCTGGGCTGTGGCGTGTACCTCTCCCAGCGGGTCTACCCACCTGCACACCTCCACCACTGCGGTTGCCTCCGAGCTTACCTGCTCCTTACCCTAACCTAACTACCTGGGGAAGGCCCTCTGGCGCTCTCCCCACTCGGTGCCCTCTCTGGCACTGGGCTGCCCGATCCACACCCGGGATCCTCAGGCCCCATCCACAACTCTACCGGCTCCCAGAGCCCACCTGCGGCCTCACCTGGCCGACATCCTCACAGTGGTGGAGTGCCCAACCAACTACACACACTAACAGGCTACACGCCCAGCCATTTCCACAACACTAATGCACCCATTCACAACACCATTCTGCAACCGCACCACAAATGCCAATTTCCAACCACAATTTACCTGTACCCTCTACCTAACACTTACACTACCCGCCCCGGGTACTCGTGAAAGGGGTCCACTCTTCCCCCATCCACACCTTCGCACCATGCACACCACTCCGTACCACTTACTCCAACTCTCTCCACACACCTGTACTTGCACACCTGTGCTCTCACACCTGGTGCCACCTGCACCCTTCTCTCCCCAAGCGCATTCGCGCTGATCCACAACACTCATTACTCACACACTGTTCCACACACCTGTCCAGTTGCACACCTGTGCAATCACACCTGTTCAATTCTCACACACACGGCATCATCTCAGCTAACTACTCCCTTCTGAAACTTGCGCTTCCCAGTCGTCCCTTTAAACTATTGCGCTCCCTCGTCATTATCATCCACACTAATCTACCTGCGTCCCCACTACAGGTATCAGTCACTAACTAAACTTATCGTCACCTAATGTCATCTTCTAGATCCCTACAATATAACCTAACCCACCCGGGCTAGTTTTCACTGCCATCACCCCATAATCTATTGCTCCTTTGCCCCCACCATGGGAAGGATGGTGGATTTGCCATCCCACCACATCGGGGGTCTCTCACTACTAATTTTGCACATCAAATTTCAACAAATTAAAAATTTGGCCAATCACTGCCCATCATCTGCCAATCACTACTGCCAATCCTTTGCCAATCACCAAATTTTGTTTTTCTCTAATTTTGGGTCCAAAACACTATCCTCATCACACAGTCTACTCACTAATGCCTCTCGGTGCGCCAATTCCTGTCCAAAGCCCGGCTTCGTAAAGCCAAGCCATGAATGCTGGTTGTTCTGTGCCAGCGGCTGGGTGCGTCCGGCATTCGGTGCAGGGACGGGGGCTCACCCGTGCCGAGATCCCACGCACCATCTCGGCACGGAGCCATCCAATGTCCCGCTCTCGACCTGCCGGCACGTCTCACCAAAAAGCGGTCGCCATGACGACCCTTTCTATCCAGCTGCCCGCTCCGCCTAGTGGAGCACGGACGCGGCCGTTCAAAGCGAGGCCCAGCACGCACCGAGGGCCCGATTCGGCTATAAGTCGTTCTAAACTCTACCCCGTCTAACGTCGATGCTTCACCTGGACGCTTACACCCCGCAGCCCGTTCCTTGCTCACACATCCAGCCGTGCCCATGCTCCTCGTACCTTTCCTTACACACCCAGGTACACCCATTCCACTCACAGCCTTGGTCACACACCTGACCACCGAACACTTTGGCACACATTCGTTGCTCGCACACCTCACTAACACACCTCTTCGCGCCCCCTCCTCGGTCACTTCCTCTGTGACAATCACAGGTGTGCTCTCATTCGCACACCCATCCACGTGCCTCACTACCAACTCAAATGTGCCTTCCCACACACGCTCTACCATCCCAGGTGTGCTTCCTTCCATTCCAGGTGTACATCCTCGCTCACCTGTCACAACCAACTCACGCTCCGTTTCACTCTCACTACTCTCACCTCCACTCTCGGTCGCGCACTCACCCTTACTCTTGACAGCATGCGCTTTCCCCATGCACCCGTCCGTTACACACCTTTCTCGCGCACACTCTCCCGTTACACCCTCTGTAACACTCACCACACCGCGCTTCCATGTGCCCCCTCGCACACGCGCTACGACCGACTCATTCTCGCCAGCACCCTCACTCCTTGGCACGCACTTTTTCCTCACACACCCCAGAGTCGGACTTTCTCGCACACCTCCTTTTTCGCACACCAGACCTGTCGCACACTTCACCAACGGCCTCTCACGAACACCCGGGTCCATCTCGACCCCCAAGCTTCTTAAATCCCCTGGCGCATCATACGCACGACCATATTGGTCACCACTTACACCGGGTCCTCTTCCTCTTCGCTTCTCCTCCATCACCTGCGAATCCCTCATCCGGTTAATGAGCACATCATCACGATCCAAACACAGACTTTGGACCAATTCTTTTATCTCCTCTTTTATCTCTTTCTTATCCCCTCTCCGTCGCTTCTTAATTTCGCTCACCCCTTCTTCCACTTCTTCTAATTTCTGCTTCACCTCTTTTATTCCCCGGTACGTCTCCTCAAGCTCGTCCTCCAAGGCTACCTTGACCGTTTCCATGTGCGTCCTCACCTGCCGGTCCTTCGTCTCCATTACCTCTATCACCTCGTCCAACCTCGTTGTCAGTCCCTCACGTACCATCTGACATTCCCTCTTTGTCGCTATCAAGTCGTTTTTTATGTCGTTTTGTGTCGCTTTTAACCCTCCTAATACCGCAGTGTTCCTTTGAACCTGCTCCACTAACTCCGTTTGTCCCACCGTCAGCTGCTCCACCTCCTGCGTCAGGTCCTCTATGCCCCCTTGCAATTTTACAGTCCCCTTTCTCACCTCCTTCTCCATGTGCTCCTTACAGTGCCTCACCTCCTCGCGCACTCCTCCGACCTCCTCACTCACTCCTCTTCTGATCTCCTCTCCCATCACTTGCATCTCCTGCCCAGATGCCACCCTCATCTGCTCCATTTCCTCCCTGTGAGCATCCAGTTTGGTTTCTACCCCCATTCTGACCCCCTCTATCTGCTGCTCCATTTGTTTAACTTCCCTTTCCGCTTGGTCCCTCATGTCCCTCAATTTGCCTTCCATGGTGTTTTCTAACCCCTCTAACCCTTTTTGCATCCCTTCCATTTGATTCTCTTGAGCGGCCATTCTGTTTTCTACCCCCATTAACCCATTTCTCACCTCTTTTATCCCATCGTCTAACCCCTCAAAATTTTTGTCTACCTTCTCACCAGTACCCCTCGCTTCGTCCCTCATTACCCCCATTTGCTCACTCTGAGCATCCATCCAGTTCTCCAATCGCTCACTATTCTGGGCCATAAGGGCCTTCATTTTCTCCATAAATAGGCCCCAATCCATCGGCGGCGCTGCCACGGTCGCGGGCGTGGACGCCGTGGCCATCTGCGAGGCGCCATTTTGCGCGCCCGCAATGTCGGGCACAACGACGCTATTTTGTGCGTCTGCTACCCTCGCTGCTTCGCTCTCCTCCTGTCCCTCATGTCCCTCAATTTGGTCCTGGACCGACCCTGCCTCACTCTCCCCTACCGGACCCCAGCTGTCTTGGTCTGCCATAGCGCGACTTTCAAAATTCGGGTTTTTATACAACAAAACAAATTTCGGCCGTTATAATTTCGTCGAGCGCAGTAAACGCGCTCTGAATCGATTCTCCCTCCCTGGTTTGGGCCTAACAACGCGCGGGAAACGCGCTCCGAATCGATTCTAATTGTTACAAATTTGGGCCTAATAAATTTAGTCCCGGGTTCGAATTCCACTCCTCGACACCAATTGTTACTGACGTGGCTTAGATGTTATTTACCGAGCGGTTTTGGTATGACCACGTCTGCACAAGTTACCCGATTATACTCGAACGTTGACTAATCGCGCTACGCTAGGTCAATAAAGGCAATAAAGGAAAAGGACACACGGCTGGGTTTCAAATGACACGACACCCAGGGTTCAGTTCTCAAGACCTCCGGAGGAGGTTATATTAAGGCGGAAGGTTAGATTACAAGGACGAGAGGTACAGCATAGAAAGACAAGCACTTAGACACACTCTTATATTATTCCCAACAGACGACAGATAAACGGGACAAAAGGCTGACTCACACGGGGTTTGATGGCAAGAAAAGGCAGAATCGATGGCTCCAGGTGCACCTGGGCTCAAAGGTCAGAATCGACTCGGTCCGGTCCAGGGATGCGGGAAGGTCACAGCGCTCGGAGATGGTGACTTGTCTGCTCAGGCTGGGGGCGCATCTTACCTCACATCCGGTGAGTCGCTTCGTATATCCGGCGGGGAGTGACACGCCCTCGGCTCGTTAGCTCCGCCCCAGATGGAATCGGCACGTCGCCTCTCATTGGGTGCGTGCGGGGGGGGTTACCGGCTCCGCCCTTGACGGGGGACTGACAAGGAGCCCCTTCGTGGTAACCCCGTGGAGCGCATGGTCCGGAGCGCATTGTCAATGGCGGCTAACCGAGCCGGTGTGATGACGCACACTCCCCCGCGCAGCGTCGTTGTTGTTGTAATTGTTGTTGTAGTTGTAGTTGTAGTTGTTGTTGTTGTTGTTGTTGTTTGGGGAAGAAGATGGAAGGAGGTATGGGAAAGGTCCTAAACTCACTACTGGTGCCATATAATCACATTCTGGTGCAACGAAGAGTCAGAATTAATGGAAAGGAGTCCTTAACTGACATAGACTAAGAATAACTAGCAAGATGTCCGAAAGTTGTCTACGTGAGATGCGGTGGACCTGGGCACGACATTTAATGGGGGAAAAAGGGGAAGGTCGGCTCTACTGATTGTTGTTTACAGACAATGGGACTAGGGAATGGGGGATTGGGGATAGTTGGGGGGTATTGGGGAAATAGGGGAATATTTACAAGCGGATATGGAGGCCAAATTCCATATTCGCAACAATATATATATATATATATATATATATATATATATATATATATATATATATATATATATATATATATATATGTTGTTGTGGATATATAAATATATATATGTTGTTGTGGATATATATATATATATATATGTTGTTGTGGATATATATATATATATGTTGTTGTGGATATGAGAATTGTGTTTTTTTATTGTTGTAAAATATCACCCTCCTTCCTCCATTTGGTGTATAAAGGTCAAAGGTCGTGCCTGTAGTTATTCCATATACAATCACGTAGCAAATCATAGATCTCCCTGTTCAGTAGTTATCTCCTTATTATGTGTATTAGATTAAGGCTTTGTCTTCCATTAATTAACACTCCATTGCACCAAATTCAAATAAGGTAGATTCCCTTCACATTCCCCCTTTGTCATCAATTGCCAACTGCATTGGGTGGTTTTCTGCATTCGCCGCTGCTGCTTTGGGACCGTGGTTTTTACTGCAAGACTCCATTGAGCACGAGGTCATCTCGGAGCAGAAGGTGGGAGGAGTCAGCCCAGCGCCAGGAACAAGGCGTGGCCTTGCCAACGCCTCCTCTGGGGGCGGGATCGGTGGGCCCTTGCGGCCAATCAGGGCCGAGGCGAGCTCGCCGATGGGCGTGTCCTGGAGGCCGGCGGCTTGATCGCCCAAGCGCAATAAAAGACACGCAGGAAGATCTTTAAGAAGTCGGCAGATGCGTCAGAGAGCGAGCCCATCACGCAACGCCCCCCACAAGAGAGATGAGCTTTGACTCCACCACGCAGCTTTGACTCCACCATGCAGCTTTGACTCCACCACGCAGCTTTGACTCCACCACGCAGCTTTGACTCCACCATGCAGCTTTGACTCCACTACGCAGCTTTGACTCCACCACGCAGCTTCGACTCGCTGCTACGCGGGAACCAGTTTGCGGTGGCATCGGTGGCCGTCGAGGTTCAGGCCGACGTCGCGTGCGGGATCGAGCCCCAGCCAGCGTCCAGCTGAACCTTCCTCTCCCTCCAGCCATCCACCTCCTGCCATTCCTGTCATCATCTCCCGTGTAAGTGTGCTTGTAGTCTGTCTTTTGTCTCGTCCCTGGGTTTAAGTAAGACTGCAGTAGTTAAGCTAAAAATTGCACTGTGTCCTTCTGGTCCGTCCCTCTTTCTGTCTTTATTTTCGTATCCTTTCCTTCTCCTTGGTTACTTTTGACTTGTACATAATTAGTTAGTAATAAATTATATTTGTTCCTCCTTACTCTGCCTTCTTTCCTTTACATCCGTTTCGTCCTTGTCTTTTCCCAATTGAATACCTGTGGCACGATTTGGCCAACGTTTCGGAATCTGGTTAGTGAATGCTAATGACTCGAACTTCGGGTTGCTAAAAACCGCTCGGCAACTAAACCATCTAAAACCGGGGTTCGAGCGGGAGTCCCTCCCCTGCTTCACGGTCAGGAGTGGCACTCAGGTCCTTGGGACTTTTTGTAGACCAAATACCCTGGCTGCTCCCGACCGGAAGGAGCGTTGGGACCCCCAGGACTCACGTCGGTCAGTCGTGGACAAGGGGATTAATCCCCCCTTTTTAAGGGGGAAAGGCCGACGTAGAGATCCATAACAATTGGTGTCAGGAGTGGGATTCGGACCCGAAGCACGAATAGCGCGCTCAAAATTACGAGTGGCCCGAGATTTTATTTTTAATATCCCAAATTTAAAATTGTGCCATGGATGGTCAAGGCGATCGGATGCCGGTGGGGGAATTAGAGGGGTTAGGGGTAACCCAGGACCACAGGGAGGAAATGGAGGAGGAGAGCAATGGTGATGTGGTAGCGGGGGTATCAGGTGCCCTCGCGCACGTGGTTCCAGAGGCACAAAATGGCGGCGCTGCAGTAGTCGTGCCCGCGGCGCAAGTGGGAGGGATAGACATGCAAGCCCTCATTGCGCAGCTGCAGGCCGCCGTGCAAATGGGGATGGGAGAACAATTGGAATGAATGGAAAACAGAATGAGGGCTGATAGTGAGCAATTGGGAGCAATGAGGGACGAAGCGAGGGGTACCAGTGAATGGTTGGGCAATCAAATCGGGAGGCTAGGAAGCAAGTAGGAGCGAATCGGTAAAGTTGGGGATAGAATGGGTGACCGCATACAAAAATGTGGGGAGAGCGCACAAAAATGTGGGGAGACCATGGATCGCATGTTGAGCGAGAGGGTCCCGAGGGTGCACAACGAGGTAAAGCGGGTCGAGGAGCACTGGTTGAACGAAGTGGAGAAAAGCACGGGTAAAATGACGGGTATAGAGATCGCGACCCGTGGTATGGGGCAGCCGGCGACCGCTGAGGTAGAGGGAATTTTATTAAAGCCAGCGGTCGTTAAAGAAAAAGAAATAGTTAAAATCGGGCTTGTAGAGACGGCAGAATTAAAAAAGCACTCGCGGGAGGAAAAGATGGAATATGTACAAAGTCTAAGCTCACATCACGATCCCGTGCTTAATCCTTATAAAGATTTGCAGGTGCGCGTGGAGAAAAGGATCCCAAAGGTGAGTCATGCTGTGTATGGCGCTAAGAGGTTTTTCGGTAGAAAAGTGTTCGGCGCGAAGAGAATTGTCGCGCGATTGCGATCGATATGGCACCCGGGCGTTGGTGAAGGGTCCCGTGTGAGTGGAAATGGCACGCTTGTGAGGAAAAAGTGTGCGTCAAAGAGTGAGCATGTTATAAAGTGTGGGAGTGATACCGGGTGTGAGCGAGAATGCACATCGGGGTGTACGGAGTGTGACAAAGGGAGTGAGAGCGATACGGAGTGTACGTGCGAAAATGAGGGTGACACGGAGAGTGAGTTGGTGGTGGAGCGGGTGTGAGAATGCACACCTGGAATGGATGGCGAGAGTGTGCGAGGAAGCACACCTGAGTTGGTTGTGGCGCGTGTGCGGGAGGGCACACCAGAGCGCGTTAGTGGGTGGATGCAAGAGTGCACGCCCATGGTGAGTGTTACGGAGGATGTAGCGGAGGAGAGGTGTGGAACGAAGTGTGCGAACGACGAGTGTGTGCAAGAAGGTGCACGGGAGGTGTGGTGTGTAACAGGGAGTGCGTTGGTGGAATGGACGGAGTGTGTGGAATGGACGGGCGGCGTTGGAACGCCGGGCTTGGTGAGTGTGGAAAGGGTCGCATGTGCGTGTGGGCATGTGAGTAAGGCATCGACGTTGAACGGGGTAGCATTTAGGGTGACGGATAGCCGACGCGGGCGCTCGGTGCGCTGCGCGCTTTGTTGGGTGCGAAGCTTCGCGCGGATCGATGCTCCGTCACCCCGCTTCGGAGTGTCACGCACGATTCGGGTCGGGCCCCGCACTGAACGGTCGGAGCCGCGTCAGAGCAGCGATCGGCGCGATTCCGGGGGAGGGGAGCCGGTCGGACCTTCGCCCCCTGGTGGGGACGGGGTTCCGACCGGGCGAGCCTCGGTCGTCGGGCCGGAGACCGCAAGGTTCCGCGCCGCGATGGTGCGTGGAATCTCGGCCCGACCAAGCCCCCCCCCCCCCTGAACCAAATGCCGGACGGATTCAACCTGCAGGCGACCAAACCACCCGAATTCATTGCTCGGCTTTGCGAAGCCGAGTTTTAATGATGGCATGACGCACCGAGGCTCAGATATAGCGGACTGTAATGATGATAGTGTTTTGATCCGAAATTGAGAATATAGAATAAGATTTGGTTGGAATTGGATGAGCCAAATTGATAGTGGGAGATACCCGATGTGATGGGATGGCAACTCTGCCATCCCTCACAGCGGGGGCAAAGGAGCAATAGGTTTATGGGGTTTATGGCAGTGAAAACTAGCCCGGGAGGGTTAGGATAAAATGATAGGGATCTAGAGAAGATGACCATTGGTAACGGTAAGGTTAAGTAGCAACAGTGGACAGGTAGTCGGGGACATAGAGAGGGTAGTTGGATGATAATGACGAGGGAACGCAATAATCGAGGGAGTGCAATAATCCCCTCTTTTTGTATATTTTGTTTGTCTGGTTGATTTGTTTGTGAAATAAATGTTAGCTCTTTCACGAGCCTCGATTCAGTATACAAAACAAAAAAAAAACAAAAAAAAATATATATATATATATAAGGGGCGACGGGGAAGCGCGAGTTTTAGCAGGACACCAGGTAGGTCAGATGATGCTGTGTGTGTGTTTAAAAGTGTACCCAGAAGTGTATTGTGAGAAGGTGATTGTGAATTGTATTGAGCGTGGAAGTGTATGGAGCAGTGAGTGAGGAACAATTGTGATTGCACAGGTGTGCAACTGAACAGGTGTATGGAGCAGTGCATGAGTGAGTAGTGGTGGTTGTGTGTTGTGTTGAGCAAATGGTCCTGGAGGAATGAGGGTGAAGGAAGCACCAGGTGTACGAGTGATGGCACAGGTGTGCAAATTACAGGTGTATGGAGATTGGTTGTGTGGAATACATGGAGTATGGGATATATGGAGTATGGAATGGATGGGGTGGAGTGAGTATGGTGGAAACTGTGGAGTGGAGTGGATGGTGCGAAGGTGTGAATGGGGGAAAAGTGGACCCCCATTTGGAATACCCGGGGAGGGTAGTTTAAGCGTTAGGTAGAGGGTACAGGTAAATTGTGGTTGGATATTGGCATCTGTGGTGCGTGGTGGAAGAATGATGTTTGGATGGGTGCATTAGTGACGTGGAAATGGCTGGGCGTGTGGCCTGTTAGTGTGTGTAGTTGGTTGAGCACTCCGCCACTGTTAGGATGTCGGCCAGGTGAGGCCGCAGGTAGGCTCTGGGAGCCGTTAGAGTTGTGGATGGGGCCCGAGGATCCGGAGGACGGACCCGGGTAGCCCAGTGCCAGAGAGGGCACCGAGTGGGGAGAGCGCCAGAGGGCCTTCCCCAGTAGATAGGTTAGGATAAGGAGCAGGTAAGCACGGAGGGAACTGCAGTGGTGGAGGTGTGCAGGTGGGTAGACCTGCTGGGAGAGCCACACGACCCAGTCCTAAAATTGTGCAAAGGCACAGGGAGTTGAATCGGGGGAGTGAGACCCCAAATTGATGAAGCACCTCAGTTTGGTCAATGGGAATTTGGTTCTTAAAACCGCATAGAGTAAGATTGCCAATGGTTTGGCAGGGAAAGACCCCGGGTAGTGTAAAGTGTGTTCATGACATTTAGAAGATAGTTAGGATTGAAATCTCCTCGCACCATCCGCATCCACTCACCTGAGATGACGTGACTCCACACCATGCCAGGTTTGATTATTTTTACTGTGCAAATGTTTGGAATGTGAGACGCATCATGACGTGGGTGGGACATTGGGCTTTGTTGTTCCATCTCTCCCTCCTTATGAGGATTGATGATGAATTGGGTGATGGCAAATTTTGGTTAGAGGGATTGTGGGGACGAATTTGGTATAGGGAAAATATGGGGAAGACGTGACGGTAGCGATGAATTTGTAAATGTGTAGATTTTTGTACATATGGGGTAAGGGCAAGGATAGAGTAGGTAACAGGGGGGGGGTGACGTACGGTAGGGACGAGCTTTTCCACTTCGCTCTCCGTACGCATCTTGTCTTGCATTGCCTTGTTGATGTGTACCCTTGCGACCTTACGCCTCGCTCACCTGTCTTCTTTCCCCCCCCACCCCCCTTGTCTCCCACCCGAGGACTGTGCGCCACTGTGCGCCACTGGGCGCCGAGGGGAGCGTACGGGAGTCCGCAATTGTGTGCCCGAAACTCCCGCAACCAGCTGTCTGCATCGATGCACCACTTATGGACCACATGTCTGTGGCTGAGCACCACTTATGGACCCCACGGGTGGGGGCATGGCCCCTCTGCTGGAACCGGCCATGACGGCCCGAGATCTTGCTGGCGGACCTTGGTAGCATGGCACCTATGCCACACAGGTGAACCACTCCTCGTCGGCCCTGTGGGCCATAAATAAAAACAGACACGTTTTGTGCATTTCGTTTTATTATGTCCAAATAGGCCGCCAGTAAGAAGATGAAGAAAGACAACATCAGGAAGAGCATTAGCCAGCAGAGGGAGCCGAAGAGCAAGACCACCAAGGGTTTGTTTGGTTATTTTTATTATGAACTGTGTTGACTGTGCACCGATTGGTGCTTGATGGTGCTTTGGTGCGTTTTGGTGCTTTCTGGTGCGTTGATGCAGGGCAAGCTGTCTCCCCCCAAAAAGAACAATTACAGGTCCTGGGTTAGTTTTGTAAATACAAGTAACGTTAACTGTAAATAATGCTCCCCCATCGTTCATGTTGTAGTTTGAAAACCATTCCGCAATTCGGTTAGCTGTGGGCGTGAGTCTG
This sequence comes from Myxine glutinosa, assembly GCF_964187855.1. Lineage (NCBI taxonomy): Eukaryota > Metazoa > Chordata > Myxini > Myxiniformes > Myxinidae > Myxine > Myxine glutinosa. Next base: position 89,216,370 of record NC_136262.1, on the reverse strand, counting down.
TTAGGCAGGGTGCAATGGAGCAGCGGGACATATTTATTTGTGTTTTAAAAACTGTCACACTCAGGGTCAGGTTAAATGTAGAGGGAACTACACCTACGTGCCACACTACAGGTAAAAGTTTAATAGGCCCGGGACGTGCCTAAGAGGAGGAGGGTGCAGTGTTGTGGATATGAGAATTGTGTTTTTTTATTGTTGTAAAATATCACCCTCCTTCCTCCATTTGGTGTATAAAGGTCAAAGGTCGTGCCCGTAGTCATTCCATATACAATCACGTAGCAAATCATAGATCTCCCTGTTCAGTAGTTATCTCCTTATTATGTGTATTAGATTAAGGATTTGTCTTCCATGAATTAACACTCCATTGCACCGAATTCAAATAAGGTAGATTCCCTTCACATTCCCCCTTTGTCATCAATTGCCAACTGCATTGGGCAGTTTTCAGCATTCGCCACTGCTGCTTTGGGACCGTGGTTTTCGCTGCAAGACTCCATTGAGCACGAGGTCATCTCGGAGCAGAAGGTGGGAGGAGTCAGCCCAGCGACAGGAACAAGGCGTGGCCTTGCCAACGCCTCCTCTGGGGGCGGGATCGGTGGGCCCTCGCGGCCAATCAGGGCCGAGGCGAGCTCGCCGATGGGCGTGTCCTGGAGGCCGGCAGCTTGATCGCCCCAGGCGCAATAAAATATGCACAGGAAGATCTTTAAGAAGTCGGCAGATGCGTCAGAGAGCGAGCCCTTCACACAACGCCCCCACAAGAGAGATTAGCTTTGACTCCACCACGCAGCTTTGACTCCACCATGCAGCTTTGACTCCACCACGCAGCTTTGACTCCACCACGCAGCTTTGACTCCACCACGCAGCTTTGACTCCACCACGCAGCTTTGACTCCACCACGCAGCTTTGACTCCACCACGCAGCTTTGACTCCACCACACAGCTTTGACTCCACCACGCAGCTTTGACTCCACCACGCAGCTTTGACTCCACCACGCAGCTTTGACTCCACCACACAGCTTTGACTCCACCATGCAGCTTTGACTCCACCACGCAGCTTTGACTCCACCATGCAGCTTTGACTCCACCACGCAGCTTTGACTCCACCACGCAGCTTTGACTCCACCACGCAGCTTTGACTCCACCACGCAGCTTTGACTCCACCACGCAGCTTTGACTCCACCATGCAGCTTCGACTCGCTGCTACGCGGGAACCAGTTTGCGGTGGCATCGGTGGCATCGGTGGCCGTTGAGGTCCAGGCCGACGTCCCGTGCGGGATCGAGCCCAGCCAGCGTCCAGCTGAACCTTCCTCTCCCTCAGCCATCCACCTCCTGCCATTCCTGTCATCATCCCCCGTGTAAGTGTGCTTGTAGTCTGTCTTTTGTCTCGTCCCTGGGTTTAAGTAAGACTGCAGTAGTTAAGCTAAAAATTGCACTGTGTCCTTCTGGTCCGTCCCTCTTTCTGTCTTTATTTTCGTATTCTTGCCTTCTCCTTGGTTACTTTTGACTTGTACATAATTAGTTAGTAATAAATTATATTTGTTCCTCCTTACTCTGCCTTCTTTCCTTTACATCCGTTTCGTCTTGTCTTTTCCCAATTGAATACCTGTGGCACGATTGGCCAACGTTTCGGAATCGGGTTAGTGAATGCTAATGACTTGAACTTCGGGTTGCTAAAAACCGCTCGGCAACTAGACCATCTAAAACCGGGGTTCGAGCGGGAGTCCCTCACCTGCTTCACGGTCAGGAGTGGCACTCAAGTCCTTGGGACTTTTTGTAGACCAAATACCCTGGCTGCTCCCCAACCGGAAGGAGCTTTGGACCCCCAGGACTCACGTCGGTCAGTCGCGGACAAGGGGATTAATCCCCCCTTCTTAAGGGGGAAAGGCCGACGTAGAGATCCGTAACAAGTGTCAACTAATGGAAGACACAGCTTTAAACTAACATAGAATAAGGGATAACGATTTTGAGGTTCTAACATTTGCTAGGTGTATGCCGTGAATTAACTAAGGGGACGACCATCGACCTGGTTCTTAAAGGAGGTATTTACAACAATCATGACACTTACACAGGGTGATATTTTACAACAATTCTCAAATCCACAACAATATATATATGTATATATATGTATATATATATATATATATATATATATATATATATATATATATATATATATATATATATATATATATATATTGTAACGAATGTGGAAACGTTACAATGTGAACGTTACACAAGTACGGTAACACCCTGTTAATGTAAATAATGGTCGCAGTCAGCGTCCTAGTTAATTCCATGAACTTACACGCAGGTCACGATATATCTTTTAAATAGTGTATTTCCTTATTCCATGTAGGCTAAATATGTGTTTTCCCACTAGATTGACTTTGCATTGTATCAAACAAAATAAGCGTAGGCCCTTCCAATTTCCCCAAAATCTCCCTTCCAATTGCCTTCCGCATTTGGCCGGTTTTCTTCAAACCACCATTGGCCACGAGGTAGGGTTGGGGAAGAAAGGCATGTCTCCACCTCGTCATAAGAGGGAAGGAGTGAACCAGCCCTAACAGCCAATCAACACCGCGGGTGAGTGACCCGGTAGGCGTGCCCTCGGAGTCGGCGGCTTGATTTCGCTCGGTGATAAAAGCGACTGTAAGGGACTGCTTTAGGAGATGACTTGGAGATGACCCTGGGAGAGGAGCAAAGAGGCTGCACCAAAAGGAGCGGTGAGATGCGAAACGCTCCAAGCCAAAGAGGAGAGGTACTCGGCAAGGAAACCAGCTTTGGAGAGACGCGCTGAAAGGAGGGAGACGGCCCCAACCCCAAGAAAAGGAGCAGGTGTGCCGAACCAGCGCGTGACGTCTACCGCAGTGGAGACACGACGGAGGGTTTCCCGCCAAAACCGCGAGGAATTGCGAACTGCGGCCTCCCGACCTTGCCTCCCTCTCAAGCAATCCATCTCAAGCCTTACCTGCCCGCATTATCCCCCTGTGTAAGTGTGAACGTCCTGTCCTACTCATTGTCTTGGGGTTAGTAAGAATGAATAGTGTAAGTTAACGATTCGCTGTGTTACTGCTTCTTCCATCCATTGCTTTTGTGTGTATAATAAAAATCTGTTCTTCCTCCGTATTCTTCTTCTTCTTCTTTTTCATTCTCTTTCGGTCGCTTTAGAGATTTCCCGATTGAATATCTGTGGGGCGATCTGGTCAACGTCGGGTGGAATCGGGTTTTAATCGGGGAGTAACTGTTCGGGACGCGGTTAAATACACCACCGCTGCGGTCAATATAACATCTAAAACCCGCGTCTGTAACAATATATATATACTAGCAGAAGTACCCGGCATTGCTGGGCGAGGGAGGGGAACGGGGGGAGGGGGAAGGGGAGGGGGAGGAGGGAGGGGTGATGGGAGGGGGGAGGAGGGAGGGGGGAGGTGGGGGATGGGGAGGGGAGAAGGGGAAACAGAGGGGTAGGGGGGGGGAGGGGAAGGGGAGGGGGGGGAGGGATGGGGAGGGGGAAGGGGGAGGGGAGGGGAGGAAGGGGAGGCCCAGTCAACAATGTCCTTGCAGTTCTCATGGGAGGAGAGCAGCAAAACAATCGCGACATCATCCTGCATCTTCGCAACAACAGCACGAAGCGGATTTTTGGAGACTCACCGATCCTGTGATGCCCTGCAGTACCGGCGTGCCGGTCGGGGGAAGGGAGACCCGTACATTCCCAACCCGTACCTTCGCCCTCTCGACTCAAGCTCACTCGGACAAAAGCCCGAGTTACACCGTGAAGGCCCAATGGCCATGTCTATGCCACAAATCAAGTACGTGAGCGAGTCTGGCGCCCTGAATTGAAAATATATAGAACGCTCATACTCCGTGAAAGGTGTAGCCGCGGTGTCGCCATCTTGGTTAACACGACTCGACCAACTCGCTTCGCGGATCTCGTTTGTTTTGAACGTGTCCCAGATTTTAAAGGCTAGACAACTGTTAAAATGCCATTTTGTGCGGCAATAAACTGCTCCAAGCGATTAAGGAAGGGTTGTGGAAAGACGTTTCACAGCTGTTTCAAAGACGTTTAATTCATATCGCACAAAATCGACACAAAACACGATCGCACAAAAGGTGAAAAACGCAATCGCTTTTCGCTCTGAATTACGTGCAAACGCATGACGGAAATCACCATCGCCCAGCATCGAGTGCCAACCAAGATGGCGCGTGGTAGCTGCATCTCCACCATTATGGTGTGAATGGCAATGGTCATTCTATATATTTTCAGTTCAATGGTCTTCTTTTTTTCTTTTTTTTGTATACTGAATCGAGGCTCGTGAAAGAGCTAACATTTATTTCACAAACAAATCAACCAGACAAACAAAATATATAAAAAGAGGGAGCGGAAGACAAGATGGGGAGTGAAGGGAAGCACACAAAAACAACATTTGACAGCACGGAGATGTGTGGGAGGGAGAGGGCTTGGGGGGAGGAGGCGTGGGAAGGGGGGGGGGGGGGGTGGAGCAGTATAAAACACAAGGACACCAAGGGACTTCCAGAACAGAAGTTGGTATTTCAAAAAAGTGGATTTGGGGTGCAATTAGCGGGGGTAGAAAAGATCAAGGTTTTGGATGGGGGAAGATAAGAGATGGTGGTGAACAGCTGTTTTAAAGACCTGGAGGGTGGAGTGGGATTGAAGAGAGTGAGGGAGTTTGTTCCAGAGGCGGGAGAAAAGAGGAATGAAGAGTGAAGGTGAGCAGAGAGTGTTGATTTTGGCAGTTTAACCATAAGAGGGTTGCAGCAGATCTTGTGCGACCTGTAGGAATATTTGTTGGGATAGAGCCCAGAGAGAGCTGGGGGGGCAAGGCCAGAGAGGAGTCGGTAGAAGACGGAAAGACCACCAAGCTGCCTGAGGTGAGTGAGTGAAAGGCCCTTGGAGTTAGCTTCATCACGGGAGTCTCCAATGATTCTGAACGCTTTGGTTTCAACAGCGTGAAGACAAGCTAGGTGTGAGGCAGGAGCACAGGCACAGAGGGGAGAGCAGTATTCCATTGAGCTGCGGATGAAAGCCTTGTATGTGGTGAGGAGCTCAGGTGTGCCAAGGAAGGACTTCGCACGACAGAGGATGCCCAGTCGGCGACTGCTTTGGAGGCCAGATTTGAAATGTGGTTTTCCCAGGAAAGATCATAGCAGATAGTGAGACCCAAAAGCTTGAGTGACAGAACTTCTTGGAGAGGATTATTCAGAAAGTGGATGGGAGGGTTGTCCAGTCGGTCTTTTCGGAGAGACATCGTAAGAGTGTGAGATTTGTCAGGATTGAAAGACATGTTCCACTTGTTTGCCCAGTCTGTGATTTTGTCCAGGTCTGCAGAGAGTGAGGAGGCTGCAGACTGTCTATCTGAGGGATGAGGAATGGAGCGACAGAGAGTAGAGTCGTCAGCAAAGAGATAGAGAGGATTTTCAAGAGAGTCAGAGAGATCATTGATGAAGACCAGAAAAAGCACAGGGCCCAGAACACTGCCTTGGGGAACTCCAGCCTGAACAGGAGGAGGAGATGAGAGAAACCCATTCAGGGCCACACGTTGACTACGACTAGAGAGGAAGTCCTGCCAGCCATGCGTGGAGATTTCCATGGATACCAAAGGAGGAGAGTTTGGTGAGCAGAGCGGGGGTGCCAGACCGTATCGAAGGCACGTGATATGTCAAGGGAGACAGCTCTAATTTCCTGTTTGGCATTGAGGACCTCCATCCATTGTTGAGAAAGCAGAAGCAGCATGTCCAGAGTAGAGTGACCAGGTCTGAAACCAAATGATGATCAGAGATCAAGCCATTGGAGAAGCGGAAAGATTTCATATCTGAAGCAATGATGGATTCCATGACTTGCTGATAATTGGGAGAAGGCTGATTGGTCTGTAGTGCTAGGATCTGTTTTTGCACCTTTTTGTGCAAAGCTGTGATGTTGGCTGATTTCCAAGCAGATGGCAGATGACCTTGAACAAAAGAGAGGGTGAAGAGAACAGAGACAGGGAGTGAAAGAGCGGAAGAACAGGATTTTAGGACCCGTGGGCTGATGCCGTCAGGTCCAGTTGCAGAATCAGAGTCGAGGGTAGACAGAAACTTTTCCACCTTGTCAGAGGAAAGGACACAGAGTCCAGGAGCAGCTGGGTACGACTGGGTACGGTGGGTACAGAGAGGGATGGGTTTGGGACACAAGATTTAGAGGCAAACACAGAGTTGAGGCATTCAGCTTTTTCATGTGAGGAGTCAGCCGTGTAGCTGTTTGAGGTGAGGGAGGGGATGGAGGGGGAACAAACACCAGAAACAGATTTGACCAGACGCCACCAGGATTTGGAAGAGGGAGACAGATAAGAGAGTTCGGTCTTGAGAACGGAGAGATATTGTTTCCTGGCTCTCCTGAGGGTGGACACACACTTGTTTCGGGCTTTGTGAAAGGAAATGAGATTTCCTTCCGTTGGATTTGCTTTCCAGGAGACGAAAGCAAGTTGTTTTTGGGCAACAGCCTCACCACAAGATTCCGTGTACCATGGACGGGAGGAAGGGTATGACAACTGAAGACGAGATGGGATAAATCTGTGCATGAGAGAGAGCAATTTACTTGGAAGAATTCCCAGGTTGAGTTGATGTCAGAGGCGGTATAGATGGGAGACCAGTCCAGATGATTGATGGCTGCTTGAAGACCGTGCCAGTTGGTCTGGTGGCGAGGATGGAACATCACGTGATCGCTCTGAGCGAATCAGCGAGCTGCTCTGGCATATGCTGAGATTCCGTGTATAATGTTCCCTCGCTGAAATGCGCTGAGGTAAATATGAATAAAAAATATGGATCTCGTCAAATATTTTTAGGTCGGCCATGTCCTTCCCAGGCTCAATGGCCATGTCTATGCCAAATATCAAGCACGTGAGCCTCTCCGTATAGGAGTCTATCGGTAACATACACACACACACACACACACACACACAAACACACACACAAACACACACACAAACTGTGTTTATATATATATATATATATATATATATATATATATATATATATATATATATATATATATATATATATATATATATATATACTGTATATATAGATATATATAGATATGTATATATATATATATATATATATATATATACTAGCAGAAGTACCCGGCATTGCCGGGCGGTGGAGGGGAGGGGAAGGGAAAGGGTGGGGGAAGGGGAGGGGAGGGGAACGGGGGGGAGGGGAGGAGAGGGTGGGGAGGGGCGAAGAGGGGGAGAGGGGAGAAGAGGGGGAGGTGAGGAGGGGGAAGGGGAGGGGGAGGGGGGAGGGGGAGAGGGAGGGGGGAGGGTGAGGGGGAAGGGTAGGGGAAGGGGGAGGGGAGGGGGGAGGGTGAGGGGGAAGGGGGAGGGGAGGGGGAAGGGGAGTGGAGAGGGGAGGGGGAGGGGAGGGGGAAGGGGGTAGGGGGAATGGGAAGGGGAAGGGGGAAAAGGGAGGGGGAAGGGGGAGGGGGGAGGGGGAGGTGAGGGGGAAGGGGTAGGGGAAGGGGGAGGGGAGGGGGGGAGGGGTAGGGTAGAGGGAGGGGAGGGAGGTGAAGGGGAGGGGAGGGGGAAGGGGAGTGGAGAGGGGAGGGGGGAGGGGAGGGGGAGAGGAAGGGGAGGGGGAAGGGGTAGGGGGGGAATGGGGAGGGGAAGGGGAAGGGGGAAAAGGGAAGGGGGGGAGGGGGAGGGGGGAGGGGAGAGTCAGTCGGAAGTCATTGTCGTCAATTGAATGTCCACATATATTTTTTATTCCCTGTCAAATGGCATTGTCCGCATTCCGAACCCGGAAGTCGGAAGTCATTGTCATCAATAAATGTAGCATGTATGTTTCACTCTCTGTCACATGCCGTTGGTCCCATGTCAATCGGATGAAGTTGAAAAATTAACGTTCCGACATACGCTGATGACGTCATAATTTAAAACGCGAAGTTTTTTAAATTTTAAGGTGTGCTGTAGTTGCTCTGAGACGTACTGATTCCGGAATA
>NC_136262.1:89157681-89208181 GCF_964187855.1 Myxine glutinosa | reverse complement strand
AAAAACTTTCAAATCAAAACTCAAAACACATTTATTTCCAAAGTAACTTAATTGTATTTTTTGAAAAGTAGCTTTAAGTCGTATTCTTCTAAGATTGTGTAATGTAAGTTGTAGTCTTCAAGATATGTGGTGAAGCGCTTTGTTCATTTCATGCTAAGGCGCTATATAAATACTGTTATTATTGTTATTATTATTATGTACATGTATGTAATTTGGAATAGCTTAGATGTACACCATATAACTAATTGTACATTGCTATGAAAAACGGGTATGTTTTACATGCATACTCTTCCATTGCAAGTCTGGATTACAATTGCTGGGCCTTTTATATAATTACAATTTAATTGTGCATATGTATTTCTCCCGGTGCGCCTACATGAAAAGTTAAATTACTTTTTAATTTTCATATTTAAAATCAACATTTCTGTCATTTGTCAAGATGGTTTAAGGCAATCTTGTTATAATAATAGGAATTTATATCGCGTAAATAGCAGGAGCCTCTAAGCGCTTAGAAAAGAGAAGAAAGCCAACGAGATGAATATACAAATACAAATTATACAAGAAGAAAACCTAAGATATAATCAGATGTAGGCATTTTCAAATAAACGAGTCTTTAACAGAGATTTGAAAATGTTCACATTGTCGGCTTTGTGTCCATGCATGCTCGTCAAGAAAGTAAGACGCAAGAGAGCAAGGTAGTCCAGAAAATGATAGGCACTTCCTGTCCCCTCTTTCCCTTTTATTCCTTTTCCCCCTCTCCTCCCTCTCCTCCCCACATAAAACTACATTTCTGAACAAAGATTATTGCAATGAACAAAATCCGATTCCTATCTTGGACTAAGAGAAAATCATATCAAAAGCGAGGGGCACGGTGCAAATCACAAATTACACAATGTAGGCACTCAAATTTTGTACTAGGTTACGCACAATGTATACACACTAGCGGGCAGTGCACTAGTGCGCGGCGCAAACAATGGAAACAAAATGGCTTCTAATTCCGGGTTGTCGTAACTCTCTCTATACAGGGACTCTATTGCCACCCCGACCCCCGTTCCACCCCCTCCCCCAAACTCTGCCGGTGCCCATCAAGGTGTGGATGAAAGCCTTGCAGGTAGATATGAATTGAGGCGTGCCAATGAAGGACCTTGTGTGACAGAGGATGTCCAGTAGGCGACTGGCTTTGGGTGCCAACTTTGAAATGTGGCTTGCCCAAGAAAGATCATGGCAGATAGTGAGACCCAAAAGCTTGAGTGACAGAACTTCTTCAAGAGGATTGTTCAGAATGTAGATGGGAGGGTTGTCCAGACGGTCTTTTCGAAGAGACATCGTAAGAGTGTGAGATTTGTCAGGATTGAAAGACATGTTCCACTTGTTTGCCCAGTCTGTGATTTTGTCCAGGTCTGCAGAGAGTGAGGAGGCTGCAGACGGCCGATCTGAGGGATGAGGAATGGAGCGGCAGAGAGTGGACTCATCAGCAAAGAGATAGAGAGGATTTTCCAGAGAGTCGGAGAGATCATTGATGAAGACCAGAAAAAGCACAGGGCCCCCAAATATTCCTAAAGGTCACATAAGATCTGCCAGCAACCCTCTTCTGGTGAAACTGCCAAAATCAAGACTCTCTGCTCAACTTCACTCTTCCATTCCTCTTTTCTCCTGCCTCTGGAACAAACTCCCTCACTCTCTTCAATCCCACTCCTCCCTCCAGGTCTTTAAAACAGCTGTTCACCACCATCTCTTATCTTCCCCCATCCAAAACCTTGATCTTTTCTACCTCCGTTAATGCACCCCAGATCCACTTTTTTGAAATACCGACTTCTTTCCTGGAAGTCCTAGTAGTGTCCATGCGTTTTATACCTCTCCCACCCACCACCCCCTGTCCCACGCCCCCTCCCCCCAAGCCCTCTCCCTCCCATAGATCTCCCGATGTCCCTGCTCTCCATCTTGTTCTCCCACTCCCTTTATGATATGTTTTATGTTTTATGTGTCAGTTTGTCTTTTTGTGATCAATGTTAGCTCTTTCACGAGCCTCGATCTTATATACAAAAACAATAAATAAAAAAATCTTTTTCTGGGATTTGCACCACGCCATTTTATAGTCTTTGCTACTACCCTCAGCCATGAATGCCACTAGCCTCATACCTCTCAGCTGCCATTGGATGGTGGCCTAGCCCTTGGGCAGGGCAACCCACCCTGACCTTTCACCCACTTTGGATGACACGCTTTTTGCGTCATGGAGGTGTTTTACTGCGCTTGCTTGTGCCGATGTCCTGTCTGACCTTTTCAAGGTACAAAAAAGACAGATAACAGAGGGATAAAACATAAAAAGGGTGTGAAGGGATAGCAGTTTTAGACACACATGTGTGGAAGGGAAGACAACAGCTTTCTACACACAACGACGCATATCCCGACATCACAAACAAATTACCTCCGGCTTATTCTAATACCTGGCACTATGGGAAATAAGAATCATTATGTTAGACATGATTACCCCCTAGAAGGCATTCCCGCAACGCATGAATACAGAGGGTCAGGTGTGTAGTGTGCTTATAAAAGTTCCTTATGAAAAATAGCTCATTCGGAGGGTGAAGGATAAGATCCAGTTAGTGTTCATGAAAACCTTTTCAGATCTCAGTAATTATTGCACACTACAACATCATTTTTTGGGTACTGATCCATGGTGCTCCCCTTTAGAAATGCCTCACTGAAGATGTTTTTGTTGCCTTTTGGTTATCACATCTTATTTTGCTTTGCACCCGATGTCCCTCTGCCTTACCCCAGCTCCACCAAGTTGCATCTGGTAGCTTGTTAATCTCCTCAAATGCAAGCTATCTGATTACCTCCATGCCTTTGTTCATTTTTATTCTACCTATGAAATCTCCCCTTGATGTTCTTCATCCAATCCAAGAAATCCTCCCCTATCCAAGCTCTGTTAATCACCTGCAGTTTCTGCCCTCTCCTCCACTCTTTCATCATGAATTCCCTTGGTTATTACGTCCACCTGTTGTCCTACTGTCAGTATGTTCCCTATCTTCCCTCAGCCAAGTTACTTTCCTGCTCTTCCATGAGCCTAGACGTCACTGGAAATGTTAAATGAAAATTCAGTCTTTTACTCTGGTGGCTCACCACCACTTTATGTCATCCAACCATACCTAATGACAATATTTGCCTCTTTTTGCTGACCTTGTTCATTTGCCGTTGGACTCTCCAGATGTTCACTTTCCACTCTCTGCACTGGAGCTTTAGTTAGCCCGTCCCATGTGCAGCAGGAGACGGTTATTGTAATAGCTTCTGTGTATCTGTCTGTCTGTCCGTCTGTCCGTCTGTTTGTGTGTGTGTGTGTGCGTCCGTCCGGGCCGCAACTTTTTTTATCACTTGAGTTTTGTCATCAAGTTTTCAGCAAAGCTTTATTATGATCATACGGAATAGACAAATTAATAATTTTGTCAAAAGGTCAAAGGTCAACATCACCTAAAATCATCAATTTTAATCCAAATGACCTGAAATTTAAATTTACCCTTTGAGTTTTGTCATCAAATTTTCACCAAAGCTTTATTATGAGAATATGGAGCAGGGAAATTAATAATTTTTTCAAAAGGTCAAAAGGGCAAAGGTCAGCATCACCTAAAATCATCAATTTTCATCCATTTAACCTCAAATTTAAATTTACCATTTGAGTTTTGTCATCAAATTGTCAACAAGGCTTTCTTATGAGAATATGAAAAAGGCAAATGAATACAAACAAACAACAACAGGCATTTAAGGCCATTTTCCCTGCAAGAGCGGGGGTTAGCCTTGCGGTCCCCATGACAATCTTCTCCATTTTGCCCTATTTTCTGCATCTCCCCTTGTTAACCCCCTTGCCCGCATTTCTTCTTCGACCATCTTTAGCCAAGTCTTTCTCGGTCTTCCCTGTCCTCTACTTCCTTCTACATTCATTTCCATCACTTTTCTCAACCAGTCACTTTCATCCTTCCTCAACACATGACCAAACCATCTCAACCTGTTTCTCTTCACAGCATCCATCACAGGCTCTATTCCCATCATCTTTCGCAATTCATCATTTGTCTTCCTCTCTCTCAACGATACTCCGCACATCCACCGAACCATTCGCATTTCCACCCTTTCCAGCCTTCTTTGAAAGCTTTCTTCGAAAAATTTCAGCCTTCTTCGTTGCTTTCCAGCCTTCTTTGAAAAGGCAAATGAATAATTTGGTTAAAAGGTCAGTCACATAAAATCGTCAATTTTCATGTGATTGACCTGAAATTTAAAGAATTTGCATATCGGGTCTGGCGACAACTCGCCTTCTCTTCACGATGAACACCATGGTGTCTTTAATGCACACCAACTAATGTTGGCAGACGTTAGTTAGCCTGTTTTACATCCATCCGAGGGACAGCACACACATTGATGAATCACCCTGCCTGTGAAACACCAGGATGGCAATTTATAGCTGGGTCAGGATTCGAACCCAAGGCCAGACAGCTTGGAGGTGAGTGTGCATACATCTAGGACAAATACCATCTGGCATGTCTGGTCAAGCTGAGAAATCGCTACCGTAGTCTCACTCGCAAGGCAAGCCAAACACCTGAAAACACAGATGAGAAAATGAACGAGTCTCGGGCATTTGTAGAACTGACCAGCTACATTGAGAAATCTGTGGACTCTGGAACTCTCCTCTTCGAGCTGTCCGAGATCCACTTTCTGTATGTGAATGGTCTTGAGGAACTGGGCATCAAGAAACTAGTCAACAAGACCAGACTGAAGGGTCATTTGCTAGAATGCTTCCCAGAGGCACAAGAACAGTATGATGGGAGAAACACGGTTCTCATTTTCAAGGAAGGCATGAGAAATATGTTGAAGGAAGCTCTGAAGAATCGAGACTTCTCAGAAGATGCTGTTATCCTGGCCAAAGCTGCTACGATAGTCAGAAAAGACATCTTCAGCCATCAAGGCCTCAAATTCACTGGTTGCTTCCCTGCAGAATGCCAAGAAGACTCACTGCCCTCAAGCCTCAAGTCTCTTGTCTCCATGATCCTGAATGGTTCCAACTTGAAAGATCAAGACAAGCGTGACTCGCAGGCTTGCCTAACCATCGGCCAGTGCATCGCTTACAACACAAAAAAAAAAAAATTCTCGTACTGCTGTGAATACCAGACACACTCTGGAGTGTGAGTCACCGCTCCCCATCTACATTGGCATCAATGTGCATGCACTGAGCAGAAGCAAGAAACTCATCCAGCAGTTATACCAGATGGGCATCAGTATTTCTCATGACAGGATTATGGAGATTGAGGACTGGATCGCCATTTCTACCTGTGAATGCTTTGCAGAAGATGGAGTCGTGTCTCCTGCTTGTCTCCGGAAAGAGTTGTTCACTGTTGGCACCCTGGACAACCGAGACCACAACCCCAGCTCAACCACCTCCCGAACCTCATTTCACGGGACTGGAATCACCCTTTTCCAGTTGCCTACGAAGACCGAACCTGGTGTGAGCAGACCACCTATTACAATACCACCTTCTGGAAATGAAAAGCACTCTCTTCATGACAGCTACGCCTCTGTCCCAGCCATAGCTTTGAAGACCGCTGCTGTCGAGGTGCCAGAGTGTGACGTAGTTCCAGTCGAGAGCTGCTTAGATGAGGCCAGAGCACAGGAACACAGCTGGGTAGAGCATGCACTGCCACTTCTAGAGACAGAAAAACTCACCAGTGGAGATGCCATTGCATGGGCTGCCTATCATGCCTCTATGCAACCTCCGGTAGAAGATCCTCCAGCACAATGTGCATTCCTTCCTCTGTTCTATGAGAAGTCTGCCACTCCTGCTATGATCAAGCATGGCATGGATGTCGTGAGACAAGTTGTCGAATTTCTGAATCCAGGACAAATCCCAGTCACTACATTTGACCAGCCTCTGTTTGCCCTGGCAAAGTTTGTACAGTGGAAATGGCCAGACACTCATGGTTGAGAGAGTGCATGTGGTTATGCTAGGTGGTCTGCACACAGAAATGGCCCTCTGGAATACACTGTGGGATGTATTGCAAGTTTCTGGCTGGCGACCGGAATCTGGACGACCAGCACACAAACACAGCTAGTGGTTCCTTCTCCACAGGATTTTGCCTGGACCAAGGAAGGTATCACAGTCATGGATACCAGTTTGGGTGACAATTCCAGAGGTTTCCAGATCGTGCAGGGAGCTGATCAAATGCTCCTGCAAAGGAGACTGCGCTAACTGCAAATGTGGCAAAGCAAATCTGGACTGCTCACCACTTTGCAAGTGCAAATGTACTCCATCGAGGATTGCAAACTGTGTGTTACTGCAAGAGACATCACAGGACAATGCCACATACTTTGTAAGAAACTGTGACTGTTATTATAAACAAATTGCATCCCAACTCAACTTCATGAAATGGCCTACTATTGTCTCCGTAGTGTGAGAGAGTAAGGGAAATTGAGAACTACTTGGAGACCTACGAATAAAGCATAGTGATGTTATTTGCTTGAAAATTGAGTTTTGTCTGTACAATTCAAATTACTGTAGTTATTCTAATAAATGCCTTGGACTTTTTAATATCGTGTTGACTAGCACAAGGCCAGTTACTGAAATACATGATTCACTATGTCACTTTATTGGGTGATAATATTTCCCTTCCAGAAGAGGGTGGATGTTTATTTGAAATTTGCAATTTATTAGAATAATAACGGTCTTTACAATATTTTACAATGTATTGGTACTGTTATAATGTCCACAATAACATTCAACTACCTCAAAATCCCAAATTTGTCAACCACCCTGGGTTTCTTATGACTACCAGGACTCGAGAAAAGCTATATTTTGTCATCGATGTCGGCCATCTTGAATTTTGGTGTTTTACATGCAGTTTTCTTTTAACTCCGGAGGGCTCCTAGGCTAACATTAATTAATAGGCCCTAACGGAGCCTCATGTCAAATATTGTGCATTTATCCGCCTGGTAACGGTAATTTCACGAAGCCACCTGACTAGTAGGCAATGGGTTGGATCCCTCACAAAGTGTGTTGTCCCATTTATGGACGTTGGTTTGGGTGTCCCATTTCCCAGAATTATATAATAGGTGTTAAATATCAAACGCCGTCTTTCGCAAAGAGTCGGCGAGTTATCTCCGGTATCCTGAAAAATAGATTTATGCATTAATCCATCAGGGCACAATATATATACACTACATGACCAAAAGTATGTGGACACCCGAACATCACACATCTCATTCCAAAATCATGGGCATTAATATGGAGTCGGTCCCCCCTTTGCTGCTATTACAGTCTCCACTCTTCTAGGAAGGCTTTCCACTAGATGTTGGAACATTGCTGCGGGGATTTGCTTCCATTCATCCACAAGAGCATTAGTGAGGTTGGGCACTGATGTTTGGCGATTAGGCCTGGCTCACAGTCGGCGTTCCAATTCACTCCAAAAGTGTTCGATGGGGTTGAGGTCAGGTCTCTGTGCAGGCCAGTCAAGTTCTTCCACACGGATCTCGACAAACCATTTCTGTATGGACCTCGCTTTGTGCATGGGAGCATTGTCATGCGGAAACAGGAAAGGGCCTTCCCCAAACTGTTACCACAAAGCTGGAAGCACACAATCGTCTAGAATGTCATTGTATGCTGCAGTGTTAAGATTTCCCTTCACTGGAACTAAGGGACGTAGCCCGAACAATGAAAAACAGTCCTAGACAATTATTCCTCCTCCATCAAATTTTACAGTTGGCACTATGCATTCGGGCAGCTGGTGTGCTCCTGGCATCCGCCAAACCCAGATTGGTCCGTCAGACTGCCAGATGGTGAAGCGTGATTCATCACTCCAGAGAACGCGTTTCCACTGCTCCAAAGTCCAATGGTGGCAAACTTTACACCACTCCAGCTGATGCTTGGCATTGCGCATGGTGATCTTAGGCTTGTGTGCGGTTGCTCGACCATGGAACCCCATTTCATGAAGCTCCCGACGAACAGTTGTTGTGCTGACGTTGCTTCCAGAGGCAGTTTGGAACTCGGTAGTGAGTGCTGCAAACGAGGACAGACAATTTTTACCCGCTACATGTGTCAGCACTCGGCGGTCCCGTTCTGTGAGCTTGTGTGGCCTACCACTTCGCGGCTGAGCTGTTGTTGCTCCTAGACATTTCCACTTCACAATAACAGCACTTACAGTTGACCAGGGCAGCTCTAGCTGGGCACAAATTTGACGAACTGACTTGTTGGAAAGGTGGCATCCTATGACGGTGCCACATTGAAAGTCACCGAGCTCTTCAGTATGGCCCATTCTCCTGCCAATGTTTGTCTGTGGAGATTGCATGGCTGTGTGCTTGATTATATATACCTGTCAGCAATGGGTATGGCTGAAACAGCCAAATCCACTAATTAGAAGGGGTGTCCACATACTTTTGGTCATGTAGTGCATATATATATATATATATATATATATATATATATATATATATATATATATATATATATATATATATACAGTACATATATAATATATATACTGTGTATATATATATATACTGTGTATATATATATATATATATATGCCATGTGGCAAAGTATAGAAAAGAAGGAACATTCCATAGCTTGGAGAAAATGCCAAACACTACAAAATAAGGGGCATTCAAAAAATCTCATGTGCATGCTGGACTACCCTTGTGTTCTGCGGAGGAACCAAGTAATGCTCTAGAAAGGTTCATATAAAGTGGAGCCAATTTGATTCATACAGCTGCATGAAGAAGTAAATGTATTTTATTTGCCAGATGTAGACGCCCCTTATAGCTATATCAGCTATGCCGCTGCGCTCCCAGCAATGATGCAATTACCAGCAACAGCCTGCCGTATCTGAAAGAAGAGAAGGCCTAAAGCAATCGTTCCCCTCTTTGAACACTATATCCAGCCTCCAGTTAATTATGGTTGTTGAGTGGTGGATGCTCATAAGGTTGAGAGAGCTTCGGGGCACTCAAGATAAGACAGGACCATTACAGTGACTAAGGATCAAATAACCCTGGACAGTTCTCCACTATCTGCCTCATGTCACAGAACTTTCCGCCATGAGCAGCTAACGGAATCGAACGCACATCAGCAGGGGCTTTTTCTAACGGTAAGTAACATGGCTTCATCCACTCAACCAGCACTCCGCTCATCCGTCGTGGCTTATCCCAAATTCTCGGGACAATAAGCCCCTTATACAGCTCTAGCTGCCAAGTTGTATATACTGTACAATGATTGTTTTTAAGCAATATAAATTCCCTTTATGAGCAATAACCTTGCAACTTGATTTCTCATTGACAATTTCATGATCCAATGTCTGCTTGCCTCTTTCTCTTTTATTCCCTCCGCCACCAAAGGTGGATGGAGGTTATGTTTTCACTCCTGTCTGCCTGTCTCAAAGTCTGTCTGTCTCGCTGTCCATTTGTGAAGAAGATGTCTCAAAAAGTTGTGGACGGATTCGGACGAAATTTGGCAGAGATGTAGCGTATGTGACAAGAACGAAATGATTAGATGTTGGTGAAGATCCGGATTCGGATTCGGTTACTCGAATTTTTAAACTGATTCTTCACCATTGGGAGATGGGGCCAAAAACGATACATAGCAGGATATCTCAAAAAGTTGTGGACGGATTTGGACGAAACTTGGTGGACAGGTTGGGTGTCTGACAAGGATGATTCGATTCGATTTTGGTGAAGATCTGAATATGGACTCAGACATAAGAATTATTTAATTCTTTAAGTGATTCTTCACCATTGGGAGATCGGGACAAAAACGATACATAGCAGGATATCTCAAAAAGTTGTGGACGAATTTGGACGAAACTTGATGGACAGGTTGCGTGTGTGACAAGGACGATTCGATTTGGTTTTGGTGAAAATCTGAATATGTATTCGGATATGATAATTATTTAATTTTATAAGTGATTCTTCACCATTGGGAGATCGGGCCAAAAACGATGCATAATATCAGGATATCTGAAAAAGTTATGGATGGATTTGGACGAAACTTGGTGGGCAGGTTATGTGTGTGACAAGGAAGAATCGATTAAATTTTGGTGAAGATCCGGGTCCAGCTAGCAGAAGATCCGGATCATTCCGAGGTCGGGAAAATGAGTACCAGGTAACTGGTTATAGAGAGGCATTGATTGCATCAGCGGCAGACGCGCCCGCTGATAAATGATGCAACCAGCAGCCGGTGAACCACCCACATAACATAATATATAGATCGATTTGCACGAATGAATACCATCGGATCGGACACCGGTTCATAAATCTATCGATAGAGCATTCTCAATGAGCTTGCACCTGGCGTTTAGAAAATAAGAAATCATAATTCATTGTTGTGGTCTCCGTAACAAATGGCTGGCCAGGTGAGTCATTTATTCCCTCTGCCATTGCCACACTCCATGTGCTGGCACTCACGAGCACTCAACGAGACGCACAGCAACACGACCGTCCAAGGACAGATCCCAAGGCAATCTAAATGGAGACATCTCAAGCATTTCCTCTGTAATTAGTTTGACATTTAAAAATAATAAACACATACAAAGCTTGACGTCGGATTCGTCAATCGAAATGTAATCAACTGTTATCAACAACTATCATGGAGTAACCTGGAAAAAATCTTATAAAATTGATTAAATGCCCAGGTAGCCAGAGTCGGTCTGGCGTCGTTGGTGACCCACCTAGGTCACCTCTGAGGTATAAATGAAAAACGGTCTCCAACCCTAACCCGAACCCTAACCCTAATCCTAACCCTAACCCTAACCTTAACCCTAACCCTAATCCTAACCCTAACCCTAACCCTAACCCTAATCCTAACCCTAACCCTAACCCTAACCCTAACCCTAACCCTAACCCTAACCCTAACCCTAACAGCTGCATGTAAGGGCATTAAGAATTAACCAGAGATAATGTGGACTAGCAATCGTATGTAGGCCTACACCAGACCAGACTAGTCAGGCAGATGACCTCCTCTCTTAATTGTCTTTCCTTCGGCTGGATTCAAACCCACCTCTGGTGCTGAAATCAAGTGTTAACATGAAGCCACCAACAAGCTGTCCGTTTGGAAGCTTCAATCAGATGTTATGCATGTTCAGTCGTTCAATCAAGGGTTCATTTGTATTTCTCAATTGTACGTTCGTTTTGTTTGAGGTCTGGAGGGAGGAGGGAGGTGTAGCATGGGGACCTGCTGCACCAGCACATTGCGAATACTTCAAGCGTTGTGACGTCTTTAGTAACAAGGTCATCGTGTTCCATGTTTCTCAATTTTCTAATACAATAAAGCGACTCACATTTGAAACGTGACAAACACGAACGGCACTCGGTAGAGAGCATACCTCCACCAGGTTGAACAGTTTATGGTTTGTATTGACCTAATAGGCCGGATCTGCATTTGTACCTGAACCAAAATCGATTCGGCTTGTTCTTGTCGCCTAACCAACTCATCCAGCAAGTTTCGTCCGAATCCATCCATACAGTCACGTGAAAAAGTAAGTACACCCCATGTAAAGTTTTGACTTTTTCAACATATTTCAACATAGCTATTGATCTTCATTTCAACAATATTGATAGACAAAGGTGATATAATATAACAAATATCATGAAACATTTACATTTTGTAGTCCATTGTATAATTTAAATAAACATAAATGCAAATTTCGCATGTGGAAAAAGTAAGTACACCCTTGGCTCTAATAGGTGGTATTGCCCCCTTTGGCAGAAACAACCTCAAGTAGGCGTTTCTTATAACTGTTTTCCAGTCTCTGACATCGACTGGGAGAAATTTTTGCCCACTCCTCCATGCAGAACTCTTTCAGCTGTGCGATGTTTGAGGGGTTTCTTGCATGCACAGCTCATTTCAAATCCCCCCACAACATCTCGATGGGATTTAGATCCGGGCTTTGACTTGGCCATTCCAGAACCCTCCATTTCTTTCTTTTCAGTCATTCCTTGGTGGATTTACTGGCATGTTTAGGGTCATTGTCATGTTGCAAGGTCCACCTTCGGTTGAGCTTCAACTTTCCGACAGCTGGCCTCACATTATCCTCAAGCACCCTCTGGTACAATGAAGAATTCATAGTGGATTATATGATGGTGAGCTGCCCAGGCCCTGATGCAGCAGAGCTGCTGCAAACCATAATATTTCCGCCACCATGCTTTACAGTTGGTATTAGGTTCTTGTGGTCAAATGCTGTCTTTGGTTTTCGCCAAACATGTCTTCTGGTACTGTGGCCAAATAGCTCTACCTTTGACTCAGCTGTCCAGAGCACATTGTTCCAGAAATGCTGGTCTTTGCCTAGGTGTTCATTGGCAAACTTTAGTCTTGCCCTGTGTTTCTTTCTGGACAGCAAAGTTTTCCTCCTGGCACACCTCTCATGTAGATCAAATTTGTGCAGCCTCTTTCTAATGGTAGACTCGTGCACTTTGACATCAACAGTGGCAAGAGCTACCTGTAGGTCGCGTGATGACATTCTGGGGTTCTTCGAGACTTCTTTCAGCATCTTGCTGTCTGCTCTCGGGCTGAACTTGCTGGGGCGGCCTGGCCTGAACAAGTTGGCAGTTGTTTGGAATCTTCTCCACTTGTAGATGATCTTCCGGACAGTCGGATGATTGATTTCAAATTGTTTGGAGATCTTTTTAAATCCCTTCCCAGACTCGTAGGCATCTATAACCTTCTTTCTGAAGGCCTCAGAAAGCTCTTTTGATCTAGGCATGGTGACACCGCACACTTCAACAACAAAGAGCAAACCAAACGAAATGTCTGAGGTTTAAATAAGACAGGTTCCTCCAAGATCATCTCTAACGATGTTCTAATCATTTGCACCTGAGCTGGTGCACATGATTCTAATTTTAGGTATTTGAAGTAGTGATAAATGTCGGGGTGTACTTACTTTTTCCACATGTGAAATTTGCATTTATGTTTATGTAAATTGTACAATGGACTACAAAATGTAAATGTTTCATGATATTTGTTAAATTATATCACCTTTATCTATCAATATTGTTGAAATGAAGATCAAATAGCTGTATGTTGAAATATGTTGAAAAAGTCAAAACTTTACATGAGGTGTACTTACTTTTTCACGTGACTGCAACTATTTGAGATATCGTACTACTGTATATATCATTTTTGGCCCGATTTCTTAATGGTGAAGAATCGCTTAAAAAATGTAGGATCTCGTATCCGGATCCGGATCCTCACCAAGATTGAATCGATACGTCCTTCTCACACACCCAACTGGTCCACCAAGTTTTGTCCAAATCCATTAATAAAGTTTTGAGATATATCATGCTATATACAGTGCATTCAGAAAGTATTCAGACCCCTTCACTTTTTTCACATTTTGTTATGTTGCAGCCTGATGCTGAAATCGTTTAAATTCATTATTTCCCTCATCAATCTACACTCAATACCCCATAATGACAAAGAGAAAACAGGATTTTACAGTTTTGCAAATTTATTAAAAAGAAAAAACTGAAATATCACATTGACATAAGTATTCACACCCTTTGCTATGACACTTGAAATTTAGTTCAGGTGCCTCCCATTTCTCTTGGTCATCTTTGAGATGTTTCCACACTTTGATTGGAGTCCACCTGTGGTAAATTCAATTGATTGGACATGATTTGGAAAGGCACACACCTGTCTGTATAAGGTCTCAAGGCTGACAACGCATATCAGAGCAAAAACCAAACCATGAGGTCGAAGGAACTGCCTGCAGAGCTCAAAGGCAGGATTGTGTCAAAGCACAGATCTGGGGAAGCCTACAAAAAAAATTCTGCTGCATTGAAGGTTCCCAAAAGCACAGTGGCCTCCATAATTCTTAAATGGAAGAAGTTTGGAACAACCAGAACTCTTCCTAGAGCTGGCCGCCCGGCCAAACTGAGCAATCGGGGAAGAAGGGCATTGGTAATAGAGGTGGCCAAGAACCCGATGGTCACTCTGGCTGAGCTCCAGAGATCCTGTGTGGAGATGGGAGAAACTTCCAGAAGGACAACCATCACTGCAACACTCCACCGATCTGGGCTTTATGGCAGAGTGGCCAGACGGAAGCCTCTCCTCAGTGAAAGACACATGAAAGCCCGCTTGGAGTTTGAAAAAAAGCACCTAAAGGACTCTCAGACTGTGAGAAACAAGATTCTGTTGGCTTTCATGTGTCTTTCACTGAGGAGAGGCTTCCGTCTGGCCACTCTGCCATAAAGCCCAGATCAGTGGAGTGTTGCAGTGATGGTTGTCCATCTGGAAGTTTCTCCCATCTCCACACAAGATCTGGAGCTCAGCCAGAGTGACCATCGGGTTCTTGGTCACCTCTATTACCAAGGCCCTTCTCCCCCCGATTGCTCAGTTTGGCCAGGCGGCCAGCTCTAGGAAGAGTCCTGGTTGTTCCAAACTTCTTCCATTTAAGAATTATGGAGGCCACTGTGCTCTTGGGAACCTACAATGCAGCAGAAATTTTTTGTAGGCTTCACCAGATCTGTGCCTCGACACAATCCTGTCTCTGAGCTCTGCAGGCAGTTCCTTCGACCTCATGGCTTTGTTTTTGCTCTGATATGCATTGTCAGCTGTGAGACCTCATATCGACAGGTGTGTGCCTTTCCAAATCATGTCCAATCAATTGAATTTACCACAGGTGGACTCCAATCAAGGTGAAGAAACATCTCAAAGATGATCAGGAGAAATGGGAGGCACCTGAGCTAAATTTCAAGTGTCATAGAAAAGGGTCTGAATATTTTCTGTAAATGTGATATTTCAGTTTTTTCTTTTTAATAAATTAGCAAAACTTTCTAAAATCCTGTTTTCTCTTTGTCATTATGGGGTATTGAGTGTAGATTGATGAGGGAAAAAAAACAATTTAAACGATTTCAGCATGAGGCTGCAACATAACAAAATGTGAAAAAAGTGAAGGGGTCTGAATACTTTCTGAATGCACTGCATATAGTTTTTGGTCCTATCTCAATGGTGAAGAATCAACTAAAAAATTATAGTACCTGGATCCGGATCTTCACCAAAATCGAATCAATTCTTCCTTTTCACACACTCAACCAGTCCACCAAGTTTTGTCCGAATCCATTAATAAAGTTTTGAGATATATCGTGCTATATGTATATATCATTTTTGGTCCTATCTCAATGGTGAAGAATCAACTGAAAATTATTGTTTCCGGATCCGGATCTTCATCAAAATTGGACCAATTCGTCCTTCTCACGCATCCAACTGGTCCACCAAGTTTCATTCGAATCCGTCAATAAATTTTTGAGATGTCATGCTATATATCATTTTTGGTCACATCTCAATGGTGAATTATAATTAATAAACTAAAAATTATAGTATCCGGATCCAGATCCATATCTTCAAAAAAAGTCGAATCAATTCGTCCTTGTCGCACACCCAACCTGTCTACCAAATTTCGTCCGAATCTGTCCATAACTTTTTGAGCTATCCTGCTCACAGACAGACAATCAGGTGTGAAAACAAAACCTCCGTCCACCTTTGTTGGCTCAGGTAACAACGAAATTGATATCGTTTGAGACGCAGTGAACATTTCATTGTGAGGTGGGACGGCAAATCTCAAAGGTTTCGTGCTCTGAGCTTTGAATCGGATGAAAATTCCTAACGTAATGAAATAGGATTCAGCTACAAACAATCATCGTCGTGATTGGCAGGGCCTTTCATCATCGTGCGCTGTGCCCTTCGGAGTTCAGAGACGGAGGTTAAGAAGTGTGCGCAATCTGCAAAATCTCCACCTCGTCGACGTTAAAGTTCCCACGGTCTCTTTACCTTTCGGGATGAGTATGACATTCAATTTTCTTCCCTAAATAATTTCATTCTGCTGGCTCCAAAGTAAGCCCCATAGCTGCACTTCAATAATGATGCAACCAGCAGAACGATTTTGTAAATTAATTCCCTACAGGTACATTCTGACTTACGTCACAGTATATGTTCTGGAACATTCTAAGTGCCTTTGGAAGCTCCAATATGCTCATCCCCCGAGAAATCATCAGGACCATTTCTGCCTTTCCTCAATATGACTCCATTCTGAGTCATTTTTGTCACCTTGCTCAGAGCAATTAGGAATCAGTGTATCTGTTTTGCTTTGAGATTGTAGGAAATCGTTCTTACTTGTGAAAGTACACAGCCATGTAACTTTTGTGACTCACTCTAACACTTTGAGGTCGTGCCTCACACAATGAATCATTTCTGAAATACTCGGCATGACTCCCGTCTCTTCACTAATGCTCTGATGAGTCTAATCAAGAGAGAGCAAGTTGTCCTTCACAAACACATTGCTTGTATATCCGTTTCAATGAGGATGTAAAGTGAAGCGAAGCACGTGATAAAGAAATATTACTATATAAAGTGCCTTCAGAAAGTATTCACCCCCCTTGGCTTTTCACATTTTGTTGTGTTACAGCCTGAAATTAAAATGGAATAAATTTGGATTTTTTGTCACTGATCTACATATAATACCCCATAATGTCAAAGTGGATTTTATTTTTAGAAATTTTACAAAATAATTAAAAATTAAAAGCTGAAATGTATCGAGTCAATAAGTATTCAACCCCTTTGCTATGACACTTCAAATAGAGCTCAGGTGCATCAAATTTCCTTTGATCATCCTTGAGATGTCTCTACAATTTGATTGCAGTCTACATGTGAACAATTCAATTGATTGGACACGATTTAGAAAGAAACACACCTTTCCATATCAGGTCCCACAGTTGAAAGTGCATGTCAGAGCAGAAACTCTACTGTGAAGTCCAAGGATCTGTCCCGAGAACTCCGAGATAGAATTGTGAGGAGGCAAAGATCTGGGGGAAGGGTAGGCTATAAAGCAATTCCTAGAGTGTTGAAAGTTCCTAAGAGCACAGTGAGCTCCATCATTAGGACACAACAACAACAACAAGGAAATGGAAAAAATATGGAACTCACTGACGTGGATATGAATACGAGCAAAATGGGGTTCCATCGGTTTTATCACCGAAGCAGTAAATTGTGCAGCTCAAGTAAAAAGCAGATCTGAGAAAATCAATATTATTTCCGCTGCAGCCATCAAACACCTGGGTTGGGAGGGATTTTCTTCCAGGAAGATTAACAAAATATTCAGCCAATCAGGCCGTAGAAGCAGAGGGTCGGACTCTAAACAGTCCCAGGACTCACCCGCAGATTATTGAGAACCATCCAATGGATTGCAAAAAGTTTAGTTGCTCATGGGGCAGAGTTTACTAAATACATCAGTGATCTTACATCCAAACCGGATATCATCTGTGTACAAGAAACCTGGTTAAAATGTCACAACCGATTCAGGATTCCTGGTTACACCCTTATACGTATGGACAGAGCAAATGTGTTTGTGTTTGTCAGGCTTGATGCTCCCTTTTTGGAAAATGACTGCAACGCCCAGCTGGAATGTAATATCATCAAACTCCCCAACACAAGGGAAGTTGTTACAATTGTTAATTTCTACAATCCGTGCCTTCCCCTGATCTGCAGCAGACTCCAGGGGGTCTTAAGCAAGTGCGAAGGGGGTAACAGCCACAGTATTATGTGGGGCTCCAATCTCACCGATAGAAATGGCGAATGCATGGTAAACATCATCGATGGATTAGACCGGTTATTTTAAAATGATGGTACTGGGACCTTTGTGAATCCATCCACTGGGCAGTCTTCACCTCTCGACCTCACCTTTGTCTCCTCACCTGCAGCAGTGAAGTGCGAATGGTGTGTCTACTCTGACAGCATGAGCAGCGACCACTTTCCGGTGGTCACCAACCTTAAATTGGATAGGGACCCAGATAATTTGGACAGATCCCCCTCGTGGAACCTTTCCAAGGCCAACTGGGACCGCTTTTCGAGTCGCTGCTCTGAGGAAGTGACGAATGAGCTGTCTAACGAGGACATTGACAATTTTAACAGTAATTTAGTCATTACTATAAAGACCATTGCCTCGGATTCAACCCCCATCTGCAAAAGTTCAGCTGGTCGGAAAATCAAAGTCCCCTGGTGGAATGACGAATGCAAACAGGCTATCTGGGCTCGGAGGGCTGCTCTTAAAATAGTAAGAAAAATCCCTGTTGATTCAAGATGCCAAGGAGTTCAAAAGGAGAAGAGCTCAAGCCCAGCGAGCAATTAAATGTGCCAATATTGTGTCTTGGTGCTCCTTTTGTACATCCATCAACCCAGATGTCTCTCTTCAAACCATCTGGAGAAGAGTGAAATTTATGAAGAGTAGCAAAGATGGTGGGAGAACTATCCCCATGCTTATTTACAACAACGAAACCCTCTATCTGAACAGAGACAATGCCTCTACTTTGGGAGTTCACTTCTCCAACCCCTTTGGAGACTCCAACATAGACTCAGAGCTCAAAGCTCAAAAGTGACAACTTGATAATCAATACAAAGCCATCATCTATGACACCAACCCGGTAATTTCTACGCTCAACCTGGACTTCTCACTTCGGGAACGCAAACAAGCCATTTCAAAATCTCAGAATAGGACGCCTGGTCCCTGACCAGTTAACTTACGGGATGTTCAAGCACATGGATGATAGAGTGCTGGGAGTGTTCCTTGAACTTTTCAACAGGCTTGGTCTTTAGGAAAGCTTCCCCACAACTGGAAAAACTCCGTGGTCATTTCTATTCACAAAGTCAGGAAAGATCCCTCTAACGGTCTAACCCATGCTCCTACCGAATGATCGTGCTCATTTAGATGGTCAGTAAATTAATGGATAAGATGGTCTATGAACGCCTGGTCTTCTTTTTGGAAAATAACATCCTGCTGTTCAAGTAACAAAGTGGGATCAGAAAGAGTCGTTCCACCACTGACCACATTGTATCTCATGCCAATGACATCAGGAAAGCGTTAAACAGTCACGAGTCCCTATTAGGAGTATTCTTCGACATTCACAGGGTCTATGACTCGGTCCGGAAAGAAGGTCTCCTTTTCAAGACATACAGACTGGGCATCAATGGCAGAATGTTCTGGTGGATCTGTGACTTCCTATGCAATAGATCCTTCCAGGTGAGAGTTAGCCAGGCCTGTCCTTTATGTTCCCCTTGGATAATGGTATTCCCCAGGGTAGCTGCCTTAGTCCCACTCACATCAACATCATGATCGATGATGCTGCCTCCCCTTCAAAGTCCCATAGCAGGATATCCCTATTTGCGGACAACATTGCCTTGTGGACCTGGAGCAAAAGCCCTCACTTTGCGGCCAAAAAACTCCAGGCAGATGTCTGCAGGATCAAGCTGTGGGCCCAAAAATGTGGTTTCTCAATCTCCAGACTCAAGTCCAAATTCATAATTTTAACCAACAAAAGGAATGTTCAGAACATATTGATGACAATCAGTAGTTCTTCCAATAAAGCTTCCCCGGAGGTGTCCTTTATAGGAATTACGTTTGACAGGGCCTAACCTGGAACCCCCATATTAAAAAGCTTGCCGCCAAATGTGCAAAAGACTTTAACCTTCTACGAAGTCTAGCCAGCACATCTTGGGGAGCTCATCAGGAAAGTCTCCTTCTCCTGTATAAAACCCTCATCTGCTCCCAACTTGATTACGGCAGTCAGGCCTTTTGGGTCATGTGCAAAACCAACTGCCAAAAGCTGGAAACTATTCAAGCCAAAGCACTATGGATGTGTCTGGGCACCTTTAAAAGCATTTCGCTTTGTGCTCTCCTTGTGGAAGCTGGCGAGTTACCCCTGTCTCTCCGTTGGGAAAATGTCCAACTTGTTTTATTGGGCCAAGAGCGTTTCCACTGGGGACAAACTTAAAGGGTAAAGCGTTGTTCTCAGAATGTTGGGAGTACCAAGCTCTTGGCAGATTCTCCATCCTGCTTCCTTTTGGACTTGCGTGTGTGAGGGCAGCTAACTACGGAAATGGGTTTGGACTCCTTACCAATTAATCCCTCGAACATAATGGTAATTTGGTCCCCCTGGACTCTAGAAAACCCTCATATTCACTTGGATCTATGGGGGAAAATTGAAAGGGACGATGTCGTTGTAACTTGTAACCAGGCTGTGGAACATATCACCATGGTTTGGAGTTAATCCTTATACGTCTACACAGACGGCTCGAAAGACCATGCACTGGCGAGAACAGTGGCTGTGTTTTGCATTCCCGACATCAAGGTGATAAAGTCCATTTGGCTTTCTGATAACCTTTCGGTATTCTCAGCTGAACTCTGCCATCGTTTTGGCCCTCAAATGGATAATTGACTTCAACACCCTTAGCACAGTTACATTCTCCGATTCACTATCTGGTCTGAAAGGGTTGGAGTCCCTACAGTCTAGATGTAGGCATGACCTGGTTCTTGAGGTCCTTCACCTTATTAACCAGGCAATCTGGAGGGGCACGGTCATTGACCTGTGTTGGATCCCTGCCCTCGTGGGCATTGGAGGCAATGAAGCCTGCGATCAGGCAGCCAAATGTGCACTAAGGTCGGATTTTCAAACCCCAGACTCAAGTCAGAATTATTGGAATCTCCCGCGATGAAGCTAACTCTGACGGCCTTTCAATCACTCACCGCAGGCAGGTTGGTTGTCTTTCTGTCTTCTACCGACTCCTCTCCGGCCTTGCTCCCCCAGCTCTGTCTGTGCTCTGTCCACCAAATATTCCTACAGGTCGCACAAGATTTGCCAGCAACCCTCTTCTGGTGAAACTGCCAAAATCAAGACTCTCTGCTCACCTTCACTCTTTCATTCCCCTTTTCTCCCGCCTCTGGAACAAACTCTCAAACTCTCTTCAATCCCACTCCTCCCTCCAGGTCTTTAAAACAGCTGAACACCACCATCTCTTATCTTCCTCCATCCAAAACCTTCATCTTTTCTATCCCCGTTAATTCACCCCAGATCCACTTTTCTGAAATACCGACTTCTTTCCTGGAAGTCTTGGCTGTGTCCATGTGTTTTTTTTTTACAACTCCCACCCCCACCCCCTTCCCATGCCTCCTCCCCCCAAGCCCTCTCCCTTCCACAAATCTCCCGATGTCCCTGCTCTCAAATGTTGTACTTGTGTGCTTCCACCTCTCTCCCCATCTTGTCTCCCGCTCCCTTTATTATGTCTTATGTGTCCATTTGTTTTTTTTTGTCATTAATGTCAGCTCTTACACGAGCCTCGATCTTGTATACAAAAAAACAAACAAATAATCCCTCTAGGCCCGTCACAACTCTCTCATCTAATTAGGAACAACATCAACAAAAAAATGGCAAATTCAGTGGGAGACCTCATCCGAGGGGAAATGGTGCTTTAAGGTGCACCCTTTGGGTAACCTGGTCCTTGGTCTTGTTTCCTTGTCTCTCCCACAGAGACCACGCAATCCTTTATAGGCCCAGACGTGGACATTGCGCTATAAACTCCCATTTGCAGAAGAAAGGGTTTCACCCAATGGGATTCTGCAAGCGGTGTGAGGTCCCCAAAGATTTGAAACATATTTTCACACAATGCCTCGGTAAGTGGAGCCCAGATCGCACCTTTTTTCACTCTGCCCGAGAAATGGGGATCACATGATCAGGCGTACCGAATGCACTTTGCCAACTGAGCCAAAAGCACCCTTGACTCTGCAAATTGGCTTCAAATTTTATAAAAGAAATGGAGCTAACAATATAAAGTCACCAGTATTTATATTTTTGCTTCAGCTGATGTGTTTAGGTGGCTGGCATATATAGAGCCTCGCTGCTCTGAAGATGCCATCAAAAAAAAAAAGAATGAGAGGAAGAACATGGAACTACCCAGACTCTTCCTAGAGCTGGCCGTCCGACCAAATTGAGCAACTGAGCAAGAAGGACCTTGGTGAGGGAGGTGAGCAAGAACACAATGACCACTCTGACTGAACTACAGAGTTCCTTGGCTGAGATGGGAGAACCTGCCAGAAGGACAACAGTCTCTGCAACCCTTCACAAATCTATGCTTTATGGAAGGGTGGCCAGACGGAAGCCACTCTTGAGAAAAAGGCACATGACAGCACACCTGGAGTTGGCAAAAGGCACATGAAAGACTCTGAGACATGAGGCAAAATATTATGTGGTCCTGATGAGACAAAAATTGAACTCTTTGGCCTAAACGCAGAGTGCTACGTCTGGCAGAAACCGAGCACAGCACATCACCCATCTAACAACATCCCTACCGTGAAGTATGGTGGTGGCAACATCATGCTATGGCGATGTTTTTCAGTGGCAGGGACTGGGATACTTGTATGGATAGAGGGAACAACGAATGGAGCCAAATACCGGCAAATCCTTGACCCCAAGCATACAGCCAAAGCAACACTAAAATAGCTTCAGAACAAGAACGTGAAAGTTGTCAGTGGCTTTGAGTGGTTCAGCCAAAGCCCAGACTTGAATCCCATTGAGAATCTGTGGAAAGACTTGAAGATTGCTGTTCACCGATGCTCACCATCCAATTTGACAGCGCTTTAGCAAATCTGCAAAGAAGACCTGGAGAAACTCTCCAAATGCAGATGTGCAAAGCTGATACAGACATACCCAAGAAGACTCGAAGCTGTAATCACTGCCAAAGGCGCTTCTACGAAGTGTTAACGCATGGGGTTGAATACTTAAGTAAATTAGATGTTTTTATCTTTCATTTTCAATAAATTTGTAAAAATCTCCTAAAACATGTTTTCGCTTTGTCATTATGGTGTATTTTGTGTCGATCGGTGGTAATTTTTTTTCAATTTAATCCATTTTAAATTCAGGTTGTAACACAACAAAATGTGACAAAAGTCAAAGGGTGTGAATAGTTTCTGAAGGCAGTGTATAACTTTGAGCGATCCTTCCATCTCCTTCTAAAGGGTTGCTGCTGTCATAGAATAATAAATGTTACCGGTTGAACCATTACATTAACCTCAAAATCCCGCTTCTTCTTCTTTAATGGTGGAAAGAGGCCTTTAAAAACAGGCATCGTTAGGATTAAACACACAAATTTTTGTTCCAAGTAAATTGATTATTTTTTAACTGTATCATTTTTAGCTCACCTGGAACGAAGTTCAGGGGAGGTTATGCGATGGCACGTCGTCTGTCCATCAGTCCGTATAAACACTTGAAACTTCTTCTCCGAAACTGCTGATGGGTTTGCGACCAAATTTGGCACAAATTCTATTTGTTGTGTTGTGACTAAAGTTTGTTCACGGAATTAAAAATATTGGGATCTAAGGGGGTCTACCGGGGGTCAAAGTGGATCCAGGTTTGAACCCCAAAAATCGGAATTTGCTTTTTCCTCTGAAACTACACACAATATTTCAATGAAACTTTACCACAACCTTCATCACCCATGATGTACCAACGTGTTTGTTCACGACATTTAAAAAATCTGCCCCTTTGGGGATCTACGGGGGTGGGGGGGGGGGGGGTTGTCCCCCAAAATAGGTATTTGCTTTCTTCTCATAGACTACACATGCAATTCTGATGAAACTTGACCACAACCTTAATCACCTGTGTTGCACCAAAGTTTGTTCCTGGCATTAAAAAAATCGGGGTCTAAGGTGGTCTATGGGGGGCTTGCCCCCCAAAATAGGTATTTGCTTTTTTCTCAGAACCTACACACACAATTTTGATGAAACTTCACCACAAACTTCATCATCCGTGATGTACCAATGTTTGTTCAAGTCATTGGAAAAATTGGGGTCTGAGGAGGTACACGGGGTGGGAGGAGGGGGGGGGGGGTTGCCCCCCAAAATAGGTATTTTTTTATTTGTTTGTTTAAAGTTTTATGCTTATGTTAGTATGATTCTACATGCTGCCCTGTCTTCTAGCAATCATTGAAATTGGTTTAAAATACCTTTAGTCGGCGCAGTATATTGTTTATTCTACCAGGTGAGCACCTGGGGTATTGCCCCTATGTTTATTATTCTATGACAGCAGGAACTGCTAAAGCTTGATCATAGTGCTTCTTCTTCTTCTTCTTTGCATGACACACACATACAGACGTGCCTCCTACTAATAACAGATTATTTACAGCCAATATAAACTGTAACTATAATACAGTAAATGTAACTATAATCACTGCAACCATGATGTGTACCATTTGCATTCAGCTTTGGTCTCTCTCTCTCTCTGACCAGTCCTTAACAAGAATGCTTTCAAAACAATTTTTCATAAAGGTCCAATCAGAACTATTTCCTCTCCAGGATATTGACAGGACATGTTAAGTGTACAACTCTAGTCCTAAGCCGGAAGCGTTATTGTTGTTGGCATTCCAACTTCAGTGAGATTATGCATTAATCTATCAGCAATGTTTCATACATACATAATCCTGAGGTGGGTGCTTCCGTAGCCTTGTTCGTCAGACATCGACCTGTCTTCTGGCACCAGAAAAGGTCAGCCTCAGCAGACTTCAGTTAGAGAATCAGCAGGTGTGAATTTGGCCAAGGTGCCAGCATCCATTTGGGGCCTGCCATTCCAAAAGGTATCCTTAAGATTTTTATAAGGAGGAAATGCCAGCAGGTGAGACAACCGGGTTGACATCCGAAGTAGTGGAAAGCTATCCATCCTGGCTCGTGATTGGACGAGAACACTTAATGCATACAATCAGCACTGTCAGCTTTTGGTAATGGAAACAGCGATTTGAAATGCGAGGAGAGCATAAAACAGCTTCGTTGCAAATGGACCAAACAGGGCTCTTCGGTTATTGAGCACTGAATTGCCACTATTTGCAAAATTTGCTTGCTTTTTAGATTGTTCCATTGGACATGTAATTGAAATGCAAGATAAATTATATCAAATTATGTTTCCACAATACTGAAAATTCAAATGCCCAGGAGCTTTCCTACTCATATTTGTTTGGTTCACAAATCTGGGAGCTTTCAGCCACTTTTGTCTGATGGACCAGGGCTAGGTACGATCGAAGGACTACAAACTGATGATGCTTTCTCATGGTTAAGATGATTTGGCTTTTACACGAGGGACATGAGGGACATGCGCGCCTCAAAATAGCAGGGGTCCATAAGCTAGTGTACAAAGGATAGAAATCCCAGTTTATTGCTCAAAACAAACCTATAAACCCATGCCATGAACACATATACATACATATATACATATATATATATATATATATATATATATATATATATATATATATATATATATATATATATATATATATATATATATTGTTGCGGATATGGGATTCGGCCTCCATCCATATCCGCTTGTAAATATTCCCCTATTTCCCCAATACTCCCCAACTATCCCCAATCCCCCATTCCCTAGTCCCATTGTCTGTAAACAACACTCTGTAGAACCGACCTTCCCCTTTTTCCCCCATTAAATGTCGTACCCAGGTTCACCGCATCTCACGTAGACAACTATAGGACATCTTGCTAGTTATTCTTAGTCTATGTCAGTTAAGGACTCGTTTCCATTAATTCTGACTCTTCGTTGCACCAGAATGTGATTGTATGGCACCAGTAGTAAGTTTAGGACCTCCCAATACCTCCCAGCATCTCTTCCTCATGAAGCAACAACAGCGGCGGCGGCGCGGCGACGGTGCTCCGACGGGGTTACCATGCAGGGGCTCACTGTCAGCTCCTCGTCAAGGGCGGAGCCCGGTAACCCCCCGCACCCAATAAGAAGCGGCGGACCGATTCCATCTGGGGCGGAGCTAACGAGCCGAGGGCGTGTCACTCCCCGCTGGACATGCGCAGGAAGACGGAGGTGACGTCAGATGCGCCTCAGCTATGAAGAAGAAAGGACGCCACCTCCTAGCGCTGAGAATATACCTCCCCGCCTATCTGGACCGGACCGTGTGGATTCTGCCCCTGAGCCAAGGTGCACCTTGAGCTATCGGCGGCCTGCCCTTCCTTGCCATCAATCCCTGTGTGAGTCAGTCTTGTCCCGTTTGTCTGTGGTCTGTCGGGGCTAAGATAAGACCGTGTCTAAGTGCCCATCTTTCTGTGCTGTACCTCTGTGCCGTGTAATCTAAACGTTCTGCATAACCCATATTATATCCTCCTCCGGAGGTCTTGAGAACTGTACCCCTGGTGTCGTGTCATTTAACCCAGCCGTTGTGTCCTTTCCTTCATTGATTTAGCATAGCGCGATTCGGCCAACGTTCGAGTGTAATCGGGTAACTTGTGCGAACACGGCGGCCATTCCGCTCGGCCCATCATACCATCTAAGTCGTGTCCGTAACAATTGGTGTCAGGAGTGGGATTCGGACCTGGGACTAAATTTGTTAGGCCCAAATTTTGGAACACCAATTGTACTATTAGAGTAACAATTGGTGTCGAGGAGTGAGATTGGACCCGAGCGCGTGAAATTATAACGGCGAAATTTGATTGTGTTTTACAAAAATAAAAACCCGAATTTTGAAAGTCGCGCTATGGCAGATCAAGACGGCTGGGTTCCGGTAGAGGAGAGTGAGGCAGGGTCGATCCAGGACCAAAATGAGGGACATGAGGAGAGCGAAGCAGTGAGGGTGGCAGGTTCGCAAAATAGCGTCGTCGCGCACGAGGTTACGGGCGCGCAAAATGGTGCCTCGCACATGGCCACGGCGACCGCGCCCGCGACCGTAGGAGCGCCGCTGGTAGATTTGAACCTTTTTTAAATACAAATGAAGGCCCTTATGGCCCAGAATAGCGAGAAATTGAGGGAGGACATGGGGTCCAATAGCGAGAAAATGAGTGAGGATATGGGGGCAATGAGGGACGAATTGGGGGTCATGGGGGGCGAAATGGGGTCCAATAGCGAGAAATTGAGGGAGGACATGGGGGCCCAGATCGGAGGGTTAGGGAGTAGAATAGAGGGATTAGACAATAGATTAGGGGAAATACAGGAGGGGTTAATGGGGGTAGAAAACAGAATGGCTGCCCAGGAGAATCAGATAGAGGGAGTGAAAAATGGGTTAGAGGGGTTAGAAAACCGTATGGAAGGCAAATTGAGGGACATGAGGGACCAAGCGGAAAGGGAAGTTAAACAAATGGGGCAGCAGATAGAGGGGGTCAGAATGGGGGTTGAAACCAAACTGGATGCTCACAGGGAGGAAATGGAGCAGATGAGGGTGGCATCTGGGCAGGAGATGCAAGTGATGGGAGAGGAGATCAGAAGAGGTGTGAGTGAGGAGGTCGGAGGAGTGCGCGAGGAGGTGAGGCACTGTAAGGAGCACATGGAGAAGGAGGTGAGAAAGGGGACTGTAAAGTTACAAGGGGGCATAGAGGACCTGACGCAGGACGTGGAACAGCTGACGGAGGGACAAAAAGGACTAACGGAGCAGGTTCAAAGGAACACTGCGGTATTAGGAGGGTTAAAAGCGACACAGAAAGAACTAAAAGACGACTTGATAGCGACAAAGAGGCAATGTCGGATGGTACGTGAGGGACTGACAACGAGGTTGGACGAGGTGACAGAGGTAATGGAGACGAAGGACCAGCAGGTGAGGACGCACATGGAAACGGTCAAGGTAGCCTTGGAGGACGAGCTTGAGGAGACGTACCAGGAAATAAAAGAGGTGAAGCAGAAATTAGAAGAAGTGGAAGAAGGGGTGAGCGAAATTAAGAAGCGACGGAGAGAGGATAAGAAAGAGATAAAAGAGGAGGTAAAAGAATTGGTCCAAAATCTGTGTTTGGATCGTGATGATGTGCTCATTAACCGGATGAGGGATTCGCAGGTGATGGAGGAGAAGCGAAGAGGAAGAGGACCCGGTGTAAGTGGTGACCAATATGGTCGTGCGTATGATGCGCCAGGTGATTTAATGAGCTTGGGGGTCGAGATGGACCCGGGTGTTCGTGAGAGGCCGTTGGTGAAGTGTGCGACAGGTCTGGTGTGCGAAAAAGGAGGTGTGCGAGAAAGTCCGACTCTGGGGTGTGTGAGGAAAAAGTGTGTGCCAAGGAGTGAGGGTGCTGGCGAGAGTGAGTCGGTCGTAGCGCGTGTGCGAGGGAGCACATGGAAGCGCGTAGTGAGGAGTGTTACGGAGGGTGTAAAGGGAGAATGCACGCCTGTGGTGAGTGTTACAGAGGATGTAACGGGAGAGTGTGCGCGAGAAAGGTGTGTAACGGACAGGTGCATGGGGAAAGAGTGCGCTGTCAAGAGTGAAGGAGAATGCACGCCTGTGGTGAGTGTTACAGAGGGTGTAACGGGAGAGTGTGCGCGAGGAAGGTGTGTAACGGACAGGTGCATGAGGAAAGAGTGCGCTGTCGGGAGTAAGGGTGAGTGCGTTGTCAAGAGTGGAGGTGAGAGTAGTGAGAGTGACAAGGAGCGTGAGTTGGTTGTGACAGGTGAGCGAGGATGTACACCTGGAATGGAAGGATGCACACCTGGAATGGTAGAGCGTGAGTGGGAATGCACGCTGGAATTGGTAGTGAGGCACGTGGTTGGGTGTGCGAGTGAGGGCACCCCTGTGATTGTCACAGAGGAGGTGACCGAGGAGGGGGCGCGAAGAGGTGTGTTGGTGAGGTGTGCGACCAACGAATATGTGCCAAAGTGTTCGGTGGTCAGGTGTGTGACCAAGGCTGGGAGTGGAATGAGTGTACCGAGGTGTGTAAGAAAAGGTACGACGAGGAGCATGGAAACGGCTGCATGCATGAGCAAGAAAGGGGTAGCGTATGCATGTAACCATGCAGGTGAAGCATCGACGGTAACCGGGTTAGAGGTTAGGTCGACTTTTAGCCGAAGCGGGCCCTCGGTGCGTGCCGGGCTTCGCGTGCCGCGAGAACCAGCGGGGATCCGAGCCACGGCGGGTTCGAAAGGACCGCCGTGCGCGATCCACGCTGGGCCTTGCGTGGAACGGCCGCGTCCGGGCTCCACTAGGCGGAGCGGGCAGCCCGATAGGAAGGGTCGTCATGGCGACCACTTTCTATTGAGACGTGCCGGCAGGTCGAGATCGGGACATTGGATGGCTCCACGCCGAGGTGGTGCGTGGGATCTCGGCCCGGGTAAGCCCCCGTCCCTGCCACAAATGCGGGACGTATCCAGCCGCTGGCAGAAAACAACCCGTATTCATTGCTCGGCTGTAAGAAGCCGGGCTGTAGACGTGAATTGGCGCACTGAGAGGATCTAATAAGTAGACTGTAATGACGAGGTTAGTGTTTTGGCCCCGAAATTAGAAAAACAAAATTTGATGATTGGCAAGGGATTGGCAGTAATGATTGGCAGATGATGAGTAGTGATTGGCAAATTTTTGATTTGTTGAAATTTGATGTGCAAAATTGGTAGTGGGAGATGCCCGATGTGGTGGGATGGCAACTCTGTCATCCCTCACAAACGTGGGGCAAATGCGCAATAGTTATGGGGTGTATGGCAGTGAAAACTAGCCCGGGTGGGTTAGGTTATATTGATAGGGATCTAGCGAAGATGACATTAGGTGACGTTAAGGTTAGTTAGTGACAAGGATACCTGTAGTGGGGACGCAGGTAGATTAGTGTGGATGATAATGACGTGGGAGCGCAATAGTTTAAAGGGACGACTGGGAAGCGCAAGTTTCAGAGGGGAGTAGTTAGATGAGATGATGCCGTGTGGTTGAGAATTGAACAGGTGTGATTGCACAGGTGTGCAACTGGACAGGTGTGTGGAGCAGTGTGTGAGTAGTGAGTGTTGTGGATCAGCGCGAATGCGCTTGGGGAGAGAAGGGTGCAGGCGGCACCAAGAGTGAGAGCACAGGTGTGCAAGTACAGGTGTGTGGAGAGAGTTGGAGTAAGTGGTACGGAGTGGTGTGCATGGTGCGAAGGTGTGAATGGGGGAAGAGTGGACCCCCATCACGGATACCCGGGGCGGGTAGTGTAAGTGTTAGGTAGAGGGTATAGGTAAATTGTGGTTGGATATTGGCATTTGTGGTGCGGTTGCAGAATGGTATTGCGGATGGGTGCATTAGTGTTGTGGAAATGGCTGGGCGTGTAGCCTGTTAGTGTGTGTAGTTGGTTTGGGCACTCCACCACTGTGAGGATGTCGGCCAGGTGAGGCCGCAGGTGGGCTCTGGGAGCCGTTAGTGTCAGTGGGTGCCTGAGGATCCCGGGTGTGGATCGGGCAGCCCAGTGCCAGAGAGGGCACCGAGTGGGGAGAGCGCCAGAGGGCCTTCCCCAGGTAGATAGGTTAGGGTGAGGAGCAGGTAAGCTCGGGTGGCAACTACAGTGGTGGAGGTGTGCAGGTGGGTAGACCTGCTGGGAGAGCTACACGTCACAGCCCAGAAATTGTGCGAGGGCACCGGGAGATGAATCGGGGGAGTGAGACCCCAAATTGAAAAGCACCACAGTTTGGTCAATGGGAATTGGTTTTTAGAACCCATAGTGTAAGAGGGCCAATGGTTTGGCAGGAGAAAGACCCCGGGTAATGTAAAGTTGCTAAAGTCATTTAGGAAATAGTTAGGATTGATGAACCTGTCGCACCATACGCATCCACTTACCTGTGGTGAGGATGACTCCACACCTGTGTTTTCTTTGTTCTGTGTGCAGGAAATGAGAATTGCTGTGTGGATTGGTGAGACGCATCACGACGTGGATGAGACATTGGGGTGATTCCATCTCTCCCTCCTTAGGAGGGACTGATGATGAATTGGTGATGGCAAATTTTGATGTTGAGTTGGAGATGGCAAATTGTGATGAGAGTTGGAAATGGCAAATTTGATTGGTTAGGAGGGAGAGAAGACGAATTTGGTTTATGGGAGGAACGGGGAAGACAGTAGGGACGGTTGTTGATGTGTAAAGTAGTTGTTTATGGGTAGTGTTGTGTTGTGTGGATACAGTAAGGGGTAAGGGAGGGGCAATGTAGGTTACCTGGTGGGGGGGGGGGGGGGCGTACGGTAGGAACGTACCTGTCTCACCTGGTTCCCATGTGCCCCTAGTGTGCATTACCTAATGTTGCGTGCACTTTTGCGCCCTTACCACCTTACTCACTTGTCTTCTTTTTTTTGTCTCCCACCTCCGAGGATCTGGCTTTGGGGCAGAGAGAGAGGAGAGAGAGGTGCTGGCTCCGCAGTTGTGGGCCTGCACTTTCGCTGCTTGCTGCCTGGATCGATACACCATATGGACCACAATTTTGGTGGCCACCCACAATGGACCGCAGTTCTTTTGCGGGCAAGCACCACCCGTTGATGGACCTATGGGTCAACGTGGCACCTATGCCATACAGGTGAACCACTTTTAGTTGGCCCCCTGACGGCCACAGTACAGAAATGGACGCGGTTGGCGCCTTTCTTTATTTTTAAAGAAGCAAGAAGGCCAAGTGCACCACATGAAAGCAAGACCAGCGGCAGAACATCAGCCGGCTGCGACACCACCGGTGACGTTGAACATTTTATTGGTGCACCGGATGGTGCTGACTGTATGTATGGGGTGGTGCTTTTGGTGCTTGGATGGGGTGCTCTGCACATTATTAAAGGCCGTAAGGCCACAGGGCACTCGTGGGTTGGTGTATCGATGCTGGCATGCGTGCTCTCTCTATGCATAACATCTGCATGTGTTCCTCCAAAAACAGGTCCTGGATCGTAGTGTAAATATCAGTGTAGTCTTGTATAAATGATGCTCCCTACCGGCTGTATGTTTAGTTTGAGGATTCTTTCCGCGATTCGGTTATCCTGTGGGTGTGTTTCTGTGAGGAGAAGGGTGCAACGTCGCAGGGGGACATATTTACTCATTTGTGAACATCTGTAAAACTGTCGCACTCAGGGTTGAGTTAATAGTAGAGGGAACTACATCTGAGTGCCACACTAACGTAGGTAAAGATTTATCGGGTCGGGACGCCCCGAGGTAGAGAAGGGTGCAATGTTGCGGATATGGGATTCGGCCTCCATCCATATCCGCTTGTAAATATTCCCCTATTTCCCCAATACTCCCCAACTATCCCCAATCCCCCATTCCCTAGTCCCATTGTCTGTAAACAACACTCTGTAGAACCGACCTTCCCCTTTTTCCCCCATTAAATGTCGTACCCAGGTTCACCGCATCTCACGTAGACAACTATAGGACATCTTGCTAGTTATTCTTAGTCTATGTCAGTTAAGGACTCGTTTCCATTAATTCTGACTCTTCGTTGCACCAGAATGTGATTGTATGGCACCAGTAGTAAGTTTAGGACCTCCCAATACCTCCCAGCATCTCTTCCTCATGAAGCAACAACAGCGGCGGCGGCGCGGCGATGGCGCGGGGAGTGTACGTCCTCACTCCGGCTTGGTTAGCCGCCATTGAGCATGTGCTCCGACGGGGTTACCACGCAGGGGCTCACTGTCAGCTCCTCGTCAAGGGCGGAGCCCGGTAACCCCCCGCACCCAATAAGAAGCGGCGGACCGATTCCATCTGGGGCGGAGCTAACGAGCCGAGGGCGTGTCACTCCCCGCTGGACATGCGCAGGAAGACGGAGGTGACGTCAGATGCGCCTCAGCTACGAAGAAGAAAGGACGCCACCTCCTAGCGCTGAGAATATACCTCCCCGCCTATCTGGACCGGACCGTGTGGATTCTGCCCCTGAGCCAAGGTGCACCTTGAGCTATCGGCGGCCTGCCCTTCCTTGCCATCAATCCCTGTGTGAGTCAGTCTTGTCCCGTTTGTCTGTGGTCTGTCGGGGCTAAGATAAGACCGTGTCTAAGTGCCCATCTTTCTGTGCTGTACCTCTGTGCCGTGTAATCTAAACGTTCTGCATAACCCATATTATATCCTCCTCCGGAGGTCTTGAGAACTGTACCCCTGGTGTCGTGTCACTTAACCCAGCCGTTGTGTCCTTTCCTTCATTGATTTAGCATAGCGCGATTCGGCCAACGTTCGAGTGTAATCGGGTAACTTGTGCGAACACGGCGGCCATTCCGCTCGGCCCATCATACCATCTAAGTCGTGTCCGTAACAATATATATATATATATATATATATATATATATATATATATATATATATATATATATATATTGTTACGGTTCTCTACGCCGGCCTTCTTCCCCTTACCAAGGGGGTATTAATCCCCTTGTCTTTGCTGGGCCTTGGCGGAACCGAGACTTGAGACGTCCCTCTCGGACACACGCAGAGTAGGGTTTCGGGACCACTCCTCGCTCGTACCTAAGTCCCCGCGCTGCCCTGGGAGCGAGGAAACAAGCCTCGCACGAACCACGTGTGGTTTGAGTATGCCGAGCGGATTGCGTACACGTGGGCCGCGCAGTCGTAGATGTTGGAACCCGATTAGAGCGGTTCTACCCATGCCATGCTTAGTCAAATGGAGAAACCACAGGAATGATTGAATCAGGAAGAAAGGAAGAACAAACAGTTTAATTATTCCCACACGTATATACAGGTTCAAGGACGAAGAGACACAGAGCAATCCTTGAGCAGTCTTAACTTATCCCTTGGACAACGGGCCCGTCTCACACTCACACAGGGAATTGCAGAGAGGCAGGTGTTCCCCAACGCGCCCAGAGATGGTCCTCGTCCAGCTCTCCACGGTTCCAGGCACATCCTGCGAAGATGGTGGCAGGCGAAGGCAGGGACTCGTAGTGCGTCTCTTGAACAAGCAGATGATGGGGCGGAACGGTAGAGGGCGGACTTTAGCGCGGCTGGTGGTTACTCAGCCTTGTTCACTCTCGCGTCTCAAATGTGCTGTATTCGTTCTAAACGCTTCTGGCTGTGCCCGCGTATCTCTACCATTCGCACACGCGGCCAACTCGTCTTCTTCAATACACTCCGAGCTGGCTAGCGCGTGCGTTCTCGTGCAAGTGCATCAAGTTCATCAGCTTTCACCGCTTATCAAGTTCTTTCATACAAATCCTCCGATGTAAGTCCTCTCATACAAATCCTCTACAACGCGAGTCCTATCAGGCAGCAGTCCTTCTCATTCAAGTGTTCCCACGCTAGTCCTCTTATCTTTCTCTCCCGCAGCAAGTCCTCTTGAGGGCTTTTGCGCAGCGGTTTTTATAGCTACGCCCCCCGAACCTTCTGGAACTCACCCGATTCTTCTCACCACGCCCTCCGACGCCACGCCGCCGCCACCACCTCTGAGCTCTGATTGGCGGCTCGTGCTTACCGTCATCGCTTCTTCCGCACCACCTCGACTCCGCCCCGACCTTCCTAGGCCTGCCTCGTGTTAACTCGCCCAATGATCAACCAATGCTTAGCAAACTGGATTGAGCCTAGGGTGGCTGGGAAATCGGTGGCAAGTAAGGCCTATTCTCCTGGCTCCTACTCAACGCAGAACTAACAAAGGAAAAGGACTAAGCTCACAAATACTAAGACATTACGATACTATTGTGAGGCTACATGTTGCTTGTGTGACTAACTATGGGGGACAGACTTTAACCTTTATTAAACTCACTTGACAGACTCAAAACCGCAACAATATTGTTGCCATTCTGAGAATGTACATATTGATTAATAAAGTTTAAGGGTTTGCCCCCATAGTTAGTCCACATGCAACACGTAGGCCACCTTAGAACATTAGTTATGTCATAGTATATGTGTAGAATAAGGCCATTCCCAATAGTGATACCTGCGTTGTGTAAAATAAATAAGAGTAGGTCCCATTCATTTTGCGGCCCACCCTCCAATCGAACTCGTTGGGCAGCATCCAGTCTGCGCCCCATTTTTGCTATTGCCCCTTGCATTAGGATGCTCAAACCAGCCAAATGCCATGAGGTAGGCCTGGAAAAGGGGGTGGAGCGCGAGGTCGGGGTGTGACCACGTCAAGCAGCACGTCAAGGGCGGAGCCGGTAAGAGCCAACAACCAACCAGGGCTCGGGTGGAATGGCGTGAGGGGCGTGGTAAGAGCGCGGCTGGCAAATTCCAGAGGGTTCGCTGGGCGGCGCTATATAAACGCGCACGCAAAGCCCTTCCACAGGACTTATGCGCTTTACCAAGAGGACTGTCCAGGACTGGCACGATTCGCACATAACAGAGGACTCGTGAGGGAAGCCAAGCATTGGCATGATACAGGACTCTCATGCGGAAGAATTGATAAGGACTGGCTGGCGTTAAGAGTTATAAGCAAGGACTTGCTGGGAAAGCGCATTAAGGACTCGCATCAGTGGCGCATTGGAGAGGACTTCGGCGGGAAAGGCGCTTTGGATTGAACTGGATCGAGAGTGCATACAGCACCGGTTCTGCTATTACGTACGCGGCCGAGACCGCAGATATAACCGCCAAGCCGGTTCATTTGTTACGTACGCGACTAAGCCGCGAAGTAACCGCCCAGCCTAGCTTACCTTTCGCCGATAATTGTCCAATCCGCGCCAATGACATGTGGGGAGCTTTCTGCCGTCCTTCCATCTTGCTCATGGCGAGTCGGGGACCCGGAGAACGAGCTGTGGACATCATCCCTGGACCATCAACCCTGACCATCATCATCCCCGTGTGAGTGTGTCTGTGTGTGCGGGCCCGTTTGTCCAGGGGATAAGTTAAGACTGTTCTTAAGGCTGCACTGTGTTTCTTCTTCTTCGCATCATTGTACAAAGTGTTAATAAAACAATCTGTTCTTCCTTTCTTCTTAATCCGACCGTATTAGTGATTTCTTCCATTGGGTAAGCGTGGCACGATTCGGAACCGCTCGGATCGGGTTTAGTACCTGTTAACGGCCCGGATCACGGCTCACTATCACTCGGCGTTTCCACCTAAAACCGTGGTTCGGGCGGGGTTATTTCCTTGCTTCCTGGGAGGCGTTGGTAAATAAGGTAATATGATTAATTCGGCCTACCACCCTATTCAGCGCTGACCGGAAGGAACGTAATAGCCCCGGATCACGTCGGCTCGATAAAAGACAAGGGGATTAATCCCCCCTTGGTAAGGGGGAGGCCGACGTTGAGATTCGCAACAATTGGTGTCAGGGAAGTGGGATTGGACCCGAAGTGTGCCTAACACACTCCAAATTACGAGCGGCCGAAATTTTATTAACATCCAAAGTAAATTCGTGCCATGGCTTGTCAAGACGGTCGGATGCCGGTGGGGGTAAATGAGGAGATAGAGGAGGAATTAGAGTCAACCCAGGACCCCCGGGAAGAATTGGGACAATTGGGAGAAATGGAACAGGACATTGATGAGGGGCAGGTAGCAGGAGAGGGACAAAATGGCGGCACCTAGCACATGGCCGCGGCAGCCGAGCCCGCAGCGCCAATATATATGGGCGTCTTAATGGCGCAAATCAAGGCATGCTTCGTGGTGCAAAGTAAAGAAATAGATGAAAAAATGGACAAATCTAGAGCGGAAATGAAAGAAATGATGGACACCCAAGGGAATAAATTAAAGGAAATGGGGGGCCAATTGAAGGACATGGGTGGCCAGATGAAAGATAGGTTAAATAATTTGGAAAACAAAATGGGGGGCCAAATGAAGGACATGGGGGGCCAAATGAAGGACGTGGGTGGCCAAATGAAAGAAAT
The DNA here is from genome assembly GCF_964187855.1 of Myxine glutinosa. Taxonomy (NCBI): domain Eukaryota; kingdom Metazoa; phylum Chordata; class Myxini; order Myxiniformes; family Myxinidae; genus Myxine; species Myxine glutinosa. The sequence goes on along the minus strand of NC_136262.1, from coordinate 89,171,907 downwards.
TAAAGAGGGGTTAGTGGGGTTGGAAAACAGGATGGCCACCCAAGAGAATCAAACGGAAGGGATGAAAGACGGGTTAAAAGGGTGTGGTAACAGAATAGGAGGCCAAATAAAAGAGTTGGGGAAAGAAATAAAGCGCAGGTCAAGCCAGAAGGTCGGGGGGTACACGACGAGGTAACGCGAATTGAGAAACGCGGGAAGAGCGAGCCTGAGCAAGGCGCAGTTGAGTGGACCGGGGTAGAAATCGCAACATGGGATATAGAAAAGCCGACGGCCGCCGAATTGGAAAATTCTATTTCATGTGCGCCAGCGGTCGTCGAGCTTAATAAGGAAAAAGAAATCATAGTGGAAATTGGGGTTGAGGAGACGGCAGAGTTAGTACATGAATTGAAGAAAGAAATGGAATGTACTCAAAGTCTGCATTCGCATTGTGATGTCGTGCTGTCTAACCCCAATGGAAGTTTGCAGATGCGGTTAGAGGAGAAAAGGGAAAAGGGTTAGAGGAGAAGGTAAATAGGGCTGTGTATGGCGCGAAGATGTATGGCGCGAAAGTGTTCGGCGGGAAAGGATTTTTCGCGCGCTTGGGATCCCGATGTCACCCGGGCGCTCGTGGAAGGTCCGTGGTGCGCTGTGTGAAAGTGAATGGCGCGCGTGTGAGGAAAGGGTGTGCGCCAAAGCGCAAGTGTGTAACAGGAGAGTGTGAAACCGAGAGTGAGGGTGAGTGCACAACGGAGTGTATGTGTGAAGAGTGCGACACAGAGTGTGAGTTGGCCGAGGAGCATGTACGAGGGTGCACACCAGAGCGCGTGATTGGGTGTGCAACAGAGTGCACACCCGTGGGAGTTACGGAGTACGTAACAGAGGAGTGTGAGCAAGAATGTGCGTGAGGGTGTAATGTGATGATTGGGTGTGTGCAGGAGTGCACACCCGTGGGTGTTACAGAGTGTGTAACGGAGTGTGTAAGTGGTATGAGAGTGCCAGGGTGTGCGCGAGGATGTGTACTAATGGAGTGTGTGAGCGGCGTGGGTGTGCCTGAGTGGTGTGCACCTGAGTGTGCGAGAGAAGAGTGTGCATGAGCGAGTGCGGTAACAAAATGTATGGGGTGTATGAGAGGCGCTGGAATGCCGCGTTGTGCGAGTGAAAAGTGGGTCGCGAGGTGTGGGTGTGAGAATGCGACTCAAGCATCGACGCAGACCGGGTCAGCGTTTAGGGCGACGGACAGCCGACGCGAGCTCTCGGGGCGTGGTGTTCTTTGTGTGCTGTGGGGGCCGGCGGGGATCGTTGCCGCGGCGGTGTGCACGATTCGGGCCGGGCCCCGCCCTGTATGGTCAGTGCTGTGCCGTGGCGCAAGGGGCAAATGGCACGATTCCAGGGGAGGAAGGAGAGGTCGGACCTTCGCCCCCTGGCGGGCGCGGTGCTCCGGCCGGGGGAGGTTGGGTCATTGTGCCGGAGACCGGAAGGCTCCTCGCCGGGATGGCGCCTGGAACCTTGGCCCGAGTATGCCTCCTCCCCAGAATCGAAAATGCCGGACGGACCCAACCAACAGGAGACAAACCACCCGCATGCATTGCTCGGCTTTGCGAAGCCGAGCTGCGAGAATGTATTCCCACCCGACGAGGCTCGAGAGTAGTGGACGATTAGTAATGGCAGTAGTGATGGCGAATGGTAGCTTTATCATTCACCTCACGCATTTTTGGGGGGGTGGGGGCACATAAGCTTTAGTTTATGGGGACGGCAGTGAAAACTAGCCGAGGGCGGGCTAGGATATTGATAGGGATTTAGAAATGACAGTAGGGACAAGATTTAAGTAGAGACATTGTACAAGTAGTGGGGACGTAGTCAGATTAGGTGGATGTTAATGACGAGGGAAGTGCTTAGTGTAAGGGAAGACGGGAAGCACGAGTATTAGAGGGAAATAGTTAGTTAGATGATGTGTGTGTGAGTATGAGGATGAGCTTTAGGCGCAAATGAGGAATTGAGTGAAATTGTTTGTGGATGAACGTGGTGAAATGAGGCATTGGTCGTGAATGGTTGTGTGTGTGAGAATCTGGTTATTGGTGAACTTGGTGAAATGAGGCATTGGTCGTGAATGGTTGTGTGTGTGAGAATCTGGTTATTGGTGAACTTGGTGAAATGAGGCATTGGTCGTGAATGGTTGTGTGTGTGAGAATCTGGTTATTGGTGAACTTGGTGAAATGACGCATTGGTCGTGAATGGTTGTGTGTGTGAGAATCTGGTTATTGGTGCACTTTTTTTTTTTTTTTTTTGTATACAGAGTCGAGGCTCGTGAAGAGCTAACATTTATCAAACAAACAAATCAAACAAACAAGCAAACAAAGTATATAAAAAGGGGAGCGGTCGACAAGATGGGGAGAGAAGGGGAGGAAGCACACAAACACAACATTTGAGAGCAGGGACATCGGGAGATGTTTTTGGAGGGAGAGGACCTGGGGGGAGGCAGGATAGGTATAAAACGCAAGGACACCAAGGACTTCCAGGAAAGAAGTCAAAAGTCACCTCAAAAAAGTGGATTTGGGGTGAAATTAGCGGGGGTAGAAAAGATCAAGGTTTTGGATTGGGGAAGATAAGAGATGGTGGTGAACAGCCGTTTTAAAGACCTGGAGGGAGGAGTGGGATTGAAGAGAGTGAGGGAGTTTGTTCCAGAGGTGGGAGAAAAGAGGAATGAAGGAGTGAAGGTGAGCAGAGAGTCTTGATTTTGGCAGTTTAACCATAAGAGGGTTGCAGGCAGATCTTGTGCGACCTGCAGGAATATTTGGGGGACAGAGCCCAGAGAGAGCTGGGGGAGCAAGGCCGGAGAGGAGTCGGTAGAAGACGGAAAGACCACCAACCTGCCTGCGGTGATTAAGTGAAAGGCCCTCGGAGATAGCGTCATCGCGGGAGATTCCAATGATTCTGAATAGGTCCTACTTACCTGAGGAATTGAGTGAAAAGTGTAACTTGGTGAAATGAGGCATTGGTCGTGAATGGTTGTGTGTGTGAGAATCTGGTTATTGGTGAACTTGGTGAAATGAGGCATTGGTCGTGAATGGTTGTGTGTGTGAGAATCTGGTTATTGGTGAACTTGGTGAAATGAGGCATGGGTCGTGAATGGTTGTGTGTGTGAGAATCTGGTTATTGGTGAACTTGGTGAAATGAGGCATTGGTCGTGAATGGTTTTGTGTGTGTGAGAATCTGGTTATTGGTGAACTTGGTGAAATGAGGCATTGGTCGGGGATGACCGGAGAAAGTGTATGAGTGGTGTATTGAGGATGTGTGTAAGTGTGTTGAGTAATTGACTTGCATGGCGTGCAAGTGAGCATACTGAGTTGTGTGGAATAAATGGTGTGGAGTAAATGGTGTGTGGAATGAGTGGTGTGGAGTGCATGGTGTGAAGGAGTGGATGGGGGAAGATGGACCCCTTCACGAATACCTGGGGAGGGTAGTTTAAAGTTAGGTAGAGGGAGTAGGTAAATTGTTGGATATTGACATCTGTGGTGCGAGTAGTAGCAAGTTGTTGCTTTGAGGGGTGCATTAGTGAGTGGAATGGCTGGGCGTGTGGGCTTAATTAGTGAGTATGGTTAAATGGGCACCCCGCCACTGGTAGTCTGTTGGCCAGGTGAGGCCGCAGGTAGGCTCTGGAAGCCAGGTAGTGTTCAGTGTAGAGTTCAGTGGGGCCCGAGGATTCTAAGAGAGGACCCGGGTAGCCCAATGCCAGAGAGGGCATCAGCGGGGTGAGAGAGCCAGGAGGGCCTTCCCCAAGTTAGGGTAGTCGCAGGAGCTAGGCAAGCTCGGGTGGCAACTTCAGTGGCGGAGGTGTGCAGGTAAGTAGGACCTGCTGGTAGAGCCACACGACCCAGCCCCGAAATTGTGCGAGGGCACAGTAGGAAAAATTGGGGGAGTGAGACCCCAAATTGGAAGGCACCACAGGATGGTCAATGGGAATTGGTTTTTAGAACCACATAGTGTAAAGAGGCCAATTGGATTGGAAGGGCAAGACCCCGGGTAGTGTAACTGTGTTAATGTTATTAGAAGGATAGTTAGGATGAAATCTCTTCGCACCATACACATCCACTCACCAAGGTGGCCGAACTCCGCACCAGGTTTTGCAAATGATTTGGAATGAAAGACGCATCATGACGTGGGTGAGACATTGTGTTTATTCCATCCCTTCCTTCCTGGGAGGGATTGGGAACGAATTTGGTATAGAGGGGGGATAGGAGACAAGACGGTAGAGACAGAATTTGTAAAGTGTAAATACGGGGAGGGGCAAGGATAGAGTAGGTTGACATTGGGGGTGACGAACGGCTAGGGACGAGCTTTCTCCGCTCGCTATCCCGCGCCCCTCATGTTGCATTACCTTGTATTGACGTGTACCCTTGTGCCCTTGCCCCTGCTAACCTCTGCTTTGTCTTTCCTCCCCACCCATGGACCCATTATCTTTTGTTGAGGGGAGTGTGCAGGTATCCTGAGCTGTGCGGCTGCACCTTTGTGCTGCACACTGCTACCTGTTGCCTGCACCGGTACACCAATGGACCACACGTTCTGTGGCCTGGCACCCTTGCTGGGGCAGACAATCGCGACAAACGTTATCTTGCCCTGCGTACCACTGTGTTTTTAAGTGGCATTAATGCCATGCAGTCGGACCACCTAAGTTGGCCCTGCTGGCCGGAATATAAACGGACACGGTTTGTGCCTTTTTATTAATTTCTTTGGTGTGTCAGGAAACGAAGACTGTAAGCTTTGATGATGGCACACTGAAGATGAAGTAAGAAGACGTCACGGCCCACAGCCAAACAAGCACAAGACATCACTGATAATGGTTGAAATGTGATGATTGTGCATGGTTGAAATGTGATGATTGTGCATTGTTGAAATGTGATTGTGCATTTTGGTGCCTTTTTGTGCATTTTTATTTTATTTTTGTGCATATGGGTGTATGGTGTATTGGTGCAGTGCATTGCATTTGTGTTTCTCCTTCTCAAAATTTATATTCTCTTCCCACAAAAGGTCCTGGGTTGTAGTATTGTAAACAATTAGTAGTCTTGTAAATAACATGCTCCCCACCGGCTTTATGTATAGTTTGTGAATTCTTTCCGTAATTCGGTTAATTGTGGGCGTGAGTCTGTTAGTTAGTACACAACGCAGTAGGTGGGACATATCTAGTGTTTAAAACTGTCGCACACAGGGTGTTAGAGTAAATGTAGAGGGAAACTACACCTCAGTGTCACACTAATTAAAAAGTAGTCCTGACCCTTGCATCAGAACCGATTGGGCTCACTGGTGTGTGGGTCCGGCTTGGGGACGAGCCTGGCGAAGGAGGGGTGCAGTGTTGCGGTTCTGAGAATGTACATATTGATTAATAAAGGTCAAAGGTTTTGCCCCCATAGTTAGTCCACATGCAACACGTAGGCCACCTTAGAACATTAGTTATGTCATAGTATATGTGTAGAATAAGGCCAGATCCAATAGTGATACCTGCGTTGTGTAAAAGAAATAAGAGTAGGTCCTATTCATTTCGTGGCCCACCCTCCAATCGACCTCGTTGGGCAGCATCCAGTCTGCGCCCCATTTTTGCTATTGCCCTTGCATTAGGATGCTCAAACCAGCCAAATTCCATGAGGTAGGCCTGGAAAAGGGGGTGGAGCGCGAGTTTGGGGTGTGGCCACATCAAGCAGCACGTCAAGGCCGGAGCCGGTAAGAGCCAACAACCAACCAGGGCTCGGGTGGAATGGCGTGAGGGGCGTGGTAAGAGCGCGGCTGGCAAATTACAGAGGGTTCGCTGGGCGGCACTATATAAACGCGCATGCAAAACCCTTCCACAGGACTTATGCGCTTTACCAAGAGGACTGTCCAGGACTGGCACGATTCATGCATTACAGAGGACTCGTGAGGGAAGCCAAGCATTGGCATGATACAGGACTCTCGTGCGGGAGAATTGATAAGGACTGGCTGGCGTTAAGAGTTATAAGCAAGGACTTGCTGGGAAAGCGCATTAAGGACTCGCATCAGTGGCGCATTGGAGAGGACTTCGGCGGGAAAGGCGCTTTGGATTGAACTGGATCGAGAGTGCATACAGCACCGGTTCTGCTATTATGTACGCGGCCGAGACCGCAGGTATAACCGCCAAGCCGGTTCGTTTATTACGTACGCGGCTAAGCCGCGAAGTAACCGCCCAGCCTAGCTTACCTTTCGCCGATAATTGTCCGATCCACGCCAACGACATGTGGGGAGCTTTCTGCCGTCCTTCCCTCTTCTTCACGTCGAGTCGGGGACCCGGAGAACGAGCTGTGGACATCATCCCTGGACCATCAACCCTGACCATCTACATCCCCGTGTGGGTGTGTCTGTGTGTGCGGGCCTGTTTGTCCAGGGGATAAGTTAAGACTGTTCTTAAGGCTGCACTGTGTTTCTTCTTCTTCGCATCATTGTACAAAGTGTTAATAAACCAATCTGTTCTTCCTTTCTTCTTAATCCGACCGTATTAGTGATTTCTTCCATTCGGTAAGCATGGCACGATTCAGAACTGCTCGGATCGGGTTTAGTACCTGTTAACGGCCCGGATCACGGCTCGCTATCGCTCGGCATTTCCACCAAAAACCGTGGTTCGGGCGGGGTTATTTCCTTGCTTCCTGGGAGGCGCTGGAAATAAGGTAATAGGAATAATTCGGCCTACCACCCTATTCAGCGCTGACCAGAAGGAATGTAATAGCCCCGGATCACGTCGGCTCTATAAAAGACAAGGGGATTAATCCCCCCTTGGTAAGGGGGAGGCCGGCGTTGAGATCCGCAACAATATATATATATATATATATATATATATATATATATATATATATATATATATATATATATATATATTGTTGCGGAGATGAGGACTGTATATTGTTTGATTGTGTGCTGTACTATTATTATTATTGTTTATTCTGCGCCCCCCTACCTCCGGAGCTGTGTAAAGGTGAAAGGGCATCCCATAATTAGTCCACAAGCATACACATCAGCCAAGTAATAGAATACCCCTGTTGATAGTTATCTCTTATTCTGTGTTTTAGAGTAAGGCTGTGTCTCCCATTAATTGAAGTACTCCATTGCACCAGTGAAAGAGAATAGATCCCCTTTCCTTCCCATCCCCAAAATCTCCATTTCCTTTTACACCCCCTTCCGTCATTGCCGGGCCTCGATTGCCGAATTACCTCCCCTCCAATAACCGCCATTGAACCTGTGCTCTCGTCGGAGAAGAAAGGCGTGCCCGCCCGTCGTCATCAAGGGCGGAGCCAGAGGGTCGCGCGACCAACCAGGGCCGAGGTGAGCACCCCGATGGGCGTGTCCAAAAGGCCGGCGGCTTAATCGCCGGAGGCGTTATAAAGGCGCGCACGCAGGAAGCAAGAGAGTTGGTCCCCAAGAGAGAGAGTCGTGAAGAGTGAGTCAGTGGAGTCGGTGGTCAGTTGGTTGCGGTGAGGAGTCGGTAGTGGCGGTCAGTGGTTGCGTTGGTTGCGGTGAGGAGTCGGTGGTGAGGAGTGAGTGAACCAAGAAAGAGTTGAGGGTTTGGACCAGACGCGTCAGACAAGTCCTGGGAAAGCAGCGGAGGCCACAGCAGCCAAAACAGCAGCGTGGGGCCTGAACGGCGGCTGCTAAACGCGCCGGTTGTGCTGCGGGACCCCCCTTGGACCTCCCTCTCCCTCCAGCCATCCACCTCCTGCCTTTCCATCCTTCTTGTGTACGTGAGTTTGTTCTGTTTGTTCTGTCCTGGGTTAATTAAGTCTGTATAAGCTAGTATTTTCCCTGTGTCACCTGCGTCTTATGTGCTTGTAAATAAACGTGACTGCTTTCTTTTTGCTTGTGTGTAAATAGTCAATAAATTCAGTAGTATTTCCAAACCTTTCTTTGCCTTCGTTTTCCTCTTTGCATTCGTCGTTTTTGTCTTTTCCCTCATTGAGCAGCTGCGGTGCGATCCGGCCAACGTTTGGGTGGAATCGGGTGAGTCGGGGATCCTGTTAGGTCGCGGTAATACACCACCGCTCGGTCAATATAACATCTGTCCGCGACCCGTAACAATTGGTTGTCAGGAGTTGGATTCGAACCTGGGACTAAATTTATTTAGCCCAAATTTTGGACACCAATTGTACTATTGGCCGTAACAATTGGTGTCTGGGAGTGAGATTCGGGGCCCGAACCAAATTTTTAAAACATCTAGAAAAAAATTTGGTCAAAATTTGGAGCGGACGAAATTTGTTTTGTTTTAAAGCAAAACCCGAATTTTGAAATCGCGCCATGGCTGGTCAAGGCGACGGGATGCCGGTGGGAGAGATAGACGGGGTAGAATCGACCCAGGACCTCGGGGAAATGTATGTGGAGGAAAGGGTGGAGGAGAGTAAAGAAGGTGTGGTTGAGGGGGTATCAGGTGCACAAAATGGCGCTCTCGCGCACGTGGTTACAGCGGCACCAAATTTAGCCACGCCCATGGTCGCGGCAGCCGAGCCAGAGATGCCAGAGTACGTGCGAGTCTTTATGATTGAAATGATGGCAAAAATGAGGGCTCAGACTGAGCAAATTGAAGCAACAACGAAAGAAATGAGGGCCGATAGGGAGAAAAGGGAGCAGAGGGACAGAGACCGCAAGTTGGGCGAAAGGGTCCCACGGGTGCACGACGAGGTAAAGCGGGTCGAAAAGCGCTGGTTGAGCGAAGCGGAGGAAAGCGCGGGTACAATGACGGGGGTAGAAATCGCGACACGGGGTTTGGAAAAGCCGGCGACCGATGAGGTAGAGGGAATTTTATTAAAGCCAACGGTCGTCGAGGTGAGTAAAGAAAAAGCGGAAGTGGGCATTGAAATTGAAGAGATGACAGAGGTAGCCCGGGAATTGCAGGGAGAAATGGAAAATGTGCAAAGTCCCTGCTCACATCACGATGCTGTGCTTAACCCGAATGGAAGTTTGCAGGTTTTGGTGCAGGGAGGAAGAAGAACCCCGAAGGTGAGACGTGCTGTTGTGTATTGTGCAGGGAGATTTTGGAAGAGGATGTTTGGCGACAAAAGAATTTTCACGCGCTTGGGATCGAGGAAGCATCCGGGCGTTGGTGAAGGGTCCCGTGTGAGTGGAAATGGCACGCGTGTGGAAAAAAAGTGTGCGTCAAGGGGTGAGCATGTTACGAAGCGCGAGTGTGATACCGAGTGCGAGCGAGAATGCACGTCGGGGTGTACGGAGTGTGACACGAATAGTGAGTTGGTGATGGCGCAGGTGCGAGAGGGCACATCGGAGCGCGAGTGTGAAACCGAGTCCGAGCGAGAATGCACGTCGGGGTGTACGGAGTGTGACACGAATAGTGAGTTGGTGATGGCGCAGGTGCGAGAGGGCACATCGGAGCGCGATTGTGAAACCGAGTGCGAGCGAGAATGCACGTCGCGGTGTACGAAGTGTGACACGGAGAGTAAAGTGGTGGTGGAACGTGTGCGAGAAAGCACACCTGAATTGGTCATGGCGCGAGTGTGGGAGAGCCCATCCGAGCGCGTTAGTGGGTGGATGCAAGAGTGCACGCCCATGGTGAGTGTTACGGAGGACGTAACGGAGGAGAGGTGTGGACCAAAGTGTGCGCAAGAGTGTGCGCGAGAGGTGTGGTGTGTAACAGGGAGAGCGTTGGTGGAATGTACGGACGGCGTTGGAACGCCGGGTTTTGTGAGGGTAAAAGGGGTAGCGTATGCTTGTGAGCATGCCAGTGAAGCATCGACGGTAACCGGGTTAGCGGTTAGGGCGACGGATAGCCGATGCGAGCACTCGGTGCGAGGGGTGCTTTGTTGGGTGCGAGGCCCGGCGCGGGTCGATGCTGCGTCGCTTCTCTTCGAAGCGTCGTTGCCGATTCGGGCTTGGCCCCGCCCCGCACGGTCGAGTCCGGGCTTTGACGGGCGAGGCGACCGGTCCGGTTCAAGGGCGAGTGGGAGGAAGCGGTACGGTGCCCCCTCGTGGGGACGGGGTTCCGACCGGGGGAGATTGAGCCATCGGGCCCGGGACCGCAAGGTGCCGCGCCGAGATGGTGCGTGGAGCCTCGGTCCAACCAAACCACCTCCCTTGAACCGAAAGCCGGACGGATTCAACCTGCAAGCGACCAAACCACCCGAATTCATTGCTCGGCTTTACGAACCGAGTTTAATGATGTCACGACGCACCTAGGCTAGGATATAGTGGACTGTGATGATGATAGTAGTGATTTGATACGAAATTTATAATAGTGGGTAGAATTGGCAGTAAATGGAAAATTTTTGATTTGTGGAATTTGGATGTGCAAAATTGATAGTGGGACCTCCCCGATGTGGAGGGATGGCGAATCCACCATCCCTCACAGTAAGGGGGGGGGGGGGCAAATGCGCTATAGTTTATGGGGTTGATGGCAGTGAAAACTAGCCCGGGTGGGTTAGGATATCGTGTGTAGGGCCCTAGAAGATTGACAGTAGGTAACGTTAAGGTTTAGTTAGTGACTGATACCTGTAGTTGGGGACGCAGGTAGATTAGAGTGGATGATAATGACGTGGGAGCGCAATAGTTTAAAGGGACGACTGGGAAGCGCAAGTTTCAGAGGGGAGTAGTTAGCTGAGATGATGCCGTGTGTGTGAGGATTGAACAGGTGTGATTGCACAGGTGTGCAACTGAACAGGTGTGTGGAGCAGTGTATGAGTGAGTAATGGTGATGTGTGTTGTGTTGACCAACTGGTCCAGGAAGAGGAGGAGGGTGCAGGTGGCACCAGGGGATTGCACAGGTGTGCAACAACAGGTGTATGTGGCTGTGTGGAATAAGTGGTAGTGTGGAATAAATGGAGTATTGGAATGGATGGTCGTGGAGTGAGTATGGTGGAAATTGTGGAGTGGAGTGGATGGTGCGAAGGTGTGAATGGGGGAAGAGTGGACCCCCATCACGGATACCCGGGGCGGGTAGTGTAAGTGTTAGGTAGAGGGTACAGGTAAATTGTGGTTGGATATTGGCATCTGTGGTGCGGGTGAAAGACTGGTCTTTGGATGGGTGCATTAGTGTTGTGGAAATGGCTGGGCGTGTAGCCTGTTAGTGTGTGTAGTTGGTTTGGGCACTCCACCACTGTGAGGATGGCGGCCAGGTGAGGCCGCAGGTGGGCTCTGGGAGCCGGTAGTTGTGGATGGGGCCCGAGGATCCGGAGGACGGACCCGGGTAGCCCAGTGCCAGAGGGCACCAGGGGGTGACAGAGCCAGGAGAGGGCCTTCCCCAGTTAGTTAGGTTAGGGTGAGGAGCTAGGTAAGCTCGGGTGGCAACTGCAGTGGTGGAGGTGTGCAGGTGGGTAGACCTGCTGGGAGAGCTACACGTCGCGGCCCAGAAATTGTGCGAGGCACCGGGAGATGAATCGGGGGAGTGAGACCCCAAATTGAGAAGCACCAAAGTTTGGTCAATGGGAATTGGTTTTTAGAACCCATAGTGTAAGTTGGCCAATGGATTGGCAGGGAGAGACCCCGGGTAGTGTAAAGTGTGTTAAAATCATTTAGAGGATAGTTAGGATGAAGGATCTCCTCGCACCATCTGCATCCACTCACCTGAGGTGACAGGTACTCCACACCATGCCATGTTTTGTTATTTTATTGTGCAGATGTTTGGATTGTGAGACGCATCATGACGTGGGTGTGACATTGTGCTTTGATGTTCCATCTCTGCCTCCTTATGAGGATTGATGATGAATTTGGTGATGGCAAATTTTGAAGTAGAGGGATTGTGGAGACGAATTTGGTATAGGGGAAATATGGGGAAGACGTGACAGTAGTGACGAATTTGTAAATGTGTAGATTTTTGTACATATGGGGTAAGGGCAAGGGTAGGGTAGGTGACAGGGGGGTGACGTACGGTAGGGACGAGCTTTCTCACTTCGCCCTCCGTACGCATTTCGCCTTGCATTGCCTTATTGATGTGTACCCTTGTGACCTTACCCCTCGCTCAATTGTCTTTCCCCTTTTGTCTCCCACATGACCTGTGCGCCACTGGGTGCCGAGGGGAGCGTGCGTGGGTCGGCCATTGTGCGCCCGAAATTCCCAGAACCAGCTGTCTGCATCGATGCACCACATTATGGACCACATGTCTGTGGCCGAGCACCACCTATGGACCCCATGGGTTGGGGCATGGCCCCTCTGCTGGAACCGGCCATGAGGGCCCGAAATCTTGCTGGCGGACCTTGGCCACAGGGCACCGATGCCCCACAGGTGAACCACACGTAGTCGGCCCTGTGGGCCATAAATAAAATAAATAAAAATGGACACATTGGGTGCAAGTTTTAATACAAATAGGCCGCCAGTAAGCAAAGCAAAGGAATGACAACATCTGGAAGAACAAATAATGATAACCAGCAGAGGGAGCCAAAGAGCAAGAGATCACCTGCAGGGTTTGGGGTTGTTTGGTTATTTTTTATTGTTGAACATTCTTGAACAATGGTGACTGCACCGATTGGTGCTTGGGTGCGTTTTTGGGTGCTTTCATGGTGCGTCGATGCAGAGCAGACTGTCTCCCCCCCAGAAAGAACAATTACAGGTCCTGGGTTAGTTTAGTAAATAAAAATAGCGTCATTGTAAATAATGCTTCCCACCGTCAGTGTATAGTTTGAAGACCATTCCGCAATTCGGTTAACTGTGGGCGTAAGTCTGTTAGGCAGGGTGCAATGGAGCAGCGGGACACATTTATTTATGTTTTAAAACTGTCGCACTCAGGGTCAGGTTAAAAGTAGAGGGAACTACACCTACGTGTCACACTAAAAATAAAAGTTGTAGGCCCGGGCCGTGCCTAAGAGGAGGAGGGTGCAGTGTTGCGGAGATGAGGACTGTATATTGTTTGATTGTGTGCTGTACTATTATTATTATTGTTTATTCTGCGCCCCCCTACCTCCGGAGCTGTGTAAAGGTGAAAGGGCATCCCATAATTAGTCCACAAGCATACACATCAGCCAAGTAATAGAATACCCCTGTTGATAGTTATCTCTTATTCTGTGTTTTAGAGTAAGGCTGTGTCTCCCATTAATTGAAGTACTCCATTGCACCAGTGAAAGAGAATAGATCCCCTTTCCTTCCCATCCCCAAAATCTCCATTTCCTTTTACACCCCCTTCCGTCATTGCCGGGCCTCGATTGCCGAATTACCTCCCCTCCAATAACCGCCATTGAACCTGTGCTCTCGTCGGAGAAGAAAGGCGTGCCCGCCCGTCGTCATCAAGGGCGGAGCCAGAGGGTCGCGCGACCAACCAGGGCCGAGGTGAGCACCCCGATGGGCGTGTCCAAAAGGCCGGCGGCTTAATCGCCGGAGGCGTTATAAAGGCGCGCACGCAGGAAGCAAGAGAGTTGGTCCCCAAGAGAGAGAGTCGTGAAGAGTGAGTCAGTGGAGTCGGTGGTCAGTTGGTTGCGGTGAGGAGTCGGTAGTGGCGGTCAGTGGTTGCGTTGGTTGCGGTGAGGAGTCGGTGGTGAGGAGTGAGTGAACCAAGAAAGAGTTGAGGGTTTGGACCAGACGCGTCAGACAAGTCCTGGGAAAGCAGCGGAGGCCACAGCAGCCAAAACAGCAGCGTGGGGCCTGAACGGCGGCTGCTAAACGCGCCGGTTGTGCTGCGGGACCCCCCTTGGACCTCCCTCTCCCTCCAGCCATCCACCTCCTGCCTTTCCATCCTTCTTGTGTACGTGAGTTTGTTCTGTTTGTTCTGTCCTGGGTTAATTAAGTCTGTATAAGCTAGTATTTTCCCTGTGTCACCTGCGTCTTATGTGCTTGTAAATAAACGTGACTGCTTTCTTTTTGCTTGTGTGTAAATAGTCAATAAATTCAGTAGTATTTCCAAACCTTTCTTTGCCTTCGTTTTCCTCTTTGCATTCGTCGTTTTTGTCTTTTCCCTCATTGAGCAGCTGCGGTGCGATCCGGCCAACGTTTGGGTGGAATCGGGTGAGTCGGGGATCCTGTTAGGTCGCGGTAATACACCACCGCTCGGTCAATATAACATCTGTCCGCGACCCGTAACAATATATATATATATATATATATATATATATATATATATATATATATATATATATATATATATATATATATACATACATATATACACTAGCGTGGATAGCTGCAGAGGCACGGGCCTGTTCAAACTGAGGATAATGACCTGACTGAACTTGAGTTGCTGTACTGACTGAGCTGTCTAATCGGTCTGAAGGGTCGAAGCTGTCTAATCAATCTGAAGGATGTAAGGGGTCTAAATTGTCTCTCCGA
>NC_136262.1:88960181-89152681 GCF_964187855.1 Myxine glutinosa | reverse complement strand
GACGACCCAAAAGACCATGAAGACTTCAAAGACCCAAAAGATCCCGAAGACCCAAAATATGTTGAAGACCTTTAAAGACCCAGAAGACCCAGAAGACCCAAAATACCCCAAATATGCAAAATATACAAAATACCCAAAAGTCACAAAAGACCCTGAAGACCCAAAATACACTGAAGACCCTTAACAACACAGAAGACCCAAAAGTCCCAAAAGACCTTGAAGACCCCAAAGACCCTGAAGACCTGTAAGACCCATTAGGCCCTTTAGACCCATTAAACCCCAAGATCCTGAAGACCCTCAAGATCCTTAAGACCACTTTTGCCTTTAAGACCCCTCCAACACTTTAGACACCTTGAGATCCTTTCACCCTTCCAATCTTTTATACCCTTTAAGACTTTACACCCTTTAAGTCACTTTCGACTCCTGACTTAGGCCTTAACACCATTTAGACCCCTTACACCCTTCAGACCGATTAGACAGCTTAGACCCTTGACCATTTAGACGTTAGAGCTTTACACCATAGACCTTTTTGATGACAAATAAATTACAAATGAATAATATCACCAATATTACAAATAAATTTGTACAATAGTAGGGAGGCGAAGTGGAAAAAGAGGCCCAGATAACTTTTAAAAATCATTTCATATTAGAAGCTGGCTGGCATCCACCATGGATAGTTAGGCCATGGGGTGGTGCTTTGGACCAGCATGGATGCCACCCCAGATTTTTCCGAAAAGGGTCTTAAATTAACCCTTTTCCCAAAAAACACAATTTGGAAAATAGTCCAAAATGTGGGGTGGAGGTTTACATGATTGGTCATTACTAATTAACCAATAGTCACAAAGAAGCAAATGACCACTTATCTTGTAGCTACAAACATAATAGCTATAAGTTGATAGTAACAAATTTTCAATCAGTTGATTATTAAGGGCACCAGGGTCCAAAATGTCAGGTGACCCTTAAAACCCCTAAATTTAGGGTACTGCTTAGTTTGAACCCCCAGAATAAATATTAACATTCAATATAGATCTTTAAAACAAATATTGTTTTAAAGTATGTGGGCAGTTTTTGAAAAAAGTCCTATTACTCACTCTTAAAAGGAGTATGAATGAAAGAGGGTCAAAGTTGGCCCCTTTTTCACAAAAATCGAAAAAAGCAGAATTTCGGGTTTGTCAACTTTATTTTCAGAAAGGATCACATGGATACCACAGTTCATAATTAGTTTGCATATTTGAGCCCTATGAGATGAGGATGTAAGTGGATGCAAGGGGTCTGGGGGGAAAAGGGAGGAATTTGGACCCCTTTAATCCTAAATTATGTGTAGGGGCCTACAGCAACTTGTCATCATTACATTGCTGCAACAATTTATTCAAGGGCAATAAAATAATAAATTATCCCCTAAAAGTGTTGCTTTCAGTCAAAAGAGGGCATCTTTGCTGTTGAGTTCACTGAAAGTGCATTGCTGTCATTCCATCTTTCAAAGCATATTATCTCATTTACATGACTTTGATGGAGAGAATTGCTCGGTAAGGTGGTTTATTAAATCTTTTTCTTCACTCACATATTGAGCTATAGATATACAATGCCATAATAACAGACAAGAAATCAGAAACTTGTGCATGAGCCATGATGCAATAGTCTCTGTGAGTTGAGGGGTCATCTCATTAGATGTAAATACAGACCTAAGTGAAGTTCAACTAAGGTAACTATCACCATGAAGATGCACCATCTGGATATCTTATGTGTCTGTTCATTATATGGATATGGTATCCACACTGTTGGCTTTCATTCGAGAAGACCGAGAAGGAAATTGGAGTCTGCACCTGGAGTCATTTGCAAAGATGTTGCCAATGTTCCATCAATATGATCACACAAATTATGCACGTTGGGGCACAGTCTACCTTGCGGACATGCGCAGCCTCCCACAGACGGCACCCTTGGTCCACCGCCAATTTGAAAATGGACACTTCTCCATTAAGTGTTCAGAATCGAAGTTTTGTCAGGTTGCAACAGACCAAGCCTTAGAGCACATAAAAAGAGTGGCCAAGGTATGTGGAGGATTAGTTGGGATCACAAGGATTGATTCTGCAAGGGACAAATGGTGTTTAACTCTGAATGAAAAATCTGCCATATCTGATGCCACATTTAAAATGTTTAACATGGATATTGATGATATAAACAGTGACTGGGGACACCAAGAAGCTGGACCTGTTCGACTAGAACGTGACGAATCTGATACAAAGAAGTTGGTCCATGAACTGGAGCGCTTCCAAGTCTTTGACAGTTTGTCCAATGAACTTGTTGTCATCACCACATCAGATGTGGCACCTGATGATATAGCCAGCGCTCTAATCAATGCAGAATCCATGGGAGAGAAGGCCTTGGAGGAGTTTGTCACAGCACGACTCAAGGAAGAGTCAGAGGACTTTTATTCAAAAATGAAGCGCCATAAACCAAAAACACTAGAGAGCATGTACCATGTCAAAGTCCGACATGGTGGAGGTAAAGAGAAGACCATAAAGGCTGACAGAGATCTTCTAAGAAGACTATTAGTTGCATCTCAGGGTGGTCGGGAAATCGACATGAAGAGCATTTTAGAACATGAATTGAGTCCAGTCCCACTTTCCCTTGCATCTACCAATTTCAAATTAAATAAGGGCAATAAGGCAGACCTAGCTACACTACTGATTGAGGATATGGATGTAAAAAGTGAGATTCCAAAGAGTGACAAGAAGTCCTGTGTAGTCATAGATGGACCAGCACTCATTCAGGCAACTGGAAAACCAGATGGTGCAAAGACATTTGGAGACTTGGCGGACACATTCCTAACCAAGGTATTGAACAATTACAGTGCCACATGTTGTAGAGTAGATGTTTTATTTGACAGATACAATGACTTGTCTATCAAAAGCAGCACAAGGGAACAGCGGACGTGGTCAATTCGACCAATCAGGCGGCGTATCGACAATAGAGCAGTGAAACTGTCCCAAAACTGGAGACAATATATCAGCCTATCTGCCAACAAGGAAAACCTGGCTTCTTTCCTCAGCAACGAGCTGAGGGCCCAGTCTGGCAAGGTTCCTCCAAATGGAGAACTGGTCATAGCAGGGGGATTTGAGAACGTGATGGAGACATTCACCACTAGCGAGAGGGACATATCCCATTTACGTGCAAACCATGAAGAAGCGGACACTCGTATTCTGCTCCCTGCGAAAGATGCTTTAGAACAAGGCTTTGAAAAAAATCATTATTAACTGTAAAGACACCGACGTCTTGGTGATGGCCACAGAATTGTTGACAGGGTCCATTTCGGAAATTTGGATGAGAGCAGGAACACTAAAAAACACAAAAAACATTCCAGTTCACTTGATAGATATTCCATCAGAAGTGAAGCAGAACCTGATCCCATTCCATGCCCTCACATGGTGCGATTCCACCAGCCAGTTCTCAGGGAAAAGGTAAAAAGAGTGCTTGGACGGTCTTCCTGCAACACCCATCTTTGCTTAGTGGCTTGGGAGAGCACGAACTCTCTGAAATGACATTTGGTGAAGTTGAAAAGTTTGTGTGCATTTTGTATACAGGGAATGACAGCATGGAACATATTGTTACAGACGTGGCTTGGATGTTATTTACCGAGCGGTTTTATGGTATGACCACGTCTGCACAAGTTACCCGATTGTGCCCGAACGTTGACTAATCGCGCTATGCTAGACCAATGAAGGAAAAAGAAGACACACGGCTGGAATTAATACGACACGACACCAGGGATACGGTTCTCAAAGGTTGTTATTACAATAATGCGGAAGGTTTAGATTACAGGGACAAGAGGGAAACATAGGAAGGTGGGCACTTAAACACACTTATATTAACCCCAACGGACGACAGATAAACGGGACAAGGCTCACTCACACGGGGTTTGATGCAAAGGACAGGCGGGTAGCGATCGCTCCAGGTGCACCTGGGCTCAGGGCAGGATCACGTACGGTCCAGTTTAAGAGATGCGGTGGAGGTATTGCAGCGCTCGAGGGGTGGCGACTTCTCTCTCCAGGCTGGGGGCGCATCTGACGTCACATCCGGCGCGGGGCCGCGTATATCCGGCGGGGAGTGACACGCCCTCGGCTCGTTAGCTCCGCCCCAGATGGAATCGGCACGTTGCTTCTCATTGGGTGCGTGGGGGGGTTACTGGCTCCGCCCCTGACGAGGAGCTGACAGCCAGCCCCTTCGGGGTAACGCCGTGGAGCGCATGGTCATGGCGGGTAACCGAGCCGGTGTGAGGACGCACACTCCCCGCCCCTCTGTTGTTGTAGTCGTAGTTGTAATTGTTGTTGTAGTTGTTGTTATTGTTGTTGTTTGGGGAAGAAGATGGGAGGAGGTATGGGAAAGGTCCTAAACTCACTACTGATGCCATATAATCACATTCTGGTGCAACGAAGAGTCATAATTAATGGAGACGAGGCCTTAACTGACATAGAATAAGAATAACTAGGAAGATGTCCGAAAGTTGTCTACGTGTGGTGCGGTGGACCTGGGCACGACATTTAATGGGGGAATAAGGGGAAGGTCGGCTCTACTGATTGTTATTTACATGCAATGGGACTAGGGAATGGGGGATCGGGGAAAGTTGGGGAGTATTGGAGAAAATAGGGGAATATTTACAAGCGGATATGGAGGCCAAATTCCATATTCGCAACAATATCAATGAAGTGAAACACCACTTGTTCGTCAAGGGAAGAAAATCGCTTGAATCCCTCCCTCCTAATAAGGATGCCCTTAAACATCATGTTGAACGAGCAAATGATCAAAGTTGTGTCTGGAGGCAAGCACTTGAACCCAAACAAGTGCTCCCCGATCCAATAACTAGAGGCTGGAAAAAGGAAGGGAACACATTGAAGCCAAACCTAACTACACTGGATTCTGTACCAGAGAAATGCCTGCAACTCGTTCCATGTCAATGCCGAGGTGGTTGTACAGGTCGATGTGGATGTGCTGCTAATGGTATACCTTGTATTGCTGGCTGCTTCTGTGGTGGAGTGTGTCACAACCCAAACAACTATGTGGATGAGGACAGCGACTAGTTATTCATGTAGTAGTACGTCTTGCACATTCATGCAGGCCAGTACCTACAAATGCCTAACCTTTGACCACAAAACTAAAGTACAGGTACTGTAGAGGTGCTATAGTGTGCTGCTGGCCAATGCTAGACATCAAAGGGTCAATTTTGGACCCTTCAATTCTACTATCCAATCATTTTAATCATAGTTAATTATTCTGTGTTGACATAATGCACTAATTTCACAACACATGCATGTACTTGTCAGATACTATCAATGCATTTGACTAAAATTAAGTAATTTAGGATTAAAGGGGTCCAAATTCCGCCCTTTTCCCCGCAGACCCCTTGCATCCACTTACATCCTCATCTCATAGGGCCCAAATATGCAAACGAATTATGAACTGTGGTATCTATGTGATCCTTGCTGAAAATAAAGTTGACAAACCCGAAATTCTGATTTTTTCGATTTTTGTGAAAAAGGGGCCAACTTTGACCCTCTTTATTTCATACTCCTTTTAAGACTGAGTAATAGGACTTTTTTCAAAAACTGCCCACATATATCTACTTTAAAACAATATTTGTTTTAAAGATCTATATTGAATGTTAATATTTATTCTGGGGGTTCAAACTAAGCAGTATCCTAAATTTAGGGGTTTTAAGGGTCACATGACATTTTGGACCCTGGTGCCCTTAATAATCAACTGATTGAAAATTTGTTACTATCAACTTATAGCTATTATGTTTGTAGCTACAAGATAAGTGGTCATTTCCTT
Source organism: Myxine glutinosa (assembly GCF_964187855.1). Lineage (NCBI taxonomy): Eukaryota > Metazoa > Chordata > Myxini > Myxiniformes > Myxinidae > Myxine > Myxine glutinosa. Next base: position 89,146,855 of record NC_136262.1, on the reverse strand, counting down.
CTTTGTGACTATTGGTTAATTAGTAATGACCAATCATGTAAACCTCCACCCCACATTTTGGACTATTTTCCAAATTGTGTTTTTTGGGAAAAGGGTTAATTTAAGACCCTTTTCGGAAAAAATATGGGGTGGCATTCACCCTGGTAAAAAGCACCACCCCATGGCCTAACGATCCATGGTGGATGCCAGCTTTTAATATGAAATGATTTTTTAAATGTCATTTTCTGGTTTTGCCTCCCTACCACAAAATAAATGTTTGTATTATGATTGGTGTAAACTGTAAATCATGACAACACAGCAACTCAAGTTCAATCAGGTCATTATCCTCAGTTTGAACAAGCCTGTGCCTCTGCAGCGATAAAGCTCGCTGCGTTGCCCTGATAATGCCCCAATAAGGGCGAAACCAGGTCGGCAACTGGGAGTTTTTCATGCACTTGTGACAGGATCTGAATTAACATCTTTATGATGTAGTGCTGCGGGATGGCTTCTTCCAGAAATTCGCAGACAGGGTGGATGTTGTGGAGGTGACGTCACGGCATTCGCTCATTAGGTTGGAGCACTAAATTATATATATATATATATATCAGTCACGTGAAAAAGTAAGTACACCCCATGTAAAGTTTTGACTTTTTCAACATATTTCAACATACAGCTATTTGATCTTCATTTCAACAATATTGATAGATAAAGGTGATATAATATAACAAATATCATGAAACAATTACATTTTGTAGTCCATTGTATAATTTAAATAAACATAAATGCAAATTTCGCATGTGGAAAAAGTAAGTACACCCTTGGCTCTAATAGGTATTATTGCCCCCTTTGGCAGAAACAACCTCAAGTAGGCGTTTCTTATGACTGTCTACCAGTCTCTGACATCGACTGGGAGAAATTTTTGCCCACTCCTCCATGAAGAATTCTTTCAGCTGTGCGATGTTTGAGGGGTTTCTTGCATGCACAGCTTGTTTCAAATCCCCCCACAACATCTCGATGGGATTTAGATCTGGGCTTTGACTTGGCCATTCCAGAACCCTCCATTTCTTTCTTTTCAGCCATTCCTTGGTGGATTTACTGGTATGTTTAGGGTCATTGTCATGTTCCAAGGTCCACCTTCGGTTGAGCTTCAACTTTCCGACAGATGGCCTCACATTATCCTCAAGCACCCTCTGGTACAATGAAGATTTCATAGTGGATTATATGATGGTGAGCTGCCCAGGCCCTGATGCAGCAAAGCTGCCCCAAACTATAATATTTCCACCACCATGCTTTACAGTTCGTATCAGGTTCTTGTGGTCAAATGCTGTCTTTGGTTTTCGCCAAACATGTCTTCTGGTACTGTGGCCAAATAGCTCTACCTTTGACTCATCTGTCCAGAGCACATTGTTCCAGAAGTGCTGGTCTTTGCCGAGGTGTTCATTGGCAAACTTTAGTCTTCGCCTGATGTTCTTTCTGGACAGCAAAGGTTTCCTCCTGGCACACCTCCCATGTAGATCAAATTTTTGCAGCCTCTTTCTAATGGTAGACTCGTGCACTTTGACATCAACAGTGGCAAGAGCTACTTGTAGGCCCCGTGATGACATTCTGGGGTTCTTAGAGACTTCTTTCAGCATCTTGCGGTCTACTCTCGGGCTGAACTTGCTGGGGCGGCATGGCCTGAACAAGTTGGCAGTTGTTTGGAATCTTCTCCACTTGTAGATGATCTTCCGGACAGTCGAATGATTGATTTCAAATAATTGTTTGGAGATCTTTTTAAACCCCTTCACAGACTCATAGGCATCTATAACCTTCTTTCTGAAGGCCTCAGAGAGCTCTTTTGATCTAGGAATGGTGATGCCGCACACTTGAACAACAAAGAGCAAACCAAACGAAATGTCAGAGTTTTAAATAAGACAGGTTCCTCCAAGATCCTCTCTAACGATGTTCTAATCATTTGCACCTGAGCTGGTGCACCTGATTCTAATTTTAGGTATTTGAAGTAGTGATAAATGTAGGGGTGTACTTACTTTTACCACATGCGTAATTTACATTTATGTATATTTAAATTATACAATGGACTACAAAATGTAATTGTTTCATGATATTTGTTATATTATATCACCTTTATCTATCAATATTGTTGAAATGAAGATCAAATAGCTGTATGTTGAAATATGTTGAAAAAGTCAAAACTTTACAAGGGGTGTACTTACTTTTTCACGTGACTGTAGAAGAAACATGAAAAATATATAAGAAACAGAAGAGTGGATTTTCCACCAAAAGATAATGACAAACTATACACAGTGTAAACACATCTCGTTTTTTTTATGTATATACATATATATATACATATATATATATATATATATATATATATATATATATATATATATATATATATATATATATATATATATATATATCTATATATATATATATATACATACATATATATATATATATATATTGTTACGGTCCGCGGATTAGATGTTACTTTTACCGAGCGGAGGTAACCGCGGCCGAACAGTTTTTTCCCCGACTCACCCGATTCACCCAGACGTTGGCCGTATCGCGCCACAGCTACTCAATGTGGGAAAACTCTAAAGCGACCGAATGCAAAGAGGAAGAAGAAGACGTACAGAAGAGTAACGGGGTTTATTGTTTACACGCACATAAGCAAAAAGAGCAGTCACGATTATTTACAGGGGACATGAGACGCAGGTGACACAGTGGAAATGACTAGCTTACCTAACAGGCTTAATTAATACCCAGGACAGAACAAATGAAGACACAGACTCACGCGGGGAATTGCAGAGTGGATTGGCTGGAAGGAGGAATGTTCAGCTCGGGCCACAAGCTGGAAGGCTTGGCAGGGCGCACAGCAAGCCGGGCCTCGTCAGGCTGGGAGCGAGCAGGGCGACGGCGGCACGCGTATCTCGCTGCACGCGGCCGGGGCTGGTTGTCGCTCCACGTCTCGGGCTCTTTTGGGTCCTCCCCTTCTTTCTCCCAAATCGTCTGACGCGTCTTTCTCTCCTTGCGCACTTGTCTCTCTGAAGGTCGTCTCTTTTCAGACTCAGAACTCATCTGCTTGGGGAACGTCCCGCAGCGGGTTATATATGCCCCGCCCCTCAACCTTTGCGAACCTCCTTGATCTTTCTTGCCACACCCTCTCGAAGTCCAACCCCTTGTTTGTGGTTGGTTGAGTGGGGCTTACTCACTCCTCCCCTCTCTGACGAGGTGGGGACCCGCCTTTCTTCCCCAACCCTGCCTCGTGGCCAATGGCGGCTTTGGAGGGGATGTAATTGCCAATCGAGGCTTGGCAATGACGAAAGGGGGAAATGGAGGTTTTTGGGAATGGGAATGAAGGGAATCTATCTCTTTCACTTGGTGCAATGGAGTGTCATTCTAATGGAAGACAAGGCCTTACTCTAAAACACATAATAAGATATAAGCTACTGAACAAGGGTTTTATCGTGTCCTGCAATGTGGTGTTTATGGAATTAACTACTGAGACGCCCTTTTTATCTTTACACAACTCTGGAGGCAGGAGGGGCCATATCCAACAATGTTACACAACAATTTCCAATACAATACAATTTAAAAAATGCCATCCTCATATCCGCAACACTGCACCCTCCTCCTCTTAGGCACGTCCCGGGCCTACAACTTTTATTTAGTGTGACACGTAGGTGTAGTTCCCTCTACTTTTAACCTGACCCTGAGTGCGACAGTTTTAAAACATAAATAAATATGTCCCGCTGCTCCATTGCACCCTGCCTAACAGACTCACGCCCACAGCTAACCGAATTGCGGAATTGGTCTTCAAACTACACACTGATGGTGGGGAGCATTATTTACAATTGACGCTACTTTTATTTACAAAACGTAACCCAGGACCTGTAATTGTTCTTTCTGGGGGGGGGGGAGGGGGGGGAGACAGTCTGCTCTGCATCGACGCACCATGAAAGCACCCAAAAACGCACCAATACACCCCCAAGCACCAATCGGTGCAGTCACCATTGTTCAATGAAAATAAAAACAACAACCCCTAACCCTGCAGGTGATCTCTTGCTCTTCGGGTCCCTCTGCTGGCTATTATTATTTCTTCCAGTTGTTGTCATTTTCTTTGCTGGCGGCCTATTTGCAATAAAACTTGCCCAAATGTGTCCATTTTATTTATTTTATTTATGGCCCACAGGGCTGACTGGTGTGGTTCACCTGTGGGGCATCGGTGCCCTGTGGCCAAGGTCCGCCAGCAAGATTTCGGGCCCTCATGGCTGGTTCCAGCAGAGGGGCCAGGCCCCAACCCATGGGGTCCACCAGTGGTGCTCGGCCACAGACATGTGGTCCATAATGTGGTGCATCGATGCAGGCAGCTGGTTCTGGGAGTTCCGGGCGCACAATGGAGGCCTCACGCACGCTCCCCTCGGCGCCCAATGGCACACAGGTCATGTGGGAGACAAAAGGGGGAAGACAAATGAGCGAGGGGTAAGGTCACAAGGGTACACATCAATAAGGCAATGCAAGGCGAAATGCGTACGGAGAGTGAAGTGAGAAAGCTCGTCCCTACCGTACGTCTCCCCCCTTGTCACCTACACTACCCTAGCCCTCACCCCATATTTACAAAAATCTACACATTTACAAATCCGTCGCTACCGTCACGTCTCCCCATATTTCCCCTATACCAAATTCGTCTCCACAATACCTCTACTTCAAAATTTGCCATCACCCAATTCATCATCAATCCTCATAAGGAGGAAGAGATGGAACAACAAAGCACAATGTCACACCCACGTCATGATGCATCTCACAATCCAAAACATTTGCATCAAAAATAATTAAACATGGCATGGTGTGGAGGTACGTCATCTCAGGTGAGTGGATGCAGATGGTGCGAGGAGACTTCAATCCTAACTATCCTCTAAATGACATTAACACACTTTACACTACCCGGGGTCTTTCCCTGCAAATCCATTGGCCATCTTACACTATGGGTTCTAAAAACCAATTCCCATTGACCAAACTGTGGTGCTTCTCAATTTGGGGTCTCACTCCCCCGATTCATCTCCCGGTACCCTTGCACAATTTCTGGGCTGTGACGTGTAGCTCTCCCAGCAGGTCTACCCACCTGCACACCTCCACCACTGCAGTTGCCACCCGAGCTTACCTAGCTCCTCACCCTAACCTATCTAATTGGGGAAGGCCCCTCCTGGCTCTGTCACCCCTTGGTGCCCTCTGGCACTGGGCTACCCGGGTCCGTCCTCCGGATCCTCGGGCCCCATCCACAACAACTCTACCGGCTCCCAGAGCCCACCTGCGGCCTCACCTGGCCGACATCCTCACAGTGGTGGAGTGCCCAAACCAACTACACACACTAACAGTCTACACGCCCAGCCATTTCCACAACACTAATGCACCCATCCAATCACCATTCTCTCACCCGCACCACAGACGCCAATATCCAACCACAATTTACCTGTACCCTCTACCTAACCGTTACACTACCCGCCCCGGGTATCCGTGATGGGGGTCCACTCTTCCCCCATTCACACCTTCGCACCATCCACTCCACTCCATAGTTTCCACCATACTCACTCTACGACCATCCATTCCAATACTCCATATATTCCACACTCCATGTATTCCATACACCTGTTCTCCATTCACCTGTAGTTGCACACCTGTGCACTCACACCTTGTGCCACCTGCACCCTCCTTCTCCCTGGACCATGTGGTCAACACAATACACATCACCATCACTCTCATCCATACACTGCTCCATCCACCTGTTCAGTTGCACACCTGTGCAATCACACCTGTTCACCATACACTTTTCACAATACACTTCTAATCCTCAAACACACAGCATCATCTCATCTAACTACTCCCCTCTGAAACTTGCGCTTCCCAGTCGTCCCTTTAAACTATTGCGCTCCCACGTCATTATCATCCACACTAATCTACCTGCGTCCCCACTACAGGTATCATTGTCACTAACTAATCTTAACGTCACCTAAGGTCAATCTCTAGGGCCCTACACACGATATATCCTAACCCTCCCGGGCTAGTTTTCACTGCCATAAACCCCATAAAACTAGTGCTCCTTTGCCCCCCGTCTGTGAGGGATGGTGGATTGGCCATCCCATCACATGGGGCATCTCTTACTATAAATTTTGCTCGTCCAATTTCAACAAATCAAAAATTTGCCAATCATCTGCCAATCACTGTACCGTTACCAATCATCACTCTGCCAATCCTTTGCCAATCATCAAATTTCGGGTCCAGACCACTATCCTCATCATTACAGTCTACTTACTAATGCCTCTCGGTGCGCCAATTCACTTCCACAGCCCGGCTTCGTAAAGCCGAGCAATGAACGCGGGTTGTTTGGTGCCGGCGGCTGGATGCGTCCGACATTCGGTGCAGGGAAGGAGGTTTACCCGGGCCGAGATCCCACGCACCACCTCGGCACGGAGCCATCCCATGGCCCGATCTCGACCTGCCGGAATGCCTCAACAAAAAGGGGTCGCCATGACGACCCTTCCTATCGGGCTGCCCGCTCCGCCTAGTGGAGCACGGACGCGGCCGCTCAAAGCGATGCCCAGCATGGATCGCGTACGGCGGTCCTTTCGAACCCACCGTGGTTCGGATCCCCGCTGGTCCTCGCGGCACGCGAAGCTGCCCGACGCGCACCGAGGGCCCGATTCGGCTATAAGTCGTTCTAACCTCTAACCCGGTTACCGTCGATGCTTCACCTGCATGCTTACATGCATACGCTACCCCTTTCTTGCTCATACCTCCAGCTGTTCCCATGCTCCTCGTACCTTTCCTTACACGCCTCGGTACACTCATTCCGCTCACCGACTTGGTCACACACCTGACCACCGAACACCTTGGCACACATTCGTCGCTCACACACCTCACCAACACACCTCTTCGCGCCCCCTCCTCGGTCACCTCCTCTGTGACAACCACAGGTGTGCTCTAACCCGCACACCCAACCACGTGCCTCACGACCAACTCAAGTGTGCATTCCCACACACGCTCTACCATTCCAGGTGTGCATCCTTCCATTCCAGGTGTACATCCTCGCTCACCTGTCATAACCAACTCACGCTCCGTGTCACTCTCACTACTCTCACCTCCACTCTCGGTCGCGCACTCACCCTTACTCTCGACAGCACACTCTTTCCTCATGCACCTGTCCGTTACACACCTTTCTCGCGCATCCTCTCCCGTTACATCCTTTGTAACACTCACCACAGGTGTGCATTCTCCCTTACTCTTGACAGCATGCGCTTTCCCCATGCACCCGTCCGTTACACACCTTTCTCGCGCATCCTCTTGCGCACACTCTTTCGTTACTTCCTCTGTAACACTCTCCACACCGCGCTTCCATGTACCCCCTCGCACACGCGCTTCGACCAACTCACTTTTGATGGCACACTCACTCCTTGGCGTGCACTTTTTCCTCACACACCCCATGGTCGGACATTCTCGCACACCTCTTTTTTCGCACACCAGACCTGTCGCACACTTCACCAACGGCCTCTCACGAACACCCGGATCCAAACCAATCCCCAAGCCGACTGAAGCTTTCCTCACATCATATACATTGCCACTCACCTCCGTACCTCGTCGTCGCACCTCCTTTGCCACCTGCAAACTCTTTATTTGGTTAGTGAGCAGCACATTATGAGTTGAGCACCGACCTTGTACCAATTCCATTACCTCCTCCTGGATTTCTCTCTTAGTTTCTGTCCGTCTCTTCTTAATTTCACTCACCTCTTCTTCCACTTCCTCTAATTTTTGTTTAACCTCTTTTATTTCTCGGTGCGTCTCCTCAAGTTCGTCCTCTAAGGCTACCGTGACCGTCTCTATGTGCATCCTCACCTGCCGGTCCTTTGTCTCCATTATCTCTGTCACCTCGTCCACCCTCATTGTCAGTTCCTCACGTACCATCTGACATTGCCTCTGTGTCGCTATTAATTCGTTTTTAATTTCTTTTTGTGTCGCCTTTAACCCTCCTAGTACCGCAGTGTTCTTTTGAACCTGCTCCACTAGTTCTTTTTGTCCCTCCGTCAGCTGTTCCACCTCCTCCGTCAGATCTTCTATTCCCCCTTGTAACTTTGCCGTATTATTTCTCACCTCTTTCTCCATACGCTTCTCACCTCGCTTTCCCTCCTCGCGTAGCCCCGAAACCTCCTCACTCACACCTCGTCGTATCTCCTCCATCTCCTCCCTTTCTTTTGTAGATGCCGCCCTCATCTGTCCCAATTCATCCCTCTGAGCATCCAGTTTGGTTTCTACCCCGATTTTTACCTCCTCTATCTGCTCTCCCATTTGTTTAATTTCTCGGGCGGATTGCTCCCCTATCTCCCGCAATTTGCCTTCCATCCTATTTTCTAGCCCCATTAACCCATTCTTTACCTCTTTTATCCCGTTGTCTAACCCCTCAAATTTGCTGTCTATCTTCCCTATTTGGGCACTGGTACCCCTCACTTCGTCCCTCATTACCCCCATCATTCTGCTTTCCATTTTCGCACTATCAGCCCTTGCTTCGTCCCTCATTTTGTCCATAAGGGCCCCGATTTGTAGCAACAAAAGGTCCGAATCCAACGGCGGCGCTGCTACTGTCGCGGGCGCGGCAAAATTTGGTGCCGCTACACCCACGTGCACGAGGACGCCATTTTGCGCGCCTGATACTCCCTCAACCGCCTCCTCATTGCTCCCCTCCATTTGATCCTGGGTTACTCCTAACCCCTCTATCTCTCCCACCGGCATCCCGTCGCCTTGACCAGCCATGGCGCGATTTCAAAGTTCAGGTTTTGTAAAACAAAACAAATTTCGGCCGCTCCAAATTTTGACCAAATTTTTTTTTTAGATGTTTTAAAAATTTGGTTCGGGCCCCGAATCTCACCCCCAGACACCAATTGTTACTGATCGCGGTTTAGATGGTATGATGGGCCGAGCGGATGGTCCAACCGCGACCGTTACAGGATCCCCGACTCACCCGATTCACCCAGAACTTTGGCCGTATCGCACCGCAGCTGCCCAATCTGGGAAAAGACTAAAACGACGAAATGCAAAGAGGAAAAGGAATAAAACGAGAAGACGTACAGACGAGTAATGGGATTTATTATTTACACAAGCAAAAAGGAGCAATCAAGGTTTATTTACAACACATAAGACGCAGGTGACACAGTGCAAATATTAATTTATACCAGCTTAATTAACCCAGGACAGAACAAACAGAACAAACTCACATACAAGAAGGATGGAATGGAATGAATGTTGGAAGGAGGAATGGGAAGGTTCAGCTGGGGCAGATGGTTCGGGCTTGATCCCGCACGGGACGTCGGCTGGACCTCGACGGCCACCGATGCCACCGCTATCTGGTCCCCGCGGGGTAACGGGTTGAAGCTGCCTGGTGGAGTCAACGCTGCTTGTGGAGCCAAAGCTGCTTCTCTGGCTCAGCTCAGGGCGCGTCTGCCGTCTCTGGCGCAACTGCTGGTAATGGCCCTTGAACCTTCTCTCTCTTGGCCCTGGTGTCTCCTCACCACCGACAACTCAACGCAACCAACGCAACCACTGACCACTCAACGCCACCACTTCTCACCACCGACTTCTTACCGCAACCAACGCAACCACTGACTGACCCTCCACTCACGACCAACTCACGACCCACTCTCGTGCGCGCCTTTTATAGCGCCTCCGGCGATTAATCCGCCGGCCTTTTGGACACGCCCATCGGGGTGCTCACCTCGGCCCTGGTTGGTCGCGCGACCCTCTCGCTCCGCCCTTGATGACGACGGGCGGGCACGCCCCTCTTCCCCTCTATGACGAGGTGTAGACACGCCTTTCTTCTCCGACCCTGCCTCATGGTCAATGGCGGTTATTGGAGGGGAGGTAATTGAGAATCGAGGCCCGGCAATGACGGAAGGGGATGTAAAAGGAAATGGAGATTTTGGGGATGGGAAGGAAAGGGGATCTATTCTCTTTCACTGGTGCAATGGAGTACTTCAATTAATGGGAGACACAGCCTTACTCTAAAACACAGAATAAGAGATAACTATCAAACAGGGGTCTTCTATTATTTGGCTGATGTGTATGCTTGTGGACTAATTATGGGATGCCCTTTCACCTTTACACAGCTCCGGAGGTAGGGGGGCGCAGAATAAACAATAATAATAATAATACAGCACACAATCAAAAAATATACAGTCCTCATCTCCGCAACAATATATATATATATATATATATATATATATATATATATATATATATATATATATATATATATATGTGCACATACTAGTATTTATATATACACAGTGTACACACACACACACACACACACACACATATATATGTGCACACACTAGTATTTATATATTTATATATACACAGTGTACACACACACACACACACACACACACACACACACACACACACACACACACATATGTGCACACACTAGTGTTTACATATACACAGTGTACGTACACACACACACATATGTATGTGCACACACTAGTATTTATATATGCACAGTGTACACACACACACACACACACACACACACACACACACACACACACACACACACACACACACACACACACGTGGATTCTTTGAGACCTCGGCGGGCTCCGTACCACCTTCTGAAATCTGAATTTGGAGATAACAACCAATGGAGACACTTCACTCCCAACACAACACTCCCTCAAGGTAAATAAAACAATCTCAAGTCCAAACATATCGTGTGTGCACTCTATGATGCTGCAGCCCCCAGCTCAAAACATTTCAATTATACCTGTAACAGTTATTGAGGGTTTCTCCAAGCTATTCTCCATCAAAATTTCATCCGTGACCTTCAAACATTTCCAGTTTTTTTTTTTTTTACCCGAGATAACCCAGGGGTTGCGAGTGAGAAGGAAAATAAACATAAAATAAGTAATTAATTCCGTGCACATGACGCCTCTCCCCCCGGGCTTTACCGTGCGCTCGGAATCACGTGGTGACGCTCTATCTCTCCTCTCCCACGCTTGCTTGCATCCTTCACCGAATTCGTCTCCAGCAGTCAGCCCCAACTCGCAGCCTTCATTCAGCCGAGCTCGGGCTCCAGCTTCCTTTGCCTGCGGAGCGCCATGTACGGCAGCACGTGCCCTGCGGGCGGGACGTGCCACGCGCTCACATCTGCACGCGGTGGCACAGGTCATTTGCTCGTTTGTCTCCGTTTGCTGTATATTGTCCGTTTGCATGTCGGGCATGTGTATGTGTGCCTACCTTGCGACGGGTGCATATATATACATATATACATACATATATATATATATATATATATATATATATATATATATATATATATATATATATATATATATATATATATATATATATATATATATATAATATATATATATATATATATATATATATATATATATATATATATATATATATATATATATATATATATATAATATATATATATATACTGTATGTATATATATATATATATATATATATATATATATATATATATATATATATATATATATATGTATATGTATATATATATATATATAATTTTGGTTTGTCCATCTGCTGTGTCTTTGTGCTTTGCTAATTTGTATACACCATTCATGCACACTCCACCCACCTTCTTATGCAGCTGCTGTTGTGTATTATGTGCATTGTCTATATAATACGTACACGGACCACTGGTGGACTTGGGGATAATTGAGGGGCAGAGGTGGAATGTGGAGACGTGGAGAAAGGCGCGGAATTCTCAACGGGCAAATATCCTGGTCGTAGCAGCTAAAAATGGAGAGGAAAGGAGGAGGGAGAACAACAGAGGAGGTAGGGTAGTGGGGAAGATCGGGAAAACAGGGAGGGCTGTCTGTGCCTGCAATGCTCAGCACGTGCTGAACGAGAATGTGTTCCGCATGGGAATGAATGGGTTCGTTCTCCGTCTCTGTCTCTCTTCAGCTCGTCCTCTCTCTCCATCCATATCTTTCATCCCTCTACTCTTAATCTGTCTCTTCATCTCTCCCTCGCTTAATGTTCTTGCTCTCTCGCTATTTCCACCGTCTCCCTGTATATGCTTCATCAGATTATCCCAATCCTATCATATGTGCCTCTTTGTGCAGAACCTTCCCAAAAACTTATTTCCCTTTTCTCCCCCACTCACCCTGCATTCCCAAACCCTCTCTCTCTCTCTCTCTCTCTCTCTCGCTCTCTCTCTCTCGCTCTCTCTCTCTCTCTCTCTCTCTCTCTCTCTCTCTCTCTCCTTGCTATCATCCCTTCCTCTCTCTTTTTTATTTTCTAGATTATTTTAGATTATTCTAGATTATTACTTGCAAAATCGAAGATTTTTCAAGTATATTGGTCGGTTCCGTTTGTGGTTCTGTCTGTCTGTTTGTCTGTTTGTCACCGGCCTACAGGTCACAATTTTCAACCGATCTTCACAAAACTTCACCAAATGGTAGAGTTGGTCAAAAGCAAGAAGCCTATTGTTTTTTGGGGTCAATAGGTCAAAAGGTCAACATAGGCCAAAGGTCACCAACCTTTCTAAATTTCTAAAATCCTCAATTTTCATCCGATTGACTTGAAATTTGAAGAGGACTTGCATATCTGGTCACTGAATTCAACCACCAAGTATATTTGAGGTCAACATAGGCCAAAAGGTCAACATAGGCCAAATTTCTAAAATCCTCAATTTTCATCCGATTGACTTGAAATTTGAAGAGGACTTGCATATCTGGTCACTGAATTCAACCATCTATTTTTGAGGTCAACATAGGCCAAATTTTTTAAGTCCTCAATTTTCATCCGATTGACTTGAAAATTGAACAGCATTTTCACATTGAGTCACTAAATAGGGAACTAACTATTTTTGAGGTCAAAAGGTCATGGTCAACCTTCCAAAATCAGTATTTTTCATCTGAAAAATCATCACTTTTCTTCCTATTGACCGAGCTTTGATCAAGATTGTCAATTTTAATCTTGATGAAATGGACAATTTGCTGTATCAATGGAATTTTTTTCTTGGGGGGCAGGGGGGTGGATTTTGCAAGTATCATGCTTCGCATGACGTCTTCTTGTTTTAGAATATTCTAGGTTATTCTAGAGTATTCTAGATTATTCTAGATTATTTTAGATTATTCTAGATTATTCTAGATTATTTTAGACTATTCTAGATTATTCTAGATTTTTATTTCTTATTTTTAAACAGACACAGTGGGATTTCTAACGTCCACCAGCAAATTCCGGTAGACAGGGCACCTGCTTTAACATCCGGCCATTTGTGGGACGGCACACTTTGTAATGTGATGGTCTTCCTGTGAGGCAACAATCCTACAGTTTATGTCTGGGCCGTATACCAAACCCAAACTCGACAAATCAAGATCATTGGAACGTCCCATGATGAAGATGAGTCGATGTCACCTTCACATCGCAGACAGGTCAGTGGTCTCTCTGTCCTCTCCCGCCTCCTTTCTGATCTTGTACCTTCCACTCTTTCCATGCCTTGTTGCTCCCCTCCATGTTTCCCCAGGGCACACGTGATCCACCATCAACCCCTTTCTGGTGAAACTCCAAACATCCAGAATCACTCACTGCTCACCTCCACTCATTTCCACATTTCTCTACCATGATCTTTTCTACTCCAGTTAAGCCTCCCAAGCCCACAACTTTCCAAGTTTCCATTTTTTTCTTCCTGAGAGTTTGTTTCAGCATCCATCTTGTCCACCCCATACATTCTCCCCTACCTACCACTCATTCTTCCCCACATCCTTTATTTGTCCAAGACTCCCTATATTTTGTCCCCCAACCCTACTGTTGGTGTGTTTCGCCCCTCTTTTTTCTACTGTTCCTTTTGTTCCGTTACGTCCTCATCCATTCTATGTTCTAGCTCCTCCAGGAGCCTCGACTCTGTATTAAGAAAACCTTCAAAGGTAAGAGCGATATCATATCCTGTTAGGCTATTCACAACACATCAGCTTTATCATCCGCTTACCATGCAAGTAAATCTAACATAATAATCACAACCCTTTACTATTGATCTTATTATCCCAGTTAACTGTCAGGGAGGGAAGGGCATTGACACAATGGTCTACTCTTTTCAAGAGGCACAGTGTCATCTATTAAAGTCGACAAGCGCATGCTAGTGTGTACAAGGTCAAGGCTCATGGAGGGGCGAGAACATAGAACGGACCAGGATGTAACAGAACAAAAGGAACAGCAGAAGAAGGGGAAAACACTAACAGCAGGGTTGAGGAACAAAATAGAGGGACACTGGGACAAATAATGGGTGGAATGAGGGGTAGGGAAAGGAGCATGGGGTTGACAACATGGTTGCAGAAGGAACCCCCAAGGAGGGAAAACTGGAAATTTGTAAAGAGGTGGGATTGGGAGTGTGGGGTTGACAGGGGTAGAAAAGATCATTGTTTTGGGATGGGGGATGACCTGAGATGGTGGTGAACAGCTTGTCTTGACGACCTCATGGAAAGAACGAGATTGAAGAGCTTGCGGAAGTTGGTTTCGGCAAAATCTATTTGGGCAGCACAATCCTCAAAAGGGCAGCACAATTGATGATGTAACACACTATGACACACCACCGGTGGTAGTTTGAGGCCGATTCAGCTCCACCGGATAACAAATCCGTCATCAAAAAGCTCAGTGGCATGTACGCTTCCAAACGCTCTATCCTGCCGCTGCTTGGCCTACAACACCTGGATTTACAAAGAACTCTCCCACCCAAATACTATAACTGGGCCCGATTAGCTTCCGAGATCATATTCGAGCCAATAGGCTTATATGGATTTATAATTTGCCAAAACGCCTAGAAAGTTCCACAACAAGTATAATTAGCAAGACAGTTTAAGCATTTAAATTCATCATTACTCATTCCTCATGCCCTTCTTCAACCACCATCCCACAAATGGAATGTGGGATCTGTCCGGCTGTCTGCAACCATATCTCGGAGATGTATAGACTGATTTTGTTCATACTCGGCACAAAGACAATACATGATGGTGTACATAAGCACGTCATTAGTTTTCGCGATGCAATCAAAGATGGCCAACTGGCGGCCATTTTAGTTGTAAAAAAAAAAGAAGCCGTTGTTGAAAACGTCCTCAACCATTTCCCGGACATGCATTTACCGATGTTGTTCAAACTTGGCAAACAGATAAGGAATGATTGCTTACATATGCACGTCTTCTTCTTTCAAGATCAGATCTAAGATGGCCATCTGGCGGCCATTTTAGTTGTAAAAAATCCCGATATTGAACATGTCCTCAACCATTTCCCGGACATGCATTTACCAATGTTGTTCAAATTTGGCACGCAGTAAATGAATGTGAACGAGCCATGCCCGGCAGGTCCTCAGACCAAACTTTCCTGCATGTCCCACTTTTCCCTTTTTTGGATGACTCGAAGTTGAACCCAGACATACATCAATATGGTGGCCACCTTTCATCCCTGACGCATAAGGCTACATGCTTATCTCAAAACAAGTCACTTTATTAATCTTCATCCCCTCGGATTATTGGATGATCTCACCAACAGTGAGCTGGTCAAAATACGGAACGTTCATCTGAAAACTATAATGTTAAAATTATGGATATTATAACTGTTTAGCACATCATTTAGTCATGGGAATATTCAGCAATTGACTTATTCATTCATTTATGTATTTCGTATGCAGCCAGTGGCTCCTGCTTGCGTCATTGTGGGAGCGCCGCTGGTACAGTGCCCCCTGTAGGTTAGGGCAGGAATTTGTAATTTGGCCAGGGTGCCGGCGATAGCTCGCCTCCTCTTCACGACGGACGCAATCGCATCTTTAACGTCCACCAGCTAATGCTGGCAGACAGGGTGTCCACTTTACTGTGTATCTGACAAGGGAGACGCAGACATATTGATGCTTCGCCCTGCCTGCGAGACACCAGGATGACAGTTTATAGCTGAGTCTGGATTAAAAGCCAAGCTAGATGGCTCGAAGGTGAGTGTGCATACCTCTAGCCCTCTGCCAGATGCAACAATTCTACTCACAAGAATTGTGTTAGATGTTCCATACACTCAAATGCACAAGATGCCCCTTCGCAAGCCACCAACTATATGAAAGATCTGTATACCCAACCACCAGTGGTATTGAAAATACTCAGGCTGGACTTTAGACCCAGTGAAGAAAGTTGTGCTGCCCAGCAAATCCTGTGTCACAGTTTCGAACAGATGGAAAGATCACAGTTTAGAACTAACCCTAACCCTAACCCTAACCCTAACCCTAACAACCCTAACCCTAACCCTAACCCTAACAACCCTAACCCTAACCCTAACAACCCTAACCCTAACCCTAACAACCCTAACCCTAACCCTAACCCTAACACTGAAACATTGGCCCAAAGGGATGGATCAAAGGTCTGCTAATTGTGTTTGGCTGGCATGGCTCATGATGTTTCACTTCATTGTGTGGTCGGAGACGTCCAGGGCATATCTCAAATTATTGGTTTCTCAGCATCATGCTTTCATGCTGCTTGTGCTTCCGGCAGCAGAAATGTGAGGATGCACCCATAGCCTCTTCATTAGCATCTCTACCTTGTAAAAAAACAAAAGGACTACATTGCAAATAAGGTTGTTATTTTAAAAGCAGCATGTTGCCAAAAATGCAGATTAGGTGTGCTTTGATCCCAGAAGGAGAAATATCATGTAGGTGTAGATTATATCAGTGCAACACAACTGCAAGAAGAAGCACTCCAGGAAGAGCTGACTCATGCCGTTATATGTTTCTCTTCTAAGAAGTCATGGCTGTTTTGTTATTTGATTTATATAACAAAAATGTTGTTCCCAGTATGTCTTCCATTCTGTTCATTATTTTATTACGACTTGCAGTTTCAGTTTATAATATAGTATGACTATTATTATTTTGGGTGTAAATGTTTCATTTTACCGCGAATGGCGTCTGACATCAAGATCAAAAACTGCTTGGCCAATTTATATGAAATTTTTGGAGACCTGCTTTCCTTTGGGTACCCATAGGTAGGTCATGGGTGAAAAATAAATTTGAGGATGGGGGGACGATGTCTTGTTTGGGTGCACATTAATATTTGTGTAGATTCGCTGGTACATGTTAAACAAGAATGACCGCACTGTGGTCACACCCTGTGCCAAAAGTCTGGTGACAGGTCGATTGGGAAACACGCATCTAAAGCGCTATTAAAAAATTAACTCCACACCTCTCATCCATGACACCCTCCCCACGGTTATATCAGAACAAGCTGATTCATCATGTGGTTACGGATTGCTCAAGCCCAATATGGGGCCATTCAAAAATTACATAATAACGGCTAATTTTTTTTGAGTAATTTGCGTAACATAATACTTGATTACGTAACGTAATGGTTGATTACTGTGCATTCTGGCGGGCTTGATTATTATTCAACATATTCATGAGATTTTTTTGGAGGTCGCTCATCGTGAATAACTCAACCCAAGCAAAGACAATGGTTTTCGTAATTTGTGTGGCGTAACACTTGATTACGTAATGTAACTAAGCCTGAGTTCTGATGTAACGTAAGTTCTGACGTACCATGGGTTCTGATGGGCTGGATTAAACCTTACTATTATTTGACATATGATTAGATTTTTTGGGGATCACTCATCATGAATAACACTCGACCCAAACAAAGCCAATGGAAACCTGAGACAACAAACCCGGGCAGTGTATAATCAACAGAGGCCTATAGGTCTAACGCGTTACATCCACCAGAAAACCAAGATGGTGGCCATAAAATGTAATCTCAGTGGTATGGTGGGTGGAATCAAGTGTCAGATGTGGGTGTGGTCTGGCAGCTGTCCGACCAATGGGTACACATTTCAAAAATTGACCCCCAACAACAACAACAACAATGCAAAGCTCTTGTAGACCTACCACGTTACAGTTAGAGGATTATTTTTGCAGTTTTATTTACTTAGGATTCTGACTTTGACTTTCTATCCCTAACTAGTTTCAGCTGTTTCTGCTCCTTGGTCACGGCTGCTGGTGATCTGAATAGTGATCGCCTGACCTGAGAAAGTCATCTCTCCCCCTCAACCGAGTCTCTTGAGGTCTTTGTTCCTGCTGATTTCTTCAATGTGCTTCCTGTCTCTGCTAGGTGTGTGAGTAGTGTGATCAATGCATCTGTGTGTTTGTCCGTTTGTCGGAAGAATAACTCGACAATGTGAGCAGCTAGAATTGCTAAGTTTGACACAGAGCTTCATAATGTACACACAGACATGATTATCACAATAATCCTGGTGTTATGAATCTAGTCTTGTACGAAATTTCCTTGTACACCGCCCCTTTCCTATTCCATCTCCAGGCGCTGCATGACGTCATCGCCGGGCACCGAAGGGGACCCGGTGATGACGTAAGCTGAAAGGGAGTACTCAGTTTTCACTCTGTTTGTTTGTTTGTCCGGACGATATCTCAGCCATCCTTTGAGCTAGAAAGCTGAAATTTGGGCACAATAGTGAGCAAGTGCTTTGGCAAAAACGGTATTTTTTTTTTTTTGATTCATCAATGAATTGATTAATTATTTAGTTGTTATTTATTTTCTTTCTTACGTATTTATTTATTTTCTTTCTCATCTGGGCAATATCTCAGGCACCTTTTGAGCTAGGAAGCTGATATTCGGACACGACAGTGACCAAGTGATGTGGCTCTAAAGGATATCTTTGATTTAATGATTAATCAATTAATAGATTAATTATTTATTAATCAATCAATTAATCGATTATTTACTTATTTTTGATTAATTAAGTATTTAATTAATGTTCAGAAAGCTACAGCTTCGGATGAAACACTGGTGGTTTAGGTATGCTATTAGCCAATTGATTAAGAAATTAATTATTTTATGATTATTATTATTTATTTATTTTAATTACACAATTAATCAATCTATTATTGTACACCTTGTCCAATTATTCTGCAGACAAACAGACAAACACAGACGGGATCATCACAATACTCATTCGCTCAGTCTACTCAGCCTATTCAGCATGAGTAATTAAACAGCCTGCCAAAATTGAGAGATGGGGGAGATCTAGCAATTTTGAAATACGGTAGGTACTTTAGAACGAGTTAATTCTACCAGTGTGGATCACCTCTTGAGTTGAGTTCTGAATACGACTTTAAATTATATCTTTCCTTTTCACCATACCGTGAATCACGTTTTTGCCATTACATGTGGGATGCTGCAGGATTGTGAAAATTTTAAATGATACATTAAGGATGGAAGGTACCACACTGAAAATTTAAAGCTTAGTTCGTACAATAATAATATAGGGTTTTTCTCTTACCAGAGCTTTGGGGCATTCGTTACAATATGAGAAACGTTTATGGGCTAGAACCAATCTTGGGCACGTAATTCCCCTCTAGGACTTAACTGAAGTTGGCATGGATTTGGAACTTGTTCAGGGAACTATGATAACTCACCTACTCTTTGTAAAGGACACCGGGGGATCTTTCCTAGGGGCAAATCCACAATATCCTCTGAGAGGTGAACTCGTTTTTCCATTGTGCCATTCTTCCAATATCTGCTTTCTAGTATAGTTTGGGGTTACAGCCAAGATGCTGACATTGTCCCATAAGGGTGTATGGAAGCCCTTATACCATGTACTATGCTGCACACACACGCACACACACACACACACACACACACACACACACACACACACACACAAACATACACTACTCACAATAAGTTAGGGATATTGTGGGAGTGAGTTTACTTTTTTTATTGGGGTTAGGGTTCGGGTATTGAAATCAAGAATGCTGTATTTTTTCACTCATTAATAACCATAGAATTAGGACCAACAACTTTTTTCAACATAATTAATACACAAAATCAACCACACCGAAGAACCTGCCAATATCCCTAACTTATTGTGAGTAGTGTACACACACACACACACACACACACACACACACACACACACACACACACACACACACACACACACACACACACACACACACACACACACACACACACACACACACACACACACACACACACTGTGCCCAGCTGCCAGCTCCTTTGAGGTTGTGATGTTTTTCACAGCCTCCGGGAAGACAAGATCTGCCAGCCTAGTCTCTGATGTTTCACTCTCGTCTGGCTTCTCATAATTTGCCCCAACCCTCACCTCTAAAGGGCGGGATGAAGCACACCTGCAAAGCCAAACATTACTCCGCTGGTTGTAGCATTTTGTATCCCGACCATTCCCACGGGGCAATGCCGAACTGCAAAGAATAATAAAAATAGGACCATTGGACCTGTAGCTTATCTGGGCCCTGGCCTAATGTAGTCCTAATTTGGTAGCATTCTGACTGGTGGGTTGGAGAAGATTTTTGATGGAATTTATTAGTCTGCCATTTTGACACACTTCCGGTCACATGACCGGAACGAGCTTTACCACTGCCGTTACCAGTCAGGAGCAGAACCTTGGTGCCAAATTTTAGCCAGATCGGCCCAGCGGTTTAGCCGGAAAAGTCGAAATAGGAGACGGATGGACGGTGTATGATGACAATACCTTATCTGGAATTCAAATTTGAGATAAGCCAATAAATCGGAAGTAGGAAAAAAAGAGAAACATGAATCATGGGACACAGTGACCAGCTACTCATTCTCCGTCACATCTGGCCCACATATGCCCATTCACGAATGTACGTAAGAAAAAACAGGGTGGTATGCACATTAACATGAATACCATTCCTTTCCATGAATATTCTTCAAAGCAGATGGTATGTAGATATCATTTTTATCATCAGGTAAATTAAATCATCTTCATGTTTAATCAGGTGACAATGTTGAGGATTCAGGATCAAGCCAAAGTTTTCTTGATGAAAAAAGTGGTTCTCATGCAACAAGACAATTTGAGATTTAAGCACGGAAAGAGCAGAGGGTGCAAGACCAGAATGGAGGCGGGAGAAGCCAGAGAGACCAGCGACCTGTCTGCGATGGGAAAGTGATAGACCCATAGACTCAGATTCATTGCGAGAGATTCCAATATTCTTGAAGGCCTTCGTTTCCATGGCGTCAATGAGAGCAAGATGAGAGGCAGGGGCACCAGCCCAGAACGGGGAGCATTGCTCCAACAAGCTGCGGATGAAGGCTTTGTAGGTGGACAGAAATTCAGGTGTGCCAAGGAAGGACTTAATGAAACAAAAAAGAACCACCTTTGGAGGCCATTTTTCCCCGCAGAGCAGGTGTTGGCCTTTTTCGGGCACCTTTTTAAAGCAATGTTTTATGGCCGGATGCCCTTCCTGCCGCCAGCCCTGTTGGTCGCCTCTTGCGACACACAGGGAATTACCAGTGAACTGGTACTCAATTTGCTGACCTCGGAAGGATGACGGGCTCAGTCAACTCCTCTGGCGTTATTTCAGTGATCGAACCCGGGATTCGAACACAGGATCCTAGGATCCCAAGCCGGCACCCTAACCGCTGACTGGGATTCAAACACAGGATCCTAGGATCCCAAGCCGGCACCCTAACCGCTGACTGGGATTCGAACACGGGATCCTAGGATCCCAAGCCGGCACCCTAACCGCTGACTGGGATTCAAACCCAGGATCCTGGGATCCCAAGCCGGCACCCTAACCGCTGACTGGGATTCAAACACAGGATCCTAGGATCCCAAGCCGGCACCCTAACCGCTGACCGGGATTCAAACCCAGGATCCTAGGATCCCAAGCCGGCACCTTAACCGCTGACCGGGATTCAAACACAGGATCCTAGGATCCCAAGCCGGAACCCTAACCGCTGACCGGGATTCAAACACAGGATCCTAGGATCCCAAGCCGGCACCTTAACCGCTGACCGGGATTCAAACACAGGATCCTAGGATCCCAAGCCGGCACCCTAACCGCTAAGCCAACACCAGGCTCAAAGGACTTAATGAAAGATAAAAGTAAAATGTTTTTTCGCCAAAGATTGATCTGAAAACTTTGCTTTTTGCTACTCCCGTCACAGATTTTGCACAGAGTTAATCAATTACATACAACGTTTCACAAATTACACTGAACAAATTGCCTACAAAACGCTGAGCAAATTACACAACGTGGCCAGAAAAATATTTCGTGAAATATTTCATCCCATGCGGAAGACGCGCACAGCATGTTGCTGTGTTGCAAAATTTTAACACTGTAGTGTAGTAAAACATACAGCACAATCTTTTTTTTCATCATGGATCTACTCAGAAAGACAGTCTTTTTAAGTTTCCAAACATACATGTTTGGGTAGAATGTGTAGGACTCAATCATGAAACTTGCCTTGGTTGGGTTCCTCTTTGGTGTTGTCATTTTACCCATAGCTTGTGATGTTTGTTGTTGATGCAAAATTCAAATTTCATGAACTGTGTTGATTTGTCCATTGGCAAGTGATGTTGGTAATGTTCCTTAATGTTCTTGTCCTACAAAGAATCCATCTCCAATTTCCACCATTATACTGAGATCAATTCAAATGAAATGGACCCCTCAACATCTGTGACAATCTCATCTCTTCTTTTCTTTTTTTCCTCTCCTCTCTTCTCTTAGCCTGGTGTTGGCTTAGTGGTTAGGGTGCCGGCTTGGGATACTAGGATCCTGGGTTCGAATCCCGGTCGATCGCTGAATTAACGCCAGGGGGGTTGACTCAGCCTGTCATCCTTCCGAGGTCGGCAAATTGAGTACCAGCTTGCTGGGATGAATGATCCTGGTGTGTACCCCGGTTTAGAATAGGTACACTGTATCTCTGCGCATCGTAAGAGGTGACGAAGGGTTGGCGTCAGGAAGGGCATCCGGCCATAAAAACCTTGCCTCAAACAGGGAATCATGATTGTCATGGGGCCCCCAAGGCTAACCACCGCTCTAACGGGGAAAATGGCCTTAAAACGATCATTCATATTCATTCATTCCTCTCCTCTTTTCTCTCCCATGGTGCTTTGTTTGGGTGTGGTGTCAGAGTGCTGTGCACGAATCGGTCCTTGCCACTAAGTGAGTTAAGCTTCATCATCTGGCGTTGTGTCTTCTCCTCCTTTCGTTCCTTTTTTTGGTCATATTTTGTGTTTTCCCCTCTCCCCCCCTGAGGTCATATTTGATTGTAGTGCTGTCATTTTTGTGCTTCGTGCACTGCTGTCCTCTCCGTTATTTCCCTTTTCCACTCTCCTACTCTCTTTCCAACTCTTTTATTTGGTGAACCTGTGCACAGTGCACCAAGTATAGTCTATGGAAGACACCAGGTAGCAGTCACAGGGTTTGGCCTTGTCACTGTCGGAGACGTTGTAGATAAGATCTCCGACCTGGATGGAGGGGGGCCTTTTGACCTTTCGCTAGCGGTGTTGTTTTGAAGGCGTGGTCAGTGTTGCCTGATGATGAGATCATGATCACGATGGGGCAGTTGCTCCATGGAGACTGGTCATGCTGTGTCCACTTCTCTCTGGCGGACAGGCCTCGGTCGTAGATACCTGTATTGAGTGAGGCAAGCGGTGATAAACGCTAGTTATGTGGGTGGGAGGAAGCATCCCTCTGAGTTGATATGCAACAGTTCAATCAACTTGGCAATGGCCTTCTGGAGTACAGGAGTTTTGTTCACATTCTTGGGCTGACCGAAGATGGCATGGAGGTTATGACATTGTAACTAGGGGTCATTGGCGAGAGAAGCAAAACCAGGAGCGGGATTGACCCAGATAGATTCGGAAGAATCCCCATACGATCTGAGCAGGACATCACGGATGGTGTTGCATCACTCATCTGGGAGGAAGGAGACAGGTGGCCTTGAAAGAGGACATGGTTTCCACACACGAGGATTAACTGGC
This sequence comes from Myxine glutinosa, assembly GCF_964187855.1. Lineage (NCBI taxonomy): Eukaryota > Metazoa > Chordata > Myxini > Myxiniformes > Myxinidae > Myxine > Myxine glutinosa. The sequence continues at coordinate 89,123,038 of NC_136262.1, read as the reverse complement.
GGTGGCGTTTGAGAATATCAGCGGCGAAGGATACAACAATGCTTGTGGTCCTGTCTCCACCATAGGGCCCCGTGAAATTTCTTTATTGAAATTTCTGCGTACATGGAGTTTAATTGTTGATCCTTAATACACCTACAACTAACAAAACATTCTTGGGTAGACAGTTTGTGTCCTGGACATTAACCTCCCAGCCACCATGTAAAAAATGCCGAATATGGCAGAAGGATTTTGACCAAAAAATAATGTCTTGAAATAACTAATTTAACAAGTTAAAATGCTCATTTGTCATACTAGTACACAAGCTCCCTCTGGGAGCGGCAGGAAGGCTCATGTTATTATCCTCTTTGGGGTATATATATTATATATATATATTACAGTAGATCGAGGCTCGGGTCCATTAGTCTGTGGAGTACGCGATAAGCATACAATGTCAAAATAGCATCAGGTTTCTTACCTTTCAGTTTCGTGTTAAACAGCAGTAGCGACTGTTTAAAAAAGTAACATACCTGTTTGTGGTTTATAATATTTTTACTTCTGGTAGGGGTGCTCCAGAAAACCCCACAATAAGCTATTTATACACGTGAATATGGCGTTTGTCCAAGGAGGAAAAAACCCTTGGGTAGGGGGTCAAATGAAGTCGCTACAACCACCATCGTGTGACCCTTATTCCTATCAAGTTTGGGTGAGATTTGATAAGTCATGATCGAATGTATTGTGGTCAAACAGACAGACACTAAATTGCATGTTTCAGTATGATAATGTGGCATGTAATGGTATTATTGTGTGTGAGGGCTGGGGAGCAGGGCGATGAGGCAGAAGGATCATGGCAGAGTCACCATTCCAATTCCGAGTTATTTTACTGAAATGATAATTGAAGATACAAAACATGAGATGCAGGCTTGGCACATTCCAAAGCACCGTTCGCGGCAAATGGAAGTGTTGTAAAAAGAGCCCTGTGCTTTAGGGTCTCAGGGTTTTCTTTTGAATCAATTAGGCTTAAACTGTTCTTCGGCTTCATTCGCTTTTGAGACAAACAGCAACTTCTCCTTGAGCTCAATTGCCTGAAACAATCAATTTTGTGCAGACTCTCTGGGGCCCTGCGATATGTTCACCAGTCGCTGATAGAGATCCGTTGTGCCTTCCTCCTCGAAGTACCCCTTCGGAATTGTCTTCAATTTATCCAGTCTTAAGTCATTCTTGATCTCCAACATGTATTCTGCCTGGCTATAATAACTCATTGATTAAACCTGTGAAAGCCTCTGTGTATGGAGATGATGTGTGTATGGTTTATGTGACACTGATAAAAAAAAATACATAAAGTGATTGTTTGGACTACGGTACAACCTTTTCATCCTTCATCCCTTGAGTGGAAGCTTTCAAAATCAAAAGGTTTACTGACCCTACTTTCTCATAGAGGAAGAGCACAGCTTATCAACAATTTGGTAGCATCTTTGTTCTGGCACAAGATGATAACTGAACCCCCTCTTCAAATGTTCTCATTAGAAATACAAAAAACCTTGTTAAAGTTATTCTGGAATGGGAAACATTGGCTGCATCCCGAGATTCCGAACATTCCCATAGAGGAAGGTGATCAAGGTCTCGTAGATATCTTGAGCAGAACTATGTTAACAGAACTATAGGTATGCTACCAGCCAATTGCCTTTGGCATTGGTCCAGTTTGGCTGCGACCGGCCACTTCTCGTAAGTCGTACAGGCAAAAACTCCGAGGTCGTCCGCTCCCCCCCCCCCCCCCCTTTTGGGATTTTATTTTTTAAATTTGCAGCCATGACCAGCTATGTGCAAAATTTGGTAGAGATCAGCTCAGCCCTGTTTTTTGTCTCTATGATTTTCAGACCTATATACACACAATCACACATATGTATACACATATACAAACATACATACACGCATACACACAAACACACATACACATACATACATACACATATTCACATACTGTAGAAAATAGGGCAAAATGGAGAAGATTATCATGGGGCCCATAAGGCTAACCCCCACTCTAGAAGGGAAAATGGCCTTAAAATGACTGTTGTTGTTGTTGTTGTTGTTGTGTTTACACATACATGCATACATACATACATACATACATACATACATATACACATACACACATACATACACATACATACACACATACATACATACATACATACATACACACATACATACATACATACACACATACACACATACATACAAACATACATACATACAAACACACATACACATACATACATACACATATTCACACATACATACATACATACACATATTCACATACTGTAGAAAATAGGGCAAAATGGAGAAGATTATCATGGGGCCCACAAGGCTAACCCCCACTCTAGCAGGGGAAATGGCCTTAAAATGCCTGTTATTGTTGTTGTTGTTGTGTATACACATACACACATGCATACATACATACATACATACACACATACATACATCCATACATAGATACATACACACATACATACATACATACACATACATACATACACACAAACACATACATACATACATACATACACACATACATACACATACATACAATCATACATACACACAAACACATACATACATACATACATACATACATACATAGATACATACATACATACACACAAACACATACATAGTTACATACATACATACATACATACATATACATACATACACAGTACACACATATACATGCATACACACACATACATACATACATACAAACATACATACATACATACATACATACATACACACATACATACATACATACATACATACATACATACTGTTACGGATCTCGGACGTCGGCGCTCCCCTTAGCAAGGGGGGGGGGGGTTAATCCCCTTGTCTTTTTATCTGGCCGACCCGAGTCCTGGGGGTTATAACGTTCCTTCCGGTTGGTGGTAAGTAGGGTTGTTGGTCGAGTCTTAGTCCATTTACCTAAGTACTACCACCGGCCGTAAAGCAAGGAGATAACTCCCGCTCGAACCACGGATATGATGGAAAATGCCGAGCGGATAGCAATCCGCGATCCGAGCCGTTAACAAAGCGACTAAACCTGATTCTGAGCGGTTCCTAATCGTGCCACATTTACCAAATTAGAGAAAAGACGAATGCGATCGGACAAGAGGAAACCAAGAAAGAACAGGGCAATTTATTCACAATGTACAAGAAGGACATGTATTCTGCCTGGCTATAATAACTCATTGATTAAACCTGTGAAAGCCTCTGTGTATGGAGATGATGTGTGTATGGTTTATGTGACACTGATAAAAAAAAATACATAAAGTGATTGTTTGGACTACGGTACAACCTTTTCGGGAATTTCGGACTACGGTGTTTGGACTACGGTACAACCTTTTCGGGAAGTTTCGGGAATTGAGTGGCGTGCTGATGATGAGGGGAGTGTCGTTGAAGCTGAAGGGAAAGGTGTATGCTGCATGTGTGAGAAGTGTTATGATTTATGGGAGCGAGACATGGGTAATGAACGTAGAGCAGCAACGAAGGTTGGAAAGGGTGGAAATGCGAATGGTTCGACGGATGTGCGGAGTATCGTTGAGAGAGAGGAAGACAAATGATGAATTGCGAAAGATGATGGGAATAGAGCCTGTGATTGATGCTGTGAAGAGGAACAGGTTGAGATGGTTTGGTCATGTGTTGAGGAAGGATGAAAGTGACTGGTTGAGAAGAGTGATGGAAATGAATGTAGAAGGAAGTAGAAGACGGGGAAGACCGAGAAAGACTTGGCTAAAGATGGTGGAAGAAGAAATGCGGGCAAGGGGGTTAACAAGGAGAGATGCAGAAAATAGGGCAAAATGGAGAAGATTGTCATGGGGACCGCAAGGCTAACCCCCGCTCTAGCAGGGAAAATGGCCTTTAAAATGCATGTTGTTGTTGTTGTTGTACAAGAAGGAGAAGAGGAAACGAAAGGAATATACAAGATAGGAAGAGGAAGAAGCAGCACACAGGGCAGTCTTAAAGCAGTCTTATCCTTAATACCCAGGACAACGGGCCCGTCTCAGACACTCACACGGGGATTGTAGATGGTAGGGCGGAAGGTCCGGCGATGGGGTCCAGGCTCCGGTCCAGCGGGCGAAACCCGGCAGGCAGCTCCGCGTGTTGTTGAACGCGACCGGACAATTATATAGCGGGGGGAAGCTGGTGTCCTGCGTATGTAATATGTGCACACTTGTGCCAAACGCCCTCTCTCTCCCCAATGTCCTCTTTAACAAGCGCGCCCTTCTTCTTCTCAGTCCTTCTCCAAGCCACCCTTCCAACACGTCCTCTTTAACAAACACTGGCGCATGAGTCTCCTGAAAGGGCTTTACGTTCGTGCTTTTATAACGCATTAACGCAAGCAACGATCGCTCCGCGAGCCCAAAAGCCACGCCTGTCAGCGATGTCCCTTCAGCCCTGGTTGGCTGGTGAGGCCTTACCGGCTCCGCCTTTGACGGCTGGATGACGTGGCCACACCTTCTTCTTGGCGTTCCGCCCCCTTTTTCCAGGCCTCACCACGTGGCTTATGGCGGCGTTTGAGCGAGCTCCAGCTCAAGGCAGCGAACGCTGCTAACAAAGGCGCGTAACAAATTGGGAGAGCCATAGGGCAGACTGGAGGACGCGTAATGGTGTCGCTTGGAGAGGGAGGTTGCAAACTGAACGGAATAGGGCCTACTTCTTATTTGATTGACACAACGCAGATTCAACTATTGGAAACACGGCCTTATCTAAAACACATACTAATGAAATAACTGGAATCCTATGGTGGCCTATGTGTTGCTGTGGCCTATCTAGGGGTGCTACCTTTAACCCTTAATGATGTTGAATTTATTTACAAGTGTGGGTTCTCAAAACCACAACCATACATACATACATACATACATACATACATACATACATACATATAATTGCCTTATTTAATATTAGTAGGATAGAAACAGGTCTTTCTTTGGTGAGTATTTTGTAAAAATGATATTTACAATGTTCCCAATTCGATAACTGGCAATACTAGATGGTAGAGTGCAGCAACAATGGCTGCTAAGGTAGGAATGCGGTCCAACCGATTAGTATCAACATTACTACCTGATACACTTGGTATAAACTGCAGAGTAAAGGTAAATTGGGAACAACCTTCCATCACCGCTGATCACATCAACTACTCTCGATTCAAAGCTCTCTTCCAAAATTTAGTTCTATCTTTACCAAACCTGTGTAAAACCATTGGACACCCTTTTGGAACATTGCAAACTAATAACCTGTGTGTCTGTCTGCCTTTAGAATCCCCTTTCCAACCTAGAATTGGAAGAGTTTTTTTTTTAATACTCATTCCCATTCCCAAGGCTCATTCCCAAGAAAACTGCTCATTTGTCTTGGAGCCTGACACTTTGGGTGCTTCTCACAAATTTCCTCTTCGATGTCTGATCGGTGATCAGTGTCCCCTCTATGAGGCCACTGAGATGGTCACGTGCTTATGTCGAATGTGCACGTTTCATTCCTTTATTGTCCCCCGTCGCACCGCGGAGCGAAAGGGGGACTATGGTTTTCCCCTCCATCCGTGTGTCCGTCCGTCCGTCCGTGCGTGCATGCGTGCGTGCGTGCGTGCGTAAGCGAAGGACCGCATTCGAATTTGGTGTGGGGGTGCAACCCATGTCAAAATCCAAGATGGCCGCCGCCATGTATGTCTGATGCCATGTATGTCTGAACATTGTGAGCGGAATATCTTGAAAAATAAGCGAAGTACCAACTTCTAATCTGGTGTGTGGGTGTATCTAGGCACAAGGAAGATCGCTATTGAAAATTGGGCCGCCACGTCAAAATCCAAGATAGCCGCCACCATATATATGTCTGAACCTTGTGAGCGAAATATCTTGAAAAATAAACGAAGTACCAACTTCTAATCTGGTGTGTGGGTGTATCAAGGCATAAGAAAGAATCCTATTGAAAATTGGGTCGCCACGTCAAAATCCAAGATGGCCACCGCCATGTATGTCTGAACCTTGAGATGAATATCTTGAAAAATGAACGAACTACTAACTTCTAATCTGGTGTGTGGGTGTATCTACGCATAAGGAAGAACGCCATTGAAAATTGGGTCGTCACGTCAAAATCCAAGATGGCCGCCGCCATGTAAGTCTGAAACGTGTGAGCGGAATATCTTGAAAAATAAGCGAAGTACCAACTTCTAATCTGGTGTGTGGGTGTATCTAGGCATAAGGAAGAACGCTATTGAAAATTGGGTCGCCACGTCAAAATCCAAGATGGCCGCCTCCATGTATGTCTGAACCTTGTGAGCGAAATATCATATCAGAGCATGTTTTCTGCGTCTTCCACTTTGTCAACTCACATCACTTCCCCGACGGGGGACCGAGGCGTAACGCTCGTTTACTTTGCCTCGTCAATGGTGCGCTGAGCTCTCTCTGAAGTTTACCTTTAAGATGTTGATCTATGGCTCTCTCTCTTCTTTTCCCTCTGCCTCTCTCTCTGTATGTCTCTCTCTCTCTCTCTCTCTCTCTCTCTCTCTCTCTCTTCTATTCCCTCTCCCTCTCTCTGTATGTCTCTCTCTCTCTCTTCTTTTCCCTCTCCCTCTCTCTATATGTCTCTCTCTCTCTCTTCTTATCCCTCTCCCTCTTTCTCTCTCCCTCTCTCTATATGTCTCTCTCTCTCTCTCTTCTTATCCCTCTCCCTCTTTCTCTCTCCCTCTCTCTATATGTCTCTCTCTCTCTCTCTCTCTCGCTTCTTATCCCTCTCCCTCTTTCTCTCTCCCTCTCTCTATATGTCTCTCTCTCTCTCTCTCTCTCTCTCTCTCTCTCTCTCTCTCTCTCTCTCTCTCGCTTCTTAGCCCTCTCCCTCTTTCTCTCTCCCTCTCTCTATATGTCTCTCTCTCTCTCTTCTTATCCCTCTCCCTCTTTCTCTCTCCCTCTCTCTATATGTCTCTCTCTCTCTCTCTCTCTCTCTCTCTCTCTCTCCCTCTCTCTCTCTCTCGCTTCTTAGCCCTCTCCCTCTTTCTCTCTCCCTCTCTCTATATGTCTCTCTCTCTCTCTCTCTCTCTCTCTCGCTTCTTAGCCCTCTCCCTCTTTCTCTCTCCCTCTCTCTATATGTCTCTCTCTCCCCTCTGTCTCTCCCTCTCCATCTGCCTCTCTTTTCCTGTCCTTTCATTGCCTTGTTTTGTTGCGTCCAACTGTGCCCCCACCCCTCCCCCAGGTTGCCATTTTATCCCCTGCTTCTCGCTCTTGCCTGAGCCTATATTTTGTAAAGAACAAAATATATTCACTCCGGCATACTGCAGACTACATGCCATGTAAGCAATGAATGGGAAGAGGGACTATAAAGGAATAATTATACAGATGCTTCAGGCTAAACAAATAACCACTGGTATCAACAGGCATTCTTATTGTTTTCCGCACATGTTTGGAAAGAATGATGCAACCCTACATGTATAAGACGTGATGCAACCCTGCATGTATAAGACGTGAAGCAACCCCGCATGTATAAGACGTGATGCAACCCCACATGTATAAGATGTGATGCAACCCTACATGTATAAGACGTGATGCAACCCTGCATGTATAAGATGTGATGCAACCCTGCATGTATAATACGTGATGCAACCCTACATGTATAAGATGTGATGCAAGCCTACATGTATAAGACGTGATGCAACCCTACATGTATAAGACGTGATGCAACCCTGCATGTATAAGATGTGATGCAACCCTGCATGTATAAGACGTGATGCAACCCAACATGTATAAGACGTGATACAACCCCACATGTATAAGACGTGATGCAACCCTGCATGTATAAGACGTGATGCAACCCTACATGTATAAGACGTGATGCAACCCTGCATGTATAAGACGTGATGCAACCCTACATGTATAAGACGTAATGCAACCCTGCATGTATAAGACGTGATGCAACCCTGCATTTAAAAAAAAATTTTTTTTGTATACAGAGTCAAGGCTCGTGAAAGAGCTAACATTTATCAAACAAACAAATCAAACAAACAAGCAAACAAAGTATATAAAAAGGGGAGCGGTCGACAAGATGGGGAGAGAAGGGGAGGAAGCACACAAACACAACATTTGAGGGCAGGGACATCGGGAGATGTGTGGGATGGAGAGGGCCTGGGGGGAGGCAGGATAGGTATAAAACGCAAGGACACCAAGGACTTCCAGGTGACAAAAGTCACCTAAAAAGAGTGGATTTGGGGTGAAATTAGCGGGGGTAGAAAAGATCAAGGTTTTGGATTGGGGAAGATAAGAGATGGTGGTGAAGAGCCGTTTTAAAGACCTGGAGGGAGGAGTGGGATTGAAGAGAGTGAGGGAGTTTGTTCCAGAGGCGGGAGAAAAGAGGAATGAAGGAGTGAAGGTGAGCAGAGAGTCTTGATTTTGGCAGTTTAACCATAAGAGGGTTGCCGGCAGGTCTTGTGCGACCTGTAGGAATATTTGGGGGACAGAGCCCAGAGAGAGCTGGGGGAGCAAGGCCGGAGAGGAGTCGGTAGAAGACAGAAAGACCACCAACCTGCCTGCGGTGAGTAAGTGAAAGGCCCTCGGAGATAGCGTCATCGCGGGAGATTCCAATGATTCTGAACGCTTTGGTTTCAACAGCGTGAAGACGAGCTAGGTGTGAGGCAGGAGCACCAGCCCAGAGTGGAGAGCAGTATTCCATTGAGCTGCGGATGAAAGCCTTGTATGTGGTGAGGAGCTCAGGTGTGCCAAGGAAGGACTTCGCGCGACGGAGGATGCCCAGTCGGCGACTGGCTTTGGAGGCCAGCTTGGAAATGTGGTTTTCCCGGGAAAGATCATGGCAGATAGTGAGACCCAAAAGCTTGAGTGACAGAACTTCTTGGAGAGGATTATTCAGAAAGTAGATGGGAGGGTTGTCCAGTCAGTCTTTTCGGAGAGACATCGTAAGAGTGTGAGATTTGTCAGGATTGAAAGACATGTTCCACTTGTTTGCCCAGTCTGTGATTTTGTCCAGGTCTGCAGAGAGTGAGGAGGCTCAGACTGCCGATCTGAGGGATGAGGAATGGAGCGGCAGAGAGTGGAGTCATCAGCAAAGAGATAGAGAGGATTTTCAAGAGAGTCAGAGAGATCATTGATGAAGACCAGAAAATGCACAGGGCCCAGAACACTGCCTTGGGGAACTCCCGCCTGAACAGGAAGAGGAGATTAGAGAAACCCATTCAGGGCCACACGTTGACTACGACGAGAGAGGAAGTCCGCCAGCCATGCGTGGAGATTTCCATGGATACCAAAGGAGGAGAGTTTGGTGAGCAGAGCGGGGTGCCAGACCGTATCGAAGGCACGTGATATGTCGAGGGAGACAGCTCTAATTTCCTGTTTGGCATTGAGGACCTCCATCCATTGTTGAGACAGCAGAAGCAGCATGTCCATAGTAGAGTGACCTGGTCCGAAACCAAATTGATGATCAGAGATCAAGCCATTGGAGAAGAGGAAAGATTTCATATCCGAAGCAATGATGGATTCCATGACTTTGCTGATAATTGGGAGAAGGCTGATTGGTCTGTAGTTGCTGGGATTTGTTTTTGCACCTTTTTTGTGCAAAGCGGTGATGTTGGCTGATTTCCAAGCAGATGGCAGTTGACCTTGAGCAAAAGAGAGGGCGAAGAGAACAGAGAGAGGGAGTGAAAGAGCGGAAGAAGAGGATTTTAGGACCCGTGGGCTGATGCCGTCAGGTCCAGTTGCAGAATCAGAATCAGAGTCGAGGGTTGACAGAAACTTTTCCACCTTGTCAGGAGGAAAGGACACGGAGTCCAGGAGCAGCTGGGTACGACTGGGTACGGTGGGTAGAGAGAGGGGGATGGGTTTGGGACACAAGATTTGGAGGCAAACACAGAGTTGAGGCATTCAGATTTTCACGTGCGGAGTCAGCTGTGTAGCCGTTTGAGGTAAGGGAGGGGATGGAGGGGGAACAAACATCAGAAACAGATTTGACCAGACGCCACCAGGATTTGGAAGAGGGAGACAGATAAGAGAGTTCGGTCTTGAGAACAGAGAGATATTGTTTCCTAGCTCTCCTGAGGGTGGACACACACTTGTTTCGGGCTTTGTGAAAGGAAATGAGATTTCCTTCTGTTGGATTTGCTTTCCAGGAGACGAAGGCAAGTTGTTTCTGGGCAACAGCCTCACCACAAGATTCTGTGTACCATGAACGGGAGGAAGGGTATGACAACAGAAGACGAGATGGGATAAATCTGTGCATGAGAGAGAGCAATTTACTTTGGAAGAATTCCCAGGATGAGTTTATGTCAGAGGTGGTAGAGATGGGAGACCAGTCCAGATGATTTATGGCTGCCTGAAGACCGTGCCAGTTGGCCTGAGTGAAATGCCAGACTCGTCGACGCTGAGCAGGCTCCCTGAGAATGGTCAGAGAGATGTCCACTTTAACAAGCACATGATCAGATGAGCCGATTGGAGCAGAAGAAGAGCAGCAGACATTTTCAGGGAAGTTAGTCATAACCAAGTCCAGAAGAGAAGATGCTCCGTTGACTGAGATCTGGGTCGGGAAATTGACAGATTGTGTCAGTCCCAGTGAGTCGCAGAAGTCCTTTGCTGAGGAGCCATGGCTGGTGAGAGAGGTACCCACACCCAGCCAACTGGCATGGTGACAATTGAAATCACCACATTAAGATACCACGTATCCACGTATAAGACGTGATGCAACCCTGCATGTATAAGACGTGATGCAACCCTGCATGTATAAGACGTGATGCAACCCTACATTGTATAAGATTTGAGGCAACCCCACATGTATAAGGCGTGATGCAACCCTGCATGTATAAGACGTGATGCAACCCTACATGTATAAGACGTGATGCAACCCTACATGTATAAGACGTGATGCAACCCTTCATGTATAAGACGTTATGCAACCCTGCATGTCTAAGATGTGAGGCAACGCTGCATGTATAAGACGTTATGCAACCCTGCATGTATAAGACGTGATGCAACCCTGCATGTATAAGACGTGATGCAACCCTACATGTATAAGACGTGATGCAACCCCACATGTATAAGGCGTGATGCAACCCTGCATGTATAAGACGTGATGCAACCCTGCATGTATAAGACGTGATGCAACCCTGCATGTATAAGACGTGATACAACCCTACATGTATAAGACGTGATGCAACCCTGCATGTATAAGACGTGATGCAACCCTACATGTATAAGCCGTGATGCAACCCTACATGTATAAGATGTGATGCAACCCTACATGTATAAGACGTGATGCAATCCTACTAGCGAATCCCCAAAAAACGTTGGTGCCATCTCATTTTGATGTAAATGATGGTTTGGAGGCAGGAGAGTGGAGGGGGATGGAGAAAGGACATTTGTATTCGCAAAGAGGAGTGTATGAATCACGTCACATGTGTATGAATCATGCTCGTTGATTACATATTCAGATATAATTTGCTGTATTTTAGCCGAAAATTTTAAGCTTGATTTTTACTTGTCCAATTAGAGTAAATGCTGATTCCGATAATGAAGAAGCTGTCACGTTTCTTTTGTCCTACCCCATTAACTTAATATATCAATTTCCTCATCTCCTATACATGATGATGCTACTCTTACACAGTGAATTCAATCTAACTCGATAACTATATCCCTTTAAAATATACTGGCACACCATCAATGTCTGCAACTTTTGATCCTCCCTCTTTTGTCACTTAGTTTAATTGTCACTAAGTGAGAATTATTGTTACATCTGGTAGGGGAGGATGCGGGATTCAAGGCTCAAACCTCTGTGGCAGAGTCCAAAGAGCAAGATCAATCAAAGATGTGCATTCAAAGTTTAAAACTCATTTGTATTTGGACTTTGCTACTGAAAAAACAAGCACATCTATTTTAAAGCATTTTCTGCATTGTTACCTCTGCCACCAAAGGTGGATGGAGGTTATGTTTTCACACCTGTCTGTCTGTTTGTTACTTGCCCGAATAGATTCCGGCAAGTATGTTGGTTGGTTGGTTTGTCTTTCTGTCTGTTTGTGCGCAGTACTACATCTACATCGTTGCACATAGCATCGCCATACTTTACACACATATTTGCCTTGCCCTGGAATAGACTGTGTCCAATTTTGAACTCTCTAGGCCCAAGGTCAAGCTTGATGTCACCCAAAACGTGAAAATCTTTAGATTTTAATCTTACAGCCGCCATGTTGATGCTCGCTGTCACTGCATATAAGGAAGCGAAACACGCCTCAGAGCTGTCACATTCACAATCGCTATGTCGTATGTACTCCCGATACGTGTTTCCTTCATTGTAAAAACTACCAAGTCAACAGTTAAAAGGACTTTGAGCCGATAGGTGTTACAGCCTTGGCAAGATCGATGGAGACAGCGATCTGTGAGCTTATACACCGCCCAAATAGCTATGCTGGCTATGCTGCTAGTTATACACCGCCGGCAAGAGTATACATGCATATATTTCAAGAGTATACATGTATAGATATAGATTTCTCGCCATTTTGATCCAAAATGGCCGATAAAAAAAACTACACTCCGGCAAGACCTCGGTCTCTGACCGATTTTTCATTTGTTTGTTTGTTTGTCCGGGCGATATCTCAGCCATTCTTTGAGCTAGGAAGCTGAAATTTGGGCACAATAGTGAGCATGTGCTTTGGCAAAAACGTTTTTTAAATTAATCAATTAATTGATTAATTATTAATTATTTAATAATTATGAATTTATTAAGTACTTATTTATTTTCATTCTCATCTGGGCAATATCTCAGGCACCTTTTGAGCTTGGAAGCTGATATTTGGACATGACAGTGACCAAGTGATGTACATATAAAGGATATTTTTGATTTATTGATTAATGAATTAAATGATTACGTATTTAATGATTTGATTACATAATTAATTAATTTTCAAAAAGTTACAGTTTCAGATGAAACTGTGGTAGTTTAGGTATGCTATCAGTCAATTGAGTAATAATTTCATTCTTTTACGATTATTATTTATTTATTTTCATTATTAATCACTTATTTATTTTCTTTCTCATCTGGGCAATATCTCAGGCACGTTTTGAGCTCGGAAGCTGATTTTTGAGCGAGGAATTTTAGGTATGCTACTAGCCAATTGATTAAGAAATTAATTATTTTATAATTATTATTTATTTTAATTACGCAATTAATCAATCAATTATTGTACACCTTTCCCTCCCAATACCGTCTCGATGTGCTACACGGTGGCAATGCCACACGCTGGAGGATGTTATTTATTTATTTGGCACGGGGGTGGTGTACTATGAATGTATCTGTACTTGTTTTAATTATTTTTGATAGAAAATAATTTTAAAACAAGTAAAGATACATTCAAAGTATACCGCCCCCATGCCAAATAATTAAATATCCCACAGCGCAGCATTGCCGGGGTGCCTCCGGCGCCCGGCAATACCGCAGTGCAGCTCATAGAGAGTGCATTGGGAGGGAGAGGTGTGCAATAATTGATTGATTAATTGCATAATTAAAATCAATAAAGGGTTATCATAAAATGTTTTCATAATCAATTGGCTAATAGCATAACTAACCAGTGGTGCTTCATCCGAAGATGTATCTTTTGGAAATTTAATTAAATAAGTCATTAATAAAAAATAAATAATTAATTGATTAATCAATAAATATAATTCATCGATTAAATGATTAATCAATAAATCAAAAATATCCTTTATAGCCACATCACCTGGCCACTGACATGTCCAAATATTAGCTTCCTAGCTCAAAAGATGCCTGAGATATTGCCCAGATGAGAAATAAAATAAATAAATAATAAATAATGAAAATAAAGAAATAATAATCATAAAAAAATGAAATAATTAATCAATTCGCTAATATAACACATAAACCACCACCATTTCATCAGAATCTGTAACTTAAAAAAAAAATTTTTTAGCCATTAATCCAATAATTTAATTAATTAATCGATTCATTGATTAATTGATTAATCAATAAATCAAAAATAGCCTTTGCAGCCAAATCACTTGGTCATTGGCATGTCCAAATATCATCTTCCAAACTCAAAAGGTGCCTGAGATAATGGTCAGAAGAGAAAGGAAATGTATAAGTACTGAATTAATCACTTATAATTAAATAACTCATCAATTAATTGATTAATCAAAAAACAAAAAATAACATTTTTGACAAAGTACTTGCTCACTATTGTGCCGAAATTTCAGCTTCATAGCGCAAAGGATGGCTGAGATATCGCCCGGACAACCAATAAAACAAGAAAGAAAACAACCAGAGTGAAAACTGAGTACTCCCTTTCAGCGTGCGTCACTGCCGAGCCCCCTTTTGTGCCCGGCAATGACGTTATGCAGCGCCTGGAGATGGCATAGGAAAGGAGCGGTGTAGAGTAATAGCATTCCCAACCTACCTCTTAGTGTATGTGAACTTCTGATCAATACAGAGCTAGCCTTACTGGAACCCAATAGTTGCACCTTTTGAACTGACCTTACCAAATATACTGAGCAAATATTACAAAATCCTCCCTCTTCAAAATTGGAAAGAGTAATGATTTTAATTGTCATCATATCCTTTAATGACTCAGTGTGCAGGGAGTAAGTGCAAAATTCCTTTTTAGCAACTGATATAGTCGAGGATTCGAGCCCTGACTGCTCAAATTGCAGGACCGCATTGTTTACACAGCTGCAGCACCATCTTTAGAATGGCGAAGAGAGGAAGTGTTGAGGTAGCAGAAGGTTCAATGGTTAAGGGCAATGATGTTGAATCCCGTGGGGGAATTTTGCAGCAGTTGCTGCCAAGCTGCATCTCATTCAGTTATCAACTCCCAGCTGATACCATTCAGGGCACATGATGACATCAAGGCTTCCTCCCTAAGGCTTTCATTTGTAGCTCATTCCAAAATGTCGATCTTGTATGACAACCAATTTGTCATTATTTATGACCCTAACAAATGTTACGTCCACAGTAACGAAATCAAAGCCAGTACTTGATTAAATTTGAGTGAAAATATTTTTTCAATGTCGACCATATCAAGACTTTACCTAAAATTTCCTCCTGTCCTACAGATTAAAGCTCATGCTCCAAATTTTACAGGTAAAATGCAATGGATATGGCTGCCCTTTCCAAAAATATCCTCCAGGAAAGTAATATATATATATATATGACTTAATGATGTCGTATACTTCTTCTGATTGTATCCTACAGTGTCTTCAGAAAGTAGTCACACCCCTTGACGTTTTTCACATTTTGTTGGGTTACACCCTGAATTAAAAATGGATTCAGTTGAGATTTTTCTTTTCGCAACTTATCCACACACAATACGCCATAATGTCAAAGTGGAATATTTTTTTTAGAAATGTTTAATGAAATAATTGAAAATGAAATACAGAAATATCTAATTTACATAAGTATTCAACCTCCTGAGTCAATACTTTGTAGAAGCGCCTTTGGCAGTGATTACAGCTTCGAGTCTTCTTGGGTATGTTTGTATTAGCTTTGCACATCTGGATTTGGGGAGTTTCTCCCATTCTTCCTTGCAGATTTGCTCAAGCTCTGTCAAGTTGGATGCGAAGTGTTGGTCCAGAGCAATCTTCAAGTCTTTCCACAGATTCTCAATGGGATTCAAGTTTGGGCTTTCTTTGGCTAGGCCACTCTAGGACTTTCACGTTCTTATTCGGAAGCCATTCTAGTGTTGCTTTGGCTGTATGTTTGGGGTCATTGTCCTGTTGGAACATAAATCTCTGCCGCAGTCTAATGTCTTTTGCACCCTGAAGCAGGTTCTCCTCAAGGATTTGCCTGTATTTGGCTCCATTCATTGTTCCCTCTATTCTTACAAGTCTCCCAGTCCCTACCGCTGAAAAGCATCCCCACAGGTTGATGCTGCCACAACCATGCTTTTTACGGTAGGGATGGTGTTAGATAGGTGATGAGCTGTGCTCGGTGTCCGCCAGACGGAGCACTTTGCTGTCAGGCCAAAGAGTTCAATTTTCCTCTCATCAGACCACAGAATATTTTGCCTCATGGTCTCAGAGCCTTTCCTGTGTCTTTTGCACATTCCAGGCGTGCTGTCATGTGCCTTTTTCTCAGGAATGGCTTCCGTCGAACCACTCTCCCATAAAGTCTAGATTTGTGAAGTGCTGCAGAGACTGTTGTCCTTCTGGCACGTTATCCCATCTCAGCCAAGGAACTCTGTAGTTCTGTTAGAATAGTCATTGTGTTCTTCGTCAACCTTTCTTACCAACGTCCTTTTTTGCCTGGTTGATCAGTTTGGTCAGACGGCCAGCTCTAGGAAGAGTCTGGGTTGTTCCATATTCTTTCCATTTCCTAATGATGGAGCTCACTGTGCTCTTGGGAACTTTCAACACTCGAGAAATAGTTTTATACCATTCCCCAGATCTATGCCTCCTCACAATTCTATTTCGGATTTCTACGGACAGTTCCTTGGATTTCCTGGTAGAATTTCTGCTTTGGCATGCACTGTCAACTGTGCACTGTCCTTATATAGAAAGGTGTGTTTCTTTCCAAATCATGTAAAATGAATTGAATCGGCCACAAGTGGACTCCAATGAAGTTGTAGAGACATCTCAAGGATGATCAAAGGAAATTAGATGCACCTGAGCTCAATTTGGAGTGTCATAGCAAAGGATTTGAATACTAATTGACTCAAGACATTTCAGCTTTTAATTTGTAATTTTTTTTTTGTGCAGCCTCATCAACGTGCCAAAGTCTGAAGCTTCGGCCTAGTGTCAGGTGTGCTGATAGATTCTTTATTTATTAGACATTATACGGACGTAAATGAACACTCGTTTTACTCTGCTCGCGTTGCACATCATATGCAGCGAATTTCACCTCCCTGCACCTTGTATTTATGTTGTTTTTTTTTAAACCGCTTCTGTACACCGCCCTTGAAGCTCGGTTTGCAAGCCACCATCTACAACACCAATAGAAAAGACATAATTACTCTTTTATGGAAAATGCTTTTCCAGTTTGTTTTATCCTCAAAAACAGACCGAAGTGAACACACACTCGTGTTAAAAGATTGACCTTTAAAACCTACCCTTATGAAGGGGGACAGACATCTGTACAAACACACACACTGACATTGTGTTTTATATGGTAGATTGCACTGCATATAGTATCCTATAGGAGACTTTTGGGATGCCCTATATAGACTTCCTTGATAGGACATTTTGTTCAGGGTAATCTCATCACATTCTCGAGTGACCATTATTTATAACTAATACGTTAGTTACTGTATGATATAAAGAAACATGAACATGTCATTGTAAGAGATACAGTGCCAGCTTTCCCTGTTTACAGATTTGTGTGGGTTGCACCCATAATGGTGAACAGTTACACAGAAGGATTTTTTAAAACATGGGGTTCCCAAGGACCATACCAAGCCAACAAGGACAATATTTTCATGATGATAAACGTAATGCAACACCATTCTTTTCCCACAAGAATATTTATTTTCTTTCACAGCACCTGTCGTTTTCATCATGTTTTCTGTAAATTACGACTATAAGGGCTCACTCCATTCCCGCATCCCCTTCATGATTTCCCATGCTGTCTTATCCGCATCCACTGGAAGATAATATCCGCATCTACTGTTGGTCACTGATTGCCTCTGTCGCCAACCCACTTGTATCTGCCCATTTGGGACTAATTATGCTGCTTGTTTACCTCTTCTCACCTCAGGGTGTTGATTTCCACGACAATGAGGAAAAGTCGGAGCAGCTTGGACCTTGGTGATGAAGAGGTAATACTAAAATAAATAAGTCTGTCTGTGTGTACCAGTCTTTGTGACATTTGTTTTTTGTCCGTTGTATCTTCACCTGCAACAATCATGAGCAGGCGTACCTGGCGTTGACCGGCGATGTTCTAATCCTGTTGACATTTTGAAGAAATCTTTTTTTTTTTCTATTCCCCGACTTACACACAATAAGGAAAATGTATATTTGATATATTACACCCCCTCCACTCCCAAGACACACTAATCGGGGATAATTTAATGTTACTTTTCAAATACAAACACGTGAAAAAGTAAGTACAGTACACCCCATGTAAAGTTTTGACTTTTTCAACATATTTCAACATACAGCTATTTGATCTTCATTTCAACAATATTGATAGACTAGCAGAAGTACCCGGCATTGCCGGGCGGGGGAGGGGAGGGAAGGGGAAAGGGGAGGGGAGGAGAGGGTGGGGGAGGGGAGAAGAGGGGGGAGGGGGAGGGGGCGGGGAGGAGAGGGGGATGGGGAGGGGAGGAGAGGGGGATGGGGAGGGGAGGAGAGGGGGGAGGGGGAAGGAGAGGTGGGAGGGGGAAGGGGAGGGGTGAGGGGAGGGGGAGAGGGAGGGAGAAGGGGAAGGGGGAGGGGGGAAAGGGAGGGGGAATGGGAGGGGGAAGGGGGAGGGGGAGGGGAAGGGGAAGCGGAAGGGGTAGGGCGGAAAGGAAGGGGTAGGGGAGAAAGGGAGGGGTAGGGGGGAAATGGAGGGGGAGGGGAGGGGAGAGGGTAGGGTGGAGGGGAAGGGAGGGGAAGGGGAGGGGGGGAAGGGTAGGGGGAGGGGGAGGGGGAATGGGAAGGGGAAGGGGTAGGGGGAAAGGAAGGGGTAGGGGAGAAAGGGAGGGGTAGGGGGTAAATGGAGGGGGAGGGGAAAGGGGAGGGGGAGGGGGAGGGGGGAAGGGGAGAGGGTAGGGTGGAGGGAGGGGGAAGGGAGTAAAGGAAGGGGTAGGGGGGAAATGGAGGGGGAGGGGAGGGGAAAGGGGAGAGGGTAGGGGGAAGGGAGGGGGAAGGGGAGGGGGGAAGGGTAGGGGGAGGGGGGAGAGGGAGGGGGGGGGGAGAGGGAGGGGGAGGAGGGAAGGGGAGGGGAGGGATATAGATGGTTACTGGCAATTGATCACATCCACAAATGATGTAATCCACACAATTTATGTACTTTACATAACGTTAATAGGAATACATGGCCGTGTAGATGGGAAATACAGTTTGTTTGAAATAAATCACAAATATCAGATGAACGTTTTTAAAATTTAGAACTATTCTCACTCAGAGTTAAGCATCACCGCAATATTACGCGGTTGCTTCAACGTTTTCTGTGAATTATATGTCATCATTGTGAGATTTTTTTGGATTTTTTTTTTTAATGAGATTTTTATATTTTAAAAAAACGGCAAAAAAGCATCAGAACAGCTGTGAAAAAGCATCAAAACAGCCGTGAAAAAGCATCAGAACAGCAGTGAAAACGCATCAAAACAGCAATGTAAAAGCATCAAAACAGCAGTAAAAAGCATCAAAACAGCAACAATTGTCCGGTGATTTTTCAATCACCGCAGCTAAATGTGTTGGAGTAATTAACTATTTTCCTTCGTGCCTTTTTTTGTGTGTTTTTTTAATACACATAAATACATAAAATCACATAAAATACACATAAATACACATAAAAATCAGATCAGAATCAGAATCAGAATTGATAATCTCACAATCATCACAACACACCAGACACGTAGTTAATTACGCAGTGCATCCTTGTAAACAATGTTCTTTGTCTTTCCTTGTTCGGATAGGATGTATAGATTGTTCTCTTGTCCTACCCGACTACATCCTACGTATAGTTGGCCATGGGAGAAGCACGGGGAATCAAGGTTCAGTCCGACCACCTTGAGAGATTGTCCTTGCGCCTTGTTGATGGTCATGGCAAAGCTGAGCCGTACGGGGAATTGGAGCCTTTTGAACTCGAATGGCAGATCAGATGGTATGATTGGTATCCTCGGAATGAAGACCTGTTCCCCGCTATAGTTTCCCGTAAGTATGTTGGCCTCAATTACGTGAGGCATCAACATTTTGATAGCCAGTCGTGTGCTGTTGCACAGTTTTGGAGGATCGATATTTCTCAGGAGCATGATTGGAGCACCTTCCTTTAGATGGAGTATGTGGGGAGGCACACCCAGAGGTTGTAGCGAATTGAGGAATTCTACCGGGTAATGGACAGTCTCGTGGTCGTTTTGGATTAAGTCGACAGATCGGTAAGTTCTTAGATCCCCAGGAATAGTCTGCAGAAGATCCAAATTGATTTTGTCCACTGCATCGTTCTTTTAGGCTAGAATTGCCCTTTCACAGAGCCAGGAGTGATTTCGGTAGTTGGCGGGGATGTTGGGGAAGACGTTCGCCTTGAGTTCGTCAGCCGTGGTGACATTGTTGCCGCATGGTACGATGTCCAGTCCATCTTCAGGGCACGTCTCCAAATCTCCGTTTCCGATCTGTAACAGCTTCGCTGAAAAGGCACCTGCGGCTACATCTCCATGAAGGGTGACACGCATGTTGGTGCTGAGTTTCAACTTCGTTCCTGTATAAAGGCATCTCCTCTATGGTCAAAAATGACGAAGTTCATCTGCCTTGGTTCCCCGTGGTATGACAGGCAGGGTCTGTCGGAAATCCCCTGCCATCAGAAGAGTAATGCCTCCCATGACAGTCTGATCGTTTCGAATATCTTGCAGTGTGCGGTCAACTGCCTCCAGTGCAACTCTGTGAGACATTGTGCACTCGTCCCAGACAATGAGTTGGCATTGCCGAAATACCTCTGCGACAGCCGATGACTTGGAGATGTTGCACATTGGCTGCTTCGTGTTAGTAAGGTTGAGTGGGCGGTCCGGCCCCCGGGGAGAAGAGTGGCAGCAATTCCGGAAGAGGCAACAGCTAGAGCAATCATCTTTTTCTGCCTGATTTTTGACAGGAGGAGGTTCATAAGGAGCGTTTTTCCAGTGCCTCCAGGTGCGTCCAGAAAGAACAATCCACCTTCAGAAGAGTGTATGCTCGCCAGCACTTGCATGTAGATCTGTTCTTGCTCCACTGTCAGTCTTGGCTCGTTTTCATTGATGTAGTTTTCCAACTCTTGTGCGTTGTATGAAGTCTCTCGGAGTACTTCCCGAGCCAGGTGATTCTGTTGTTGTCGCTGTGTTACAGGAAGGCCAATGACCTCCAGCGAATGTCCTCCAAGAGAAAGCAGTTTGTCTTCTATGAGTACTAAGGCTTCATTGTAGATCGCATCGGAGTAGTCTGCTTCAGCATGAACCTGTCTTGCCCTGTGGAGAATGTCCTCGCTGAGATCGTCACGATGGTTATTCCACAGTTGTACCGGATTGGAGAGACCGCAAGTTTGTAGCATGATGGCAAAGAGATTTCTCAATAGGGCTGGAGAGCGTGAGACTGCTGCTTCTTCTAGAGTGGCATCCCAGTGGCTGTCATCCTCCAGAAGGCCATGCAGGTGGCAGGCTTGGCGGAATGTGTTGCAAACCTGGCCGTTGAACGTTCTCAGTTCTTGGAAAGAGATGGGTCCTTTGACATGATGGGGTAGAAGGCGCAGGAAGAAGCATTCGAAATTGTTTGGATGTACAGTGTAGACTCGTCCAATTGCATCTGAATGGCGAATGTCGGGATGTCCCACAACTCGTGCTCCTTGTGTATGTCTTTTCCACGTCTTACTGCCAACCACCCAGGTGTAGTACTGTGGGACTTCATTGTAGATGAGTGTTTTGGCGAATTCGTCTTGTTGACACAATTGGAAGAATGCGGTAAGTGTAGTTGAACTTGGTGGTTCTGCTGCTTTTTGCCTTGCGTTGCCTTCTGTGAAATACACTCTCTGGCCATTCTCAAGATGTACGGAAAGATGTACAACGGTTGGGTAGCGTTCGTGGATAGGGAAGTTGAGAACTCTCCAGATAGCTTCGTTACTACTGACGTAACGCCCCAGCAGATATGACTCGATCTCGTCGTTTTTGTTCCTCTGAAGGCCGAACATCGCCATGTCCGAACCTTTGTTGACGTATTTGCACATGTATTTGATTGATTTCACTGAGTTGCAGAAATCAACATTGGGATGAGCCTTGAACATTTTAGAGAGAAGTGGACAGTATGGTACAATCCATCGGTTGTCAACGTCTATGCTTCTGGTCTTGGAAATTGAAATAGATGTTTCAGATCCACCGCTTTCAGGCTTTCTCCTCCGGTAAAGTGGGTATCCATCCAGACCAGTCTGCGTTTCCTTGAGAAATGCCCTAGGATATCGCTTGGTGCATTTACCGTCCTTCATACACGGAGACGATGGATTCAGCCGGCCGCAAGGGCCATGCACCATCTGCGTTTTGACGATGTTGAACAGCTCTGGATCCTCATCAGGGTTTGGAAGTTCAGCACTGATAAAAGAGTCTACATTGGAAGCGTGGATCTTTTCTTCTAGCCACACCAGAATGTGGGCATGGGGCAGGCCTTGTTTGTTTGCCATTCAATGGTGTACATGAAGCATCGGACAGTCCCGAAAACTTTGCCCTTCTTAATCGTCTGCATGAGTTCCTTCTGTTTCTGGTGGAATACCCTTGCGACAATGTCATGGCGATGTGTTGGCTGCTGGTTGATCATCAACTCTCGCTTAATTTCTTCCCACTTTGGATTACAGGTGAAGGTAAGGAAAAGGTCGGGGCGACCGTAATTGCGTACGAATGCCATCGCATCCTGGGTCCGCTCGTGCATGTATCGGGGACCTCCGGTGAACGTGGATGGCAAGATGACCAGTTGTCCCATGTTCTGAACATCTCTGTCATTGTTGACAGCATCCTTGAGGTGTGCGTACGATTCTGCCCTCAGTTGACGTTGGTGGAGCCGAATAAAGAGGAGTCTCTCACTTTCGATTTTGGCATACATGTCGATGATGAACTGGTGGAACAAATCACGGCACTGCAGGATATGATTCATGGAATTCTTTCTGACCATGATGTGGAAGGCATAGAAGTCATTCGCAGATACTTTCTTTCCCTGGCCGCCAGCTTGTTCAACTTCAAAATGATAGCCATCTTGTCCTTTCCAGAAAATCAGAGGGTACTGGAGGGCGTCATAGAATCGGGGAGTCTCCGAAATCCGCTTTGTGCTGTTGTCGCGAAGATGCAGGACGATGTCGCGATTGTTGTACTGCTCTCCTACCATGAGAACTGCAACGTCATTGTTGACTGACTCGTTAAACCGACGTTCGTGCTCTCCGTGAGGACGTTTGTCAGCTCGAGTTACGACCTTGTAATCAGGTGAAGGCATTCTCTCCAATGTCGACTTGAAGCTGTTGACCAGCGCATTATTTGAGTGGAGCATATCTTGTCAGGCGAGGATTAGTTCAGAGCGTAGGTTGGGGAAGTTCTGTGCTCGTCGGGCAGCTTCTCCTCGGTGGTCACCCATAAAATAGATTTGTAAAAATTTCGGTTGCTCACCTGGTTGAGGGTGGATAGAGCCAATGAGGTGGTATACCTGGCCTTGCACCTTGAATGTAGGCATGAATCCTTGCTCAGTGACAACGCGATCTGCTCCAAACGAAGTCATTTGGAACGAAGAGTTGTAATTACGGATTTCCTTCAGGAAGTGTCTGGATTGAGTCGTAGTTGATTGAAGTAGTTCTTTCAAAGGTTCCGGTGGAGATTGGAGAGAAGGCCAAAGGACATTGCCTTCCCTGCAACACATTCCTGGTGTTTCTCCCTTCCATTTCAAGGCATGGCAAAACTGACAGGTGAATGACATGGAGCCAATATCAACGTTTGAGGAGTAGTCAGTGTTCGGATTGTAACTGAATGCAGCCTTCTCCCATGCAATGGCCGGCTGCCGTCTGCCTGATGGTTGCCAGTTGTTGAGTCGTTTTTGGTGCTGTTCTTCTGTCTCCTGCTGTCTGGCCCTCGCTACACTTTGTTGATTGGCGTTTAGACATGCCTCTGTCTCATCCTCTGTCTCTCGCTATCTGGCCCTCGCCACACGTTGTTGATTAGCGTTCAGACGTGCCTCTGTCTCATCTTCTGTCTCTCGCTGTCTGGCCCTCGCCAGACGTTGTTGATTGGCGTTTAGACGTGCCTCTGTCTCATCTTCTGTCTCTCGCTGTCTGGCCCTCACCAGACGTTGTTGATTGGCATTTAGACGTGCCTCTGTCTCATCTTCTGTCTCTCGCTGTCTATCCCTCACCAGACGTTGTTGATTGGCATTTAGACGTGCCTCTCTCTCATCTTCTGTCTCTCTCTCTCTGTCTGGCCCTCGCCAGACGTTGTTGATTAGCATTTAGACGTGCCGTTCTATCATCTTCTGTCTCTTGCTGTCTGAATCTAGAGACACGTTCTTGATTGGCTTGTCGATGGTGAAAAGTATCTTCATCGGTTTCATGGAGTCTCCGATCAGCGATTTTCCTTGCTCGGGAGGTTGAACGCGACAAATTTCTTTTCTTCGGTGCCATTGCCTTTATCACAGTCAGTCTTCCAGTCACTCACTCGTAGACAAATTCAATTTTTTTCACTTTTACGTTTACACGTGGCAATGAAGATTGCAACTTCTGCAATCAAACAAATGACGCAAACGCAAGATTGCAACTCTGCGTCGTGTCGTGGGCGTGGCCAACGTGGCCTTTAATATATATGCCAACAGACTTGGCATTTAATATGTAATATATATTTTTTTCTTGACTTGGGTTTACTTTCTGAACTCAGTATATCAATCTGGTGAGTTTATTTTACCCTTCGGTGATGTCTTTGTTGAAAGAACCATGTCACTGATTGTCTTTCGCAGCAAGAAGTCAATAACAGGATTATATCACAGGGGGCGTGACAAAATGTAAGGACAGGTACATTTGACGATTGGCTTCACAATCGGGTATATAAGGGTTGTTGCGTTCTGTATTAGTGGAAAACAACTGCTGCACGTCTACAAAAGTTATTGCCGCATCCTCTGGAGATGGTCCGTCAACTTGACAATGATGTTTGTCATGGAGTGGTGGCTTTACGAAATTCTGGCAAGAAACAGCGTGCTATTGCTCGGCAGTATGGCATCACTCAAGGTCAGGTGTCAAAGATCCTGAAACGAAATGCTCAGAGGGGTGTCCCTACTCCAATACCGAGGCCAGGACGTCCACGCAGAACCACAAGGAGAAATGCAAGGAGAGATGCCAGCTGCACCGGTTAGTCTGCAATGGCCGTACCAAGTCAGCTAATCGGCTTCGGGCTGAGTGGCAGCAACTGACAAATGTGCCTGTATCCAGAAGGCTAGTCAACCAACGATTGGTTCAAGCAGGCTATCGTGCCTGGCGTCCCCTGAGAAAGCCACGCCTGACCAGACAACACAGCCAGCGCCGATTGCAGTGGGCCAGAGAGCACCGTCAATGGCAGACAGGACACTGGAATCACGTGACCTTCAGTGACGAGTCGAGGTTTTTGGTCTATCGTCAAGATGGCCACGTCCGAGTGCGCAGACAAGTGCATGAAGCCCACAACGAAGATTGTATAGTGCCAAGAGTCCAAGCTGGAGGTGGTGGGGTGACTGTTTGGGCTGCTTTTCATGCAGGGGGCAAAACTGACCTGGTTGTTCTGAATGGAAACCTGAACCAGTTCAAGTACATGGTCATTCTGGAAGAAACATTTTCTTCCATTTGCTCGTGCAGCCTTTCGAGGAAACTTTGTCTTCCAAGATGACAATGCACGGCCTCATCGTGCTCGCATGATCCAACACTTTCTTGCTGACCGTGGTGTAGAGCATATGGAATGGCCTGCCATGTCCCCGGATATGAATCCGATAGAGAACTTGTGGGCAGAATTAACGCGTCAAATCGACAACTTGGACCATCAGCCTACCTCTGTGCGTGAATTGCAGCAGACTATTGTCACTGCATGGCAACTGCAATGTCACTGCATGGCAAGTCGCCGACTGGGCATCCTCCGTCGTGCGAAGTCCTTCCTAGGCACACCTGAGCTCCTCACCACATACAAGGCTTTCATCCGCAGCTCAATGGAATACTGTTCTCCCCTATGGGCTGGTGCTCCTGCCTCACACCTGGCTCGGCTTCACGCTGTTGAATCCAAAGCTTTCAGAATCATTGGAATCTCCTGCGATGAAGCTATCTCTGAGGGCCTTTCACTCACTCACCGCAGGCAGGTAGGTGGTCTTTCTGTCTTCTACCGACTCCTCTCCGGCCTTGCTCCCCCAGCTCTCTCTGTGCTCTGTCCCCCAAATATTCCTACAGGTCGCACAAGATCTGCCAGCCACCCTCTGATGGTTAAACTGCCGAAATCTCGGCTCTCTGCTCACCTTCACTCTTTCATTCCTCTATTCTCCCGCCTCTGGAACAAACTCCCACACTCACTTCAATCACACTCCTCCCTCCAGGTCTTCAAAACAGCTGTTCACCACCATCTCTTATCTTCCCCCATCCAAAACCTTGATCTTTTCTACCCCCACTAATTCACCCCAGATCCACCTTGTTTGAAATTCCAACTTCTTTCCTGGAAGTCTTGGCAGTGTCCATATGTTTTATACCTCTCCCACCCCCCCCCCCCCCCCCTTCCCATGCCTTCCCCCAAAGCCCTCTTCCCTCCCACAGTTCTCTCGATGTCTCCATGTCTCTCGGTCCCTGCTCTCAAATGTTGTGTTTGTGTCCTTCCCCCTCTCTCCCCATCTTGTCTACCGCTCCCGATGTTATTTGTTTTGTGTGTCTGTTTGTCTTTTCTGTGTGATTAATGTTCGCTCTTTCACGAGCCTCGATCTTGTATACAAAAAAAAAAAAAAAAAAAAAAATTCCTGTCCAAACCTTGGCAAATCTGGTGAACACCATGCCTCAACGTGTACGTGCTCTCCTGAATGCTCGTGGGGGTTACACGAAGTACTGAACTGTAATTTTATTGTCCGTAATCCCAGTCATAATTTAGCTTTTGTTGAAAATTTTTTTGGCTAATGTGCGAAATAAAGAGATACTTCTGGAAAACGTACAGAAGTTTAACACAGTACTGTCCGTGAATTGAGTTCGATATCAGTTTACATCACTTTCAAGGATCAATTTATTTACTTCGAAATGTCAAATGTGGTTTTTGTTTCTTTTAAAGGTCACATTAACAAAATCTAGAATAATTTCAACATAATTCCAATGAACTTTTGGTTCGAAGTCATCTTGAAAAGTAAGTTCACCCCCACAAAAAAAATATTCCATATTAAATGTCGTCTGTATATATATATATATATATATATATATATATATATATATATATATGTATATATATATATATATATATATATATATGTATATATATATATATATATATATATATGTATATATATATATATATATATGTATATATATATATATATATATATATATATATATATATGTATATATATATATATATATATATATATATGTATATATATATATATATATATGTATATATATATATATATATATATATATGTATATATATATATATATATATATATATATATATATGTATATATATATATATATATATATGTATATATATATATATATATGTATGTATATATATATATATATATATATATATATATATATATATATATATATATATATATATATATATATATATATATATATATATATATATACAGACTTGGCATTTAATATGGAATATTTTTTTTTTCTTGACTTGGGTTTACTTTCTTAACTCAGTATATCAATCTGGTGAATTTCTTTTACATTTTGGTGATTTATTTCTTAAAAGAACCATGTCACTGATTGTCTGTCGCAGCAAGAAGTCAACAACAGGATTATATCACAGGTGGCATGGCAAAATGTACTGACAGGTGCATTTGATGATTGGCTTCACAGTCGGGTATACAAGGGTTGTTGCGTTCTGTATTAGTGGAAAAGAACTGCTGCACGTCTCCAAAAGTTATTGCCGCTTCCTCTGGAGATGGTCCGTCAACTCGACAATGCTGTTTGTCATGGAGTGGTGGCTTTACGAAATTACGGCATGAAACAGCGTGCTGATGCTTGGCAGTATGGCATCACTCATGGTCAGGTGTCCAAGATCCTGAAACGAAATGCTCAGAGGGGTGTCCCTACTCCAATACCGAGGCCAGGACGTCCCCGCAGAACCACAAGGAGGGATGATCGCCAGCTGCACCGGTTAGTCCGCAATGGCCGTACCAAGTCAGCTAATCGGCTTCGGGCTGAGTGGCAGCAACTGACAAATGTGCCTGTATCCAGAAGGCTAGTCAACCAACGACTGGTTCAAGCAGGCTATCGTGCCAGGCGTCCCCTGAGAAAGCCACGCCTGACCAGATATCACGCCAGTGCCGATTGTAGTGGGCCAGAGAGCACCGTCAATGGCAGCCAGGACAATGGAATCACGCGATCTTCAGTGACGAGTCTAGCTTTCTGGTCCATCGTCAAGATGGCCGTGTCCGAGTGCGCAGACAAGTGCATGAAGCCCACAACAAAGATTGTATAGTGCCAAGAGTCCAAGCTGGAGGTGGTGGGGTGACCGTTTGGGCTTCTTTTCATGCAGGGGGCAAAACTGACCTGGTTGTTCTGAATGGAAACCTGAACCAGTTCAAGTACAGGGCCATTCTGGAAGAAACATTGCTTCCATTTGCTCGTGCAGCCTTTCGAGGAAACTTTGTCTTCCAAGATGACAATGCACGGCCTCATCGTGCTCGCATGATCCAACACTTTCTTGCTGACCGTGGTGTAGAGCATATGGAGTGGCCTGCCATGTCCCCGGATATGAATCCGATGGAGAACTCGTGGGCAGAATTAACGCGTCAAATCGACCACTTGGACCAGTAGCCGACCTCTGTGTGTGAATTGCAACAGGCTATTGTCACTGCATGGCAAGCGATTCCTGACCAAACCTTGGCAAATCTCGCGAACAGCATGTCTCAACGTGTACGTGCTCTCCTGAATGCTCGTGGGGGTTACACGAAGTACTGAACTGTAATTTTACTGTCCGTAATCCCAGTCGTAATTTAACTTTTGTTTTTGTTAAAAAAATTTTTGGCTAAGGTGCAAAATAAAGAGATACTTCTGGAAAACGTACAGAAGTTTAACACAGTACTGCCCATGAATTGAGTTCGATATCAGTTTACATCACTTTCAAGGATCAATTTATTTGTTTTGAAATGTCAAATGTGGTTTTTGTTTCTTTTAAAGGTCACATTAACAAAATATAGAATAATTCCAATTAACTTTTGGTTCGAAGACATCTTGAAAAGTAAGTTCACCCCCACAACAAAAAATATTCCATATTAAATATATATACTATATATCATCTGGTCAGGTGCAACAAGACAGGTCATATGAGGGGAATTGTCTGTACCTTGGCAAGAGAACATGGAGGAGGTGCACGAGAGGAAGAGAGGAAAGTACAGTGAGCTGGAGGCAGAGTGTCGGGAGAAGGGTTGGCGAGTTTCTTGTCAGCCATTTGAGGTGGGGTGTAGAGGGAATATTGGCAATTCCTTTTCTGCATTTCTTGCTCGGCTTGGAGTGTGTCGGACAGAAAGAAGGAGGATGTGTGACAAAGTGGCCCAGGTTGCCTTGAAAGGCTCACTTTGGATTTGGAGGCAGTTTATGGAGGCACGTCGAATGGTGTAGGTTGAGGTTGTGGGTGGTGTTTCATTTCAGCCTAAAGGGGTAGTGACTGAGCATGGAAGGGAAATGGATATGTGTGAATGGTGTGTGTGTGTGTGTGTGTGTGTGTGTGTGTGTGTGTGTGTTTGTTTGTGTGTGTGTTGCAGGAGTGGGTATGATTTTGCATGAATGTGTTTTTGTTTGAGTGGTGCATGTTGTAAGGGTTGGTGGTCGGTTATTTTTTTTTTTCTCTTTTGGTGTGTGAGTGAGTGTGTGAGGGGCTGTGGATCCTGGGAGTGGAGACGGTTTTGTTGTTGTAGTCTGTATTCTCACTGGCTGGGGGTGGGGTATATATGCATCCAGGTGTAGCTGCTGCATGTGGAGGCGTATGTGCCCCTGCTGGCCCACCTTAGCTGACCGTATCGAGGTTGAAAGGCCGAAACGGGATGATGCTGAGGACCTCGACTGAGGACCCAGTCAGTGAGGCACACTTGTGACCAGGTGTGTTTTGAAATGATATACACTGTATATATATATACTAGTGGGGTCACCCGTGGGAATCCCACGGGCATGGACATGTGTGACATTTCGACATATTGAGTTAGATGCTGCACCTGTTTCACAATAACACACACACACACACACACACCTCGTTTTTTCATTTCTGTATCTCACAATTCGGTCTCTCTCTTATTCACACACCCACACAAACACACACACACACACACACACACACACACACACACACACACACACACACACGTACACTGACACACATATACACATACACACACACATATATACACACACACGCAAACACACATACACACACACATGCACGCACACGTACACACACATGTACACCGACACATGCATATACACATATGGATACACACACATGCACACACATACACATATACACACACAGACACATACACATATACACACACAGACACACACACACACATGCATACACATACACACATACACACACACACACGTACACACACATGTACACCCACACACATGCACACACATATATATACACATACAGACACACATATATACACATACAGACACACACATATATACACATACACACATATATACACACACATACACATGTGTACACACACATGTACACCGACACATGCACACACATACACATATGCACATACACATATACACACACATATATATATATACACATACACACACGTACACCCACACACACACACACATATATGCACGCACGCACGCACACAACGCACACACGCACACACACACACACACACACACGTCCCACATGTATATATCCCACATCCCACATGTATATACATGTTTAAAGTGTACGTGCCCTTCCCCCCTCCCCCGCCCGGCAACGCTGAGTACTTCTGCTAGTATCTAATGAAATAAAAACGAAGAAATATCTCTGGGTAATTTCCTGAAACTCGGTGAAATTCGCTGAAATTCGCTCGGTGTATCGGTGAAATATTTTATTTGGGCGGTGTAGAATTGCTTCGAACGAAATTTCTCTTAGCAATTTCCCGTCTGTGTTTCATGTCCATGCACACGTGAAATGGAGTTTGTTTTTGCACACGTGAAATGAACATGTGAACCTTTACTTCCGGATAATAATGTTGAATGAAATAAAAAACGAAGAAATATAGTGGGGTCACCCGTGGGACATTTCGACATATTGAGTTAGATGCTGCACATTCAAAATGGTTACTGGCAATTCATCAGATCCAGAAATGGTGTGATGAACACAATTTATTTATTTCACATAATATGTGACCCCTCACTCCTCTCCACCTGACACTTTCCTCTCTCCACCTGACACTCTCCTCTCTCCACCTAGCACTCCTCTCCTCTCCAATCCCTCACATTCCTCTCCTCTCCAATCCCTCACCTCTCCAATCCCTCACTCTCCTCTCCAATCGCTCCTCACTCGCCTCTCCAATCGCTCCTCACTCGCCTCTCCAATCGCTCCTCACTCGCCTCTCCAATCGCTCCTCACTCGCCTCTCCAATCGCTCCTCACTCGCCTCTCCAATCGCTCCTCACTCGCCTCTCCAATCGCTCGTCACTCGCCTCTCCAATCGCTCCTCACTCGCCTCTCCAATCGCTCCTCACTCGCCTCTCCAATCGCTCCTCACTCGCCTCTCCACTCGCCTCTCCAATCGCTCCTCACCCGCCTCTCCAATCGCTCCTCACTCGCCTCTCCAATCGCTCCTCACTCGCCTCTCCAATCGCTCCTCACTCGCCTCTCCAATCGCTCCTCACTCGCCTCTCCAATCGGCTTTCCCCGTCTCGTTTCTGTCGTTTTTCTCCCGTCTCGTTCTTTTTCTTGCTCCAAATCGGCCCGTCTCGCCCGTCCGCCCGTCGGCCCGTCGGCCCGTCGGAATCGGAAATCGGCCCGTCTTGCTTTCTTGCTTGCGCGTAAATAAATTGTGTTCATTACACCATTTCTGGATCTGATGACTTGCCAGTAACCATTTTGTAAAAATGAATGTGCAGCATCTAACTCAATATGTCGAAATGTCACACACATCCATGCCCGTGGGATTCCCACGGGTGACCCCGCAAGTTTGCATTGACGTTCGTCGACGGACTCGTTCGCCCGTCTCATTCGCTTTCTTGCTACATCCTGTTCAAGTCTGCGTTCTTCATCGATTGTCTCATTCATTTTGGAAATAGAAGTTTCCACGCAGTGCATGAATTGTCGCGATCCTCAAGAAGAATTTATCTCGTAATCATCAAATGATAAATGGCAAGTAAATTATATTGTGGAAAATTAAAGATTTCAAATAAACCTATTTAAAGTGTATGCGCACATAACTAATAAAAAAAACGAAGAAATATCTCTCGGTAATTTCCTGAAACATATTTTACTTCCGGCTAATAATGTTGAATGAAATAAAAACGAAGAAATATATGTCGGCATCATTGTTGACGTTTTTGTGACGACTGTCATCAAACGAAAAAGTAATATATCTTAACGGAAAAGCAAAAGCGAATTTTAAATATATATCGACACGTTGCCGTCGGTGTCATGTTGGGCGGTGTATGATACATCATGACGCGATTTTTAAAAATATATCTCTGCATTTTCCCGCGTGTGTGGAATGTTTGTGGAAAATTAAAGATTTCAAATAAACCTATTTAAAGTGTATGCGCACATAACTAATTAAAAAAACGAAGAAATATCCCTCGGTAATTTCCTGAAACATATTTTACTTCCGGCTAATGTTGAATGAAATAAAAACGAAGAAATATATGTCGGCATCATTGTTGACGTTTTTGTGACGACTGTCATCAAACGAAAAAGTAATATATCTTAACGGAAAAGCAAAAGCGAATTTTTTCTATATATCGACACATTGCCGTCGGTGTCATGTTGGGCGGTGTATGATACACCATGACGCGATTTTTAAAAATATATCTGCATTTTCCCGCGTGTGTGGAATGTTTGTGGAAAATTAAAGATTTCAAACTAGAACGGGCACTCGGTAGAGCGCATACCTTCGCCGCAGCTACTGTTCTGTACTTGGCATGGGAGTGTAGGGAACAGACCAGTGAACAGTTTGGTGCTGATTTCATGCAAATCGGATAAGAATTGACCGAGTTATGACAAAAAACGCACATCTTTTCGTGACCTTGACCTTGACCTTTGACCCGATTGCTCCCAAAATCTAATCAAATGTGTCCCGTATAATAACCAATCATCCCACCAAATTTCATGCAATTCGGTTGAATACTTTTTGAGTTATGCGAATAACATACACACACACACACACACACAGACATACAAATAAATACACAGCGATCAAAACATAACCTTCCGCTTTTGCGAAGGTAATAAACCTATTTAAAGTGTATGCGCACATAACTAATAAAAAAAACGAAGAAATATCTCTTGGTAATTTCCTGAAACATATTTTACTTCCGGCTAATAATGTTGCATGAAATAAAAACGAAGAAATATATGTCGGCATCATTGTTGACGTTTTTGTGACGACTGTCATCAAACGAAAAAGTAATATATCTTAACGGAAAAGCAAAAGCGAATTTTTTATATATATTGACACGTTGCCGTCGGTGTCATGTTGGGCGGTGTATGATACACCATGACGCGATTTTTAAAAATATATCTCTGCATTTTCCCGCGTGTGTGGAATGTTCTCAATTATTGCTGACACCGAGTCTGAAACCATCGATAAAAATGAAATCATATGGTGAGTTATATTGGAGATAAAGGCGTGAGAGAGACTCAATGGCCTTGAAGTTACAGGCGTTTGAGAATTCATTTCGTTCTATAAACGGCAACTTTCATCGGATTTTCTTCCCGTTTTTTTTCAACCGAGTCTAAAACTATGTTAGCGACTGTGAAAAATGAAATGATAAATCGAATTTGATTTGAAATAAAACTGGGAGAGAGAGCAAGACACCACGGGCCTACAAAACAGGCCTCAAAGCTATGCGAGTTAATAAAATGGTGGATATTTGTTTATAATTATATGAAGCCACTCCCAGAATGGGTGGAGCTATAGGTGGAGCTACTCTGCAAACCGAGTAAGCCACACCCCAGACAGACACCCAACAGACAGACAGACAGAATCATCTACGGCTTTTATTATATATATATATATATATATATATATATATATATAACTGTAAGAAATAGTAGAAACTCCAAAGTACGAGCAGGGCGTCTCATTTGTATTGAATATATAATCGTTAGATTAAATAAGACGCGGACGTAGCTTCAGGACGTCGATCTTTAATTGTCGACAAGCTTTCGAGCAACAAAGGTCTTCTTCTGAGTCAGCCTTTCTGAGTCAGTTCGACTTCCGTCGAACTTGGGGCTGACTCAGAAGAAGACCTTTGTTGGTCGAAAGCTTGTCGACAATTAAAGATCGACGTCCTGAAGCTACGTCCGCGTCTTATTTAATCTAACGATTATATATATATATATATATATATATATATATATGTATATATATATATATATATATATACACACACACACACACACACACACACATATATATATATACACACACACATATATATATACACACATACATGCAGGGTATTTCAAAAAGATTGATACAACTTTGACTTCCTGCCATTTCTTTGTTTTTTGACCTATAACATTTTCCTTCGCAGGGTTTGGTGGTGTTATTGTGGTATTTGTTCCCTGGGATTTCTAGCTCCGTAGCTCAACTATGCCATTGACAGTGGAGCAGAAGAAAAAAGTGGTGGCTCTGTGGTATGAGACTAAATCGTATGTCGACACCCGATGGACGTTCTGCCGGGAATATGACCTCAGAACACGTGATAGACCCAAGAATTGGGCCATTCAACGTGTTGTGAAACATTTTGAGCACAAGGGTACAGTGCACAACCAGAGCAAGGGCAACAGCAGCAGGCCAGCATCAGTAACCAAGAGCCAAGCCAACATCGACGAGGTGCAGGATTCTGCAGTGGATAGTCCCAAGAAGTCCCACCACTGGCGGTCCCAGGAACTGAGCATCAAACCAACATCAGTCTGGCGTATCCTCACGAAGGAACTGAAGCTTTTTCCATACGTCATCTCTATTAGGCATAAAGTGAGTCAAGATGACATGAGAAGAAGACTTGATATGTGCAATTGGCTCAGTGACAGGATGGAGCGGTACCCAAACTGGATCACCCTGATGTGGTTCAGTGATGAAGCCCATTTCCACCTGGACGGTGCCATCAACAACCACAACAACATTTTCTGTGGGGCAGAACCACCTGAGGAGATCAATGAGAGGTACCCGAAAGGGCCTAAGGTCACATCGAGAACGTCAATTACAAGGATTTTGCGTAAATGCCAATTTCAGACCTTGGGCTCTAACTAAATCTACCAGTGACTTAATGCAATAGCCATCAGTGATAGAAAATACCATGTCATAAGCTTTCAAGAAATGTTTGGTTCTCGTTCCTGAGGTTTCTATTTCTTCGTGAATAAACGTTTAAAGTTGTATCACTCTTTTTGAAACACCCTGTATATATACAGTTACGTGAAAAAGTAAGTACACCCCATGTAAAGTTTTGACTTTTTCAACACATTTCAACATACAGCTATTTGATCTTCATTTCAACAATATTGACAGATAAAGGCGATATAATATAACAAATATCATGAAACATTTACATTTTGTAGTCCATTATATAATTTAAATAAACATAAATGCAAATTTCGCATGTGGAAAAAGTAAGTACACCCTTGGCTCTAATAGGTGGTATTGCCCCCTTTGGCAGAAACAACCTCAAGTAGGCGTTTCTTATAACTGTCTACCAGTCTCTGACATCGACTGGGAGAAATTTTTGCCCACTCTTCCATGCAGAATTCTTTCAGCTGTGCGATGTTTGAGGGGTTTCTTACTTGCACAGCTCGTTTCAAATACCCCCACAACATCTCGATGGGATTTAGATCCGGGCTTTGACTTGGCCATTCCAGAACCCTCCATTTCCTTCTTTTCAGCCATTCCTTGGTGGATTTACTGGTATGTTTCGGGTCATTGTCATGTTGCAAGATCCACCTTCGGTTGAGCTTCAACTTTCTGACATATGGCCTCACATCATCCTCAAGCACCCTCTGGTACAATGAAGAATTTTACAGTGCATTCCATGATGGTGAGCTGCCCAGGCCCTGATGCAGCAAAGCTGCCCCAAACCATAATATTTCCACCACCATGCTTTACAGTTGGTATCGGGTTCTTGTGGTCAAATGCTGTCTTTGGTTTTCGCCAAACATGTCTTCTGGGACTGTGGCCAAATAGCTCTACCGTTGACTCATCTGTCCAGAGCACGTTGTTCCAGAAGTGCTGGTCTTTGCCTCGGTGTTCATTGGCAAACTTTAGTCTTGCCCTGATGTTCTTTCTGGACAGCTAAGGTTTCCTCCTGTCACGCCTCCCATGTAGATCAAATTTGTGCAGCCTCTTTCTAATGGTAGACTCGTGCACTTTGACATCAACAGTAGTGTTACGTGGTCCTCCCGGTAACTACCTGGTCTCGGTGACCCCCGGACCGTGGGAGGCACCCCGCCAGAAAGATATATGATTTATACGCTTTCGTAACGCAATCAATATGAATTCCAGTCAATAAGAAACCCGACACCAAGGATCCGGAGTAATCAATAATATATTCCCCCCAGGAATCAACAACCATCAACAATCAACAATCAATCACTAAGATGGCCATCTTACATATTTGTCCCCCCCTGTCCCCACTCACGACCACTTGGGCCACTGTCCCTCACAATGTCTCTCTTCTCCGCACACGGGCGGTGGAACGAACCCCGGGCGGACGTGCTCCAAACGTGCACGTCTCGTACCGGGGACAGCTGCTGCAGCGCACACCTC
Source organism: Myxine glutinosa (assembly GCF_964187855.1). Lineage (NCBI taxonomy): Eukaryota > Metazoa > Chordata > Myxini > Myxiniformes > Myxinidae > Myxine > Myxine glutinosa. The sequence continues at coordinate 89,086,245 of NC_136262.1, read as the reverse complement.
CTTGCCAAGCAACGGGGCAAAACCAAGCGCGGCTTGCAACGCGCGCGAGGCCCAAGGTGCGACCCATACGCGTCCTTGTAGATGGTGAGGCGAACTCTGCCGGACGCTGGGTTCCGTGCACGAACCCACGGCAACTTGACGTGTCAAGGGGTAATTACCCCGCGCAGGTAACTCCTTTTGTCAGACGGGCTTTCAAACGCAGCATCCTCCACGCTGCTCAATATCGATACCAACTCTCGTCAGAGCTCGGCGAGGAAGAGGAAGAAGATCGTCGCTTCTCCAGGACCTCGTGTCTTTTTTCTTCCTCCGTTTCCGGTCTCCTTTTTCCCAGAAGGGCTCCTGACCCTTTAATCACAACAACCTTTAATCGACTACACATTGATAAGCAAAGACCTGAATGGTAATTCACATAAATCCACATAAATCCGTAACACTCCCCCCCTTCAAGAAAGAAAGTTTGAACCCAGCGGAAACTTTCTTTGCCGGCCAACTTGGATAAACAAACCAGATAACTCACCCCCCCCAAATCATCAGTTCCCCCCGGGCACAGTCATCACTTATAAATAAAGCAACAAAATTTCACACAATCCCCTAGATTAATTCCCTCTGGACCAAGCGTCAACCACTTCTAGTTTCTCTTGAATGACGGTTAAGAGGTGGTGACCAAAGCCCCCAAATTTAAACCTCTCTATAGCACTTTTTCGGGAGGCCCAGCGGAGTATTCCCTACATGGACGCCTTAAGGAATGTGGAGTTCACGGTTAGTCCGGGGAGGAAAGTTCATTACATGGACGCCTTTAAGAACGTGGAGTTCACGGTTAGTCCGTGCAGGAAAGTTCACTACCTGGACGCCTTTAAGAACGTGGCGTTCACGGTTAGTCCGTGTAGGAGCCCCGGCTCGGCGGCTCCCCCGTATATAGTGCTTCAACTTCTCCAGACTCCTAACAGTTACGGTGGGACCCCTTGTCCCAGCCGTTACCTGACTGGCGGTCTCCTTCTCGGCCAGTGCTCTGACATTCATTCTTTCGGGAGGTGCTGTAACTCTGGGAGCCTCCATCGTAATATCGGCTGCTGCCAACCCCAAAACTACTGCCAGGTTGTCCTCTTCTGTAGACCTCTCGACGCCTACGAAATGCCTTCCCTACTGTTATGGTCCGACCCTCCAAATCCTTACCATTCCAAATCTTCTCTGCCTCCCTGGCGTCTCTTGTGCTTGCAAACGTGACAAAGCCGAACCCTCTTGACCGTTGCGTTTCCCTGTCTTTTACCACCCGCACTTCCACCAGCGGCCCATATCTGTTGAAGACAGAGGTCAGAACTTCTTCCTCTGTGTTGAAGTTCAGTCCCCCTACAAATAACTTGGAACTTTTGTCGCCATCCCGAGCTGGTGTGGTGTTATTTTCCCTGCTGTGCTCTTTACCAACCCTCGGGTTACCATAAATTTGCCCCCCGGCCAAATCATTCCCGATAATCACAGATACTCCCTCTACAGGAAGCGTGGCTTGTAAACCGACGGTGACCGGTCCTGACACCAAATCGGATTCCAAATGGATGACATGAAGTGGGGCACTAACACAGCCACCGATCCCTTGTAACCGAACACTATCACCAGTTGCGGTACTGTTGGACAATGGCAAAATGCCTTCAAGCATTAAGGATTGATGGGCTGCTGTGTCCCTCAAAACCCTAACCGGTCTTGGGTTAGTCAAGTCTCCCTTGAGTGAGACCAACCCCTCATAAATAAATGGTTGGTAACTCTTCTGTGGGCGATTTCTTACGCTTGCCATCGCATTCGGAGTGGTAATAGTCAGACTCCGCTCTGGGTTTTCCCTTTTCATGAGGTAACAACTGGACATCAAGTGTCCAGGTTTCTTGCAAAAAGCGCAAGTAGGCCCGGAGGAAAAACTCGTGGTCTGCCTCGGGCCCCCCGAAAAATAAGTTTGTCTTGGGCCCGTAGCCCCCTGATTTCGAACAGTTCGGGTATCAGCGTTGTCCCCATATTCATCTCGCGGCCGCCGCCATGTATTGTCGTTCTCCGCACCTGCTGTTCCACACCTCCCCTGCGGAGATCTAGGCGAGGAGTTAGGTTCGTGGACCCCTATCCGGTGTGTTAAGGCATAATCATCTGCCAGGTGGCTGCGTCCCACAACTTCGTTACTTTCTTTTCCTGCAGGTACACTTTGATGTCCTCGTGGACACACTGTTGAAATTCCTCCACCAGCATCAGGTCACGCAATGCTTCGAAGTTGTTCCCGACTCCTTTTGACTCACACCACCGATCAAACATATTTTCTTTCACTCTAGCAAACTCCACATGGGTCTCACTCTCCCTCTTCCTGGCATTCCTGAATTTTTGCCGGTAAGCTTCCGGAACCAACTCATAGGCTTTGAGGATGTGCTTCTTCAATACCTCATAATCTGCACATTGGTCCATTGGTAGCGCCAAATAAATCTCTTGAGCTTTACCCACCAGCACACTTTGCACTAGTATGGTCCAGGCCTCCTCCGTCCAGTTTAACTGTCGAGCCACTTTCTCAAAGTATGGAAAAAATTTAGCGACTTCCTTTTCACTGAAGGGTGGAACCAGCCTCACATGTCTGCCCACATCCCAGGTGTTCTGGCTAGGTGTCGACCCCGTCAGCAAGGGTGGTACCTCTGCCCGTTCTCTCATTAACTCCAGCTCCTTGAATTTAATTTCTTGCTGAAGTGCCATGTCACGTTCCTTTAACTCCCTTTCCGCTTTTCTCTCCTCTGCTTCGAGTTCCCTTGCAGCTCTCCTCTCCTCTGCTTCTGCTTTCCTTTCCTCTGTTTGTTTCTCTTCTCTCCTCTCTTCTGCTTTCCTTTCTTCTTCTTTGATCCGTCCTGGCTCCGTAATTGCAACTCCAGTTTCCGGAGCTCAACGTCTTCTGGTTCTTCGGGTAGCCACTCCCAGGCTAACTCGTCCCATGTTCCTAACCCCACCATAGACTGTATCACCGTGGTCTGCAACTCTGCCTTCCTCAAATTAGTTCGGACCTCCAAGTTAAAATGTTTGGCCAATTTCAAGAGGTCCGACTTTAGTAACGCTCGGAACTGTGCCTCACTCGGGGTTACCGCAAAGTTCTGTGCCACAAACGCCATGGTGCCTATCGTTAACACCTGTTAACCTTCACCCAAGACTTTACCCCCAATTTCCCCAAAAATTTACCAATTAATACCTAATTAATAAATTTTAATTAATAAAAATATTATTTTATTATTTTATACAATTTTTGATCCCGGACGTAGACCCAATTGCGAATCCGCAAATCGTAATTTGGATGAGCCCCCAATTCTGTTACGTGGTCCTCCCGGTAACTACCTGGTCTCGGTGACCCCCGGACCGTGGGAGGCACCCCGCCAGAAAGATATATGATTTATACGCTTTCGTAACGCAATCAATATGAATTCCAGTCAATAAGAAACCCCACACCAAGGATCCGGAGTAATCAATAATATATTCCCCCCAGGAATCAACAACCATCAACAATCAACAATCAATCACTAAGATGGCCATCTTACATATGTGTCCCCCCCTGTCCCCACTCACGACCACTTGGGCCACTGTCCCTCACAATGTCTCTCTTCTCCGCACACGGGCGGTGGAACGAACCCCGGGCGGACGTGCTCCAAACGTGCACGTCTCGTACCGGGGACAGCTGCTGCAGCGCACACCTCCTTGCCAAGCAACGGGGCAAAACCAAGCGCGGCTTGCAACGCACGCGAGGCCCAAGGTGCTACCCGTACGCGTCCTTGTAGACGGTGAGGCGAACTGTGCCGGACGCTGGGTTCCGTGCACGAACCCACGGCAACTTGACGTGTCAAGGGGTAATTACCCCGCGCAGGTAACTCCTTTTGTCAGACGGGCTTTCAAACGCAGTGTCCTCCACGCTGCTCAATATCGATACCAACTCTCGTCGGAGCTCGGCGAGGAAGAGGAAGAAGATCGTCGCTTCTCCAGGACCTCGTGTCTTTTTTCTTCCTCCGTTTCCGGTCTCCTTTTTCCCAGAAGGGCTCCTGACCCTTTAATCACAACAACCTTTAATCGACTACACATTGATAAGCAAAGACCTGAATGGTAATTCACATAAATCCACATAAATCCGTAACAGTAGCAAGAGCTACCTGTAGGTCCCGTGATGACATTCTGGGGTTCTTAGAGACTTCTTTCAGCGTATTGCGGTCTGCTCTCGGGCTGAACTTGCTGGGGCAGCCTGGCCTGAACAAGTTGGCAGTTGTTTGGAATCTTCTCCATTTGTAGATGATCTTCCGGACAGTCGAATGATTGATTTCAAATTGTTTGGAGATCTTTTAAAATCCCTTCCCAGACTCGTAGGCATCGATAACCTTCTTTCTGAAGGCCTCAGAGAGCTCTTTTGATCGAGGCATGGTGATGCCGCACACTTCAACAACAAAGAGGAAACCAAACTAAATGTCTGAGGTTTAAATAAGACTGGTTCCTCCAAGATCCTCTCTAATGATGTTCTAATCATTTGCACCTGAACTGGTGCACATGATTCTAATTTTAGGTATTTGAAGTAGTGATAAATGTGGAGGTGTACTTACTTTTTCCACATGTGTAATTTGCATTTATGTTTATTTAAATTATACAATGGACTACAAAATGTATATATTTCATGATATTTGTTATATTATATCACCTTTATCTATCAATATTGTTGAAATGAAGATCAAGTAACTGTATGTTGAAATATGTTGAAAAAGTCAAAACTTTACATGGGGTGTACTTACTTTTTCACGTGACTGTATGTGTGTGTGTATATATCTGATGGCCTCTATAAATATATAGTGATGATCATGATGATTCCTTGTTCGATTTCTTACTATCTGTGGGGCCTCGCATGAGGTTGCCACAGTAGTTATAAATGAAGGAGTTACGAAACTTAATGAGAGAAGCTAGTCTAATAATTTGATCAGGATGTCAGCCAAACTCCAGCAGACAGATCGTTTTCGGATGTGGCGTACTATCCCATTAAGCTGTGTAGTCAAGCCTGGTGTTGCTTAACCGTTAGGGTGCTGGTTTGGGATCCTGGGGTCCTGGATTTGAATCCTGGTCGGCTGTTGAATTAACACCATGTGGGGTTGACTCGGCCTGTCATCCTTCCGAGGTCGGCAAAATGAGTACCAGTGTCCTGGTAATAGGGGCACTGCATCAGCGGCACAGCCGTGCCCTTAGCCGATGGTGATATCTGCAGTCCTGCGCTGCATACGAAAGAAGAGCTATCTAGTCGAGGTTTGATTCCCAACCCGAATGTAAGCTGTCAGATTGGTGCTTTGCAAACAGGGCATTGAATCACAGTGTGCCGTCGCTTGGATTGGCGTAATGGCGGGTATCCTGTCTGCTCGCTGGTTGTCACAATTGTGGATGTTGAAGATCCCACGGTGTCTTTCACGAAGAGTTGGTGAGATATCGCCAGCACCCTGAGCAAATGATAAATTCCCGCCCAAATTATCTCCAGTTGAACGTCAAGGCTGGGCATCCGGTTTGTTTGAAAATAGGAAGTGGTAGAATCATAGGTGTGGTACCTTTTGGGAGAGAAGTGAAAGGAGATTGGATTGAAAAGGGGAATGAAAGGGTCCTCTATGAAATGATGGAACCAGGTTGGGAGGAGGGAGAGAAAGAACTCAACCATTTTGCATAAGCTATACATAGATGGATTTTTACATTTGTTGACCTTTGTCCTCAAACCAGGAACTAAGTTCAAGGATGCACAATGTGAACTGTGACTGCATTAACATCTTGCCGGTTTTTCTATAGTAACGATGTTTTTTTTCAAACAAAGCTAGACTGCTTGGAATAATGTTGAACCAACTGATAACCCGTGCAGTGAATATTGTTCAGTTTGAGTGTAATTGACACGTCAGAACGAGCATTTTTATTTAGTTGCTGCATAGTTTCATTGGAGATTCATCTTACTATAATTCACCAAATGTCTGTCTGTCTGTCTGTCCGTCTGTTCCCAGGTACCGCAAAAACGGCTCAACCGATCGCAACGAAATTTTGGGTGGGTAATCCTGGGACCCCCTGGAGTAAAAAAAACAAAAAAAAAACACCTTTAGAGGCCATTTTTCCCCGCAAGCGGGGGTTGGCCTTTTTCGGGGACCGTGGTTGTTGTTGTTTTTTGGTCCCCTTTTTGAAGCAATGTTTTACGGCCGGATGCCCTTCCTGACGCCAACCCTTTTTGTCGCCTTTTTACGACAAACAGGGAATTACCAGTGAACTGGTATTCAATTTGCCGACCTCGGAAGGATGACAGGCTGAGTCAACCCCCTGGCGTTAATTCAGCGATTGACCGGGATTCGAACCCAGGATCCTAGGATCCTAAGCCCTCACCCTAGTCGCTTGCCCAACACCAGGTTTTACCCCTGGAGTAAAATAGGCTATTTAGTTTTTCTAATTTTTCCAAGTTTTCCAATTTTCCAGTTTTTGCAAACACTGGAATAATATTTACCGATATGAATAGTGATGTGGCTTTTATTGAAATTCTACAAATACTGTTTACATTTTGATGATTTGCGTGTGATATGATTTAACGGATATTTATATGAATCGTTTAAAATAAAAAAGCCTTCAATTTCTGATATTTTTCCTTTTCATTTGGGCCTCCCAATTGAAGCCGCGCCCGTAGGCCAGGTACCGTTGCTAGTTTTTGAAATTGGAAAGCATTTCATAAACGACCGTACAGAGAGAGACTTTTCAGGAGACACTCTTTCTTCCCTTGGAGTCAATGACTAACACCAGCCTCACAGTAGGGAAGAAAATTGGCTAACAAGACAAATTAATCAGATTTTGTTTCAACATATTGGCTAATTATTTATTGGAGTAATTTTTGCATTAATTTTAGGAAGTGAAATAATTTATGCTACGACTATTTTAGGTAGAACATGGTTTTCAAGGCTGGGTTTTCTGAACACCAGAGTACTCTTTTTCTCAGGATTTTTCCAGATTTTCAGTAGTGGTTCCTGGGGCTTGCTTCCTTCTTTGTTGAAGGAGGAGGGTTTGAAATGCATAGACAAAACCACGAGGGTTAAATTGTAGCTGGAAGTGCTGCAAAATTGATCAGCAATCTTAGATGTGAGGAAGAGGAAGTGCAGGAAGGTAGAGGTGTAGATTTTCCTCCTTCCTATATGTGTGCGTGCCACCCCTCACTTCCTCACCCATCCCTGTGAACAAGTAACTAATGGCTTTCTGCTTGTCTATCTGCTCATTGTCAGCTGCTATCTCTCTTATTCACATGTGGTGGATCAGTTGTTATTCACGATGTGATGTGTGCATGTGTGTGTGTGTGTCTGAGTGTGTGTGTGTATGTGTTGTGATGAAGGGATGAGTGAGGATGCTGGATGTATGGCTTTCATCTGCGATGGATGGAGGTTATGTTTTCACCCGTGCCTGTTTGTTTGTTTGTTTGTTTGTGGACAGGATATGTCAAAAAGTTGTGGACGGATTCAGATGAAACTTGGTGGGCAGGATGTGTGTGTGACACCAATGAAATGATTAGAGTTTGGTGAAGATCCGGATCCGGATCTGGATGCCGTGAAATGGGGTGAATAGGGACAGCAAGGTGAATAGGGACACAAACTGAAAAAAAGTTCGGAAACTTTTTTTCGCTGAAAATTGATAACCATACTGATTTGTTGATATTTGGGTTGAAAGTGTTCTCTTGTTTTAAAAAAAAGCAACTTATATAGCCCCTATTAACCCCATATATGGGTTAAATAGGAATAAATAGGATTTTTATCATTTTATTTCTGTCCCTGTTCACCCCGTTTTACGGGTGAATAGGGACAGTCACTAATACAAAAAAATAATAATAAAGAAACAATCCTGAGTTTCCAACTTATTGCTAAATTGATAGCTCAGATGGAGGCACATAATATGCACCCATAATATAAACCACGGAGCCAATGAAAAAAAAATATGGGATAAAACGTTTCTCCAAACTGTCCCTATTTCCTGATTATTATTTTCACCCCCGATTCACCCCATTTTACGGTACTCGTTTAATTTTTTTTTCAGTGATTCTTCATCATTGAGTGACAGGGCTAAAAATGATATACAGTCACGTGAAAAAGTAAGTACACCCCATGTAAACTTTTGACTTTTTCAACATATTTCAACATACAGCTATTTGATCTTCATTTCAACAATATTGATAGATAAAGGTGATATAATATAACAAATATCATGAAACATTTACATTTTGTAGTCCATTGTATAATTTAAATAAACATAAATGCAAATTTCGCAAGTGGAAAAAGTAAGTACACCCTTGGCTCCAATAGGTGGGATTGCCCCCTTTGGCAGAAACGACATCAAGTAGACGTTTCTTATAACTGTCTACCAGTCTCTGACATCGACTGGGAGAAATGTTTGCCCACTCCTCCATGCAGAATTCTTTCAGTTGTGCAATGTTTGGGGGGTTTCTTGCATGCACAGCTCGTTTCAAATCCCCCCACAACATCTCGATGGGATTTAGATCCGGGCTTTGACTTGGCCATTCCAGAACCCTCCATTTCTTTCTTTTCAGCCATTCCTTGGTGGATTTACTGGTATGTTTAGGGTCATTGTCATGTTGCAAGGTCCACCTTCGGTTGAGCTTCAACTTTCCGACAGATGGCCTCACATCATCCTCAAGCACCCTCTGGTACAATGAAGAATTCATAGTGGATTCTATGATGGTGAGCTGCCCAGGCCCTGATGCAGCAAAGCTGCCCCAAACCATAATATTTCCACCACCATGCTTTACAGATGGTATCAGGTTCTTGTGGTCAAATGCTGTCTTTGGTTTTCGCCAAACATGTCTTCTGGTACTGTGGCCAAATAGCTCTACCTTTGACTCATCTGTCCAGAGCACATTGCTCGAGAAGTGTTGGTCTTTGCCGAGGTGTTCATTGGCAAACTTTAGTCTTGCCCTGATGTTCTTTCTGGACAGCAACGTTTCCTCCTGGCACACCTCCCACGTAGATCAAATTTGTGCAGCCCTTTTCTAATGGTAGACTCGTGCAATTTGACATCAACAGTGGCAAGAGCTACTTGTAGGTCCCGTGATGACATTCTGGGGTTCTTAGAGACTTCTTTCAGCATCTTGCGGTCTGCTCTCGGGCTGAACTTGCTGGGGCGGCCTGGCCTGAACAAGTTGGCAGTTGTTTGGAATCTTCTCCACTTGTAGATGGTCTTCCGGACAGTCGAATGATTGATTTCAAATTGTTTGGAGATCTTTTTAAATCCCTTCCCAGACTCGTAGGCATCTATAACCTTCTTTCTGAAGGCCTCAGAGAGCTCTTTTGATCTAGGCATGGTGACGCCGCACACTTCAACAACAAAGAGCAAACCAAACTAAATGTCTGAGGTTTAAATAAGACAGGTTCCTCCAAGATCCTTTCTCACGATGTTCTAATCATTTGCACCTGAGCTGGTGCACCTTATTCTAATTTTAGGTATTTGAAGTCGTGATAAATGTAGGGGTGTACTTACTTTTTCCACATGCGAAATGCGAAATTTGCATTTATGTTTATTTAAAATATACAATGGACTACAAAATGTAAATGTTTCATGATATTTGTTATATTATATTGAAGGAGCTGGGGCTCCCACGTCGATCGGAAGAATGGACGCGACAAAAAGCTGGAATTCATCCGAGTTGCTTTAATCAAACCAAACACTCAGGCACTCTGAAAAGCCCGTTTATCGGGCAGCAATATATATACATATTATCCCGGAGCGTTTGCCCAGGAAAGGCGAGAGGGGGCGTGGCCCAGCGTCCCGACCGAGGCCTGGCAAGTTGAGCGCGGGCCTGCCCGGGCGTCCTGGACGAGCCCGGCATGGTGATCGCTCCGCGTCCTTGATAGGTGCAAGGCGATTGTGAAAACCCAGCAGTAGCCGCTACACACGTCCCCCCAGAATCGACTTGCACCGGCAGGGTCAATTTGAGGGGGGTCCTGATGACCCGGCCGAAGCGACCCCTGGCCGGTCGTGGGAGGGGGTCCGGTGTGGTGGTGGGCGGTCGAGTGGGGGGCACCGTGGACGGGGGGCGGCCTCGCCGCGGCGGAAGGGCCACCCGTGGTGGGTGGTCGACGTCCACATGCGCCGGCTTGAGGCGGTCCACCGCAATCCGGTCCGACCTGCCGCCGATGTCGATGATGAACGACTTGTCGTCCCGTCGCAGCACCAGGAAGGGCCCGTCGTACGGCGGCCGGAGTGGCCCCCGATGTGCGTCGTGACGCACAAAAACATACTCCGCTGTGCGAAGTGCTGGGGGGACGTAGGACTGGGGGTCACCGTGGTGGGATGTTGGCACGGGGGCAAACCGTCGGGCGGCCTCCTGGAGGTCCGAGCGCTGGTGAGCTGCGGACCAGGGACTGGTAGCGTCGGGCACGGATTCGCCCGGGACGCGTAGCGCCTGGCCATAGACAAGCTCGGCGGTGGATGCCTGGAGGTCCTCCTTGGGGGCCGTGCGGAGGCCCAAAAGGACCCACGGCAGCCGGTCGGCCCAACCGCCGACTTGAAGGCCGGCCATGAGCGCGGCCTTCATGGAGCGGTGGAATCGCTCGCACAACCCGTTTGCTTGGGGGTGGTAGGCCGTAGTACGGTGGAGCTTGACCCCCAGGTTGCGGGCGACCGCGCCCCACAGCTCGGAGGTGAACTGTGGTCCGCGGTCTGACGAGATGTCCGCCGGTGCGCCGAAGCGGGCGACCCAGGTGGCGATGAAAGCCTGCGCCACGTCGGCGGTGGTGGTGGAGACGAGGGGAACGGCCTCCGGCCACCTGGTGGTCCTGTCCACCATGGTGAGCAGGTGTGTGAACCCCCGTGACGGGGGGACGGGGCCCACCAGATCCACGTTGACGTGGTCGAAACGTCGTTCGGGCACTGTGAAAGGTGCCAGCGGGGCCTGGGTGTGTCGGTGGACCTTGGCCCGTTGGCAGGCCGTGCAGGTGCTGGTCCAATCGCGGACGTCCCGACGAAGGCCGTGCCAGACGAATCGCGCCGACACCAGCTTCTGGGAAGCTTTCCGGCCCGGGTGGGAAAGGCCGTGGAGGGAGGCGAAGATGCGGCGTTGCCAGGTGACGGGCACGATGGGGCGAGGCTGGCCTTGGGAGACGTCGCAGAGCAGGACAGTGTCCGCGAAGGGGATGTCGGCCAGGCGGAGGCCCGTGTCCGCCGCCCGGAGGGCTTGCACCGTGGTGTCGGTGGTTTGGTCCGCCGCCATAAGCGCAAAGTCCACGCCCAGGTGGACCGCGTTCGCGCTGGCCCGGGAAAGACAGTCGGCCACGGCGTTGTTTTTGCCGGCGACGTGCCGGATGTCCGTGGTAAACTCCGACACGGCGGAGAGGTGGCGCTGTTGGCGGGCCGACCACGGCTCCGTGACCTTGGCCATGGCGTAAACCAACGGCTTGTGGTCGACGAACGCCGTGAAAGGTCGGCCCTCCAGGAGGTGGCGGAAATGGCGGACGGCCAGGTGTAGACCGAGGAGCTCCCTGTCAAACGTGCTGTATTTGAGCTCGTTCGGCCGGAGCTGCCGGCTGAAAAAAGCGAGTGGCTGCCAAACCCCGTTCACCCATTGCTCATGTACGGCGCCCACCGCGTAGTCGGAGGCATCCGTGGTGAGGGCGATGGGAGCGTTGAGCACTGGGTGAGCGAGCAGTGTTGCGTCGGCGAGGGCCCGCTTTGAGCTTTGGGAGGCCGCATCCATTTCTGCGGACCAGGCGATGTCGTGCTTGGCCGGCTTGCCCCGGAGGGCTTCGTAGAGGGGCCGCATGAGTTGAGCAGCGCGGGGCACGAAGCGGTGATAAAAATTCACCATTCCCAGGAATTCCTGCAGGGCCTTTATGGTGCGGGGACGCGGGAACATGGTGATGGCCTCGACCTTGGTTGGCAGCGGCACGGCCCCGTTCTTGGTGATGTGGTGGCCCAAAAAATCAACGGCCGTCGTGCCGAAGTGGCATTTGGCCGGGTTGACGATGAGGCCGTGCTCGCTGAGGCGCCCGAACAGTGTTCGGAGGTGGAGGAGGTGCTCGGCCCGGGACGTGCTGGCGACGAGGATGTCGTCCAGGTAAACGAAAAGGAACGGCAGGTCACGCAGCACGCCGTCCATCAAGCGCTGGAACGCCTGAGCCGCGTTCTTGAGACCAAACGGCATCCGCAAGAATTCGAATAAGCCGAACGGCGTGATGACTGCCGTTTTAGGGACGTCGGCCGCCCTGACAGGTACCTGGTGATATCCCCGTATGAGATCAATTTTCGAAAAAATGACCCGTCCCGCCAGACGGGCGGAAAAGTCTTGGATATGCGGGATCGGGTACCTGTCGGGGGTGGTAGCGTCATTGAGACGGCGGTAGTCGCCGCACGGGCGCCATCCACCCCCCGGCTTTGGCACGATGTGCAGTGGCGAGGCCCACGCGCTATCGGAGCGCCGCACGATGCCGAGGTGCTCCAACGCGTCGAATTCGGCCTTCGCCACGGCGAGCTTGGCTGGGTCGAGGCGGCGGGCCCTGGCGTAGACCGGCGGGCCCGTGGTTGGTATGTGGTGCTCGATCCCATGCCGTACTGCGACGGCCGAAAACGTCGGCCGCGTGAGGGCCGGGAACTCCGTGAGCAGGCGAGCAAACTCGTTCGCCGCCGGGACGGCGCATGCCAGCTCGGTCGGCGCGGAGCTGCTCAATGTGCATACCAGGGAGCTGAAGGTTTCGGCATTGATTAAACGACGCCGTTGGACGTCCACCAGCAGTCCGTGTGCGCAGAGTAAGTCGGCGCCTCGCAGAGCCATGGGCACGTTTGCGGTTACAAACGTCCAAGCAAAGAGTTGGCCGCCGAAGCAGAGGGTGACATTGCGCGGGCCGAAGGTGCGGATGGTCGATCCGTTGGCCGCAACCAAGGAGGGGCCGCAAACCGCGGATTGCCTGTCCTGGTCAGAGGCGGGTATGACGCTCAGTTGGGCGCCGGTGTCACACAGGAAGCGCCGTCCGGACGCTTTATCCGTGATGAACAGTAAGTTGCCCGTGTGGCCGGCGCTCATGGCTGGTAATGAACGCCGCCCGGCCATTTCCCGGCCTGCCGAAGGTGCACGGGGGTCGGCATGTCCGGGCCTTCTGTCCAAACCTGGCATGATAGTAACACCACGCTTGGTCAGGTGGAGGCTCCGGTCGTCGTGCTGGAGGTGGTCGGCTCGGTGTAGCGGCCGCCAATTGCGTCGGCAGTTCGGTCGTCGACCGTGCTGGGTGCTCGGGCGCCATGGGTGTTGCGTCGGACGGCGGTGGGTCCCATGTCGCCGCTGCGATGCGCTGTCCTGCGGCGGAGATCTTGTCGGCTTCTCTGGCAAGGGCCCGGGGATCTGTGATCGTCGTGCTTGCCAGGGCGAGGCGTACCGGGTTAGGCAGCTGACGGAGGAACAGCTCCCGGAATAGGAATGCCGGAGAGTGCTCGCCGAGCAGTGAAAGCATGTAGTCCATTCGCTCGGAAGGGCGCGTGTCGCCGAGCTCGGGCAGGTCGAGCAGGCGCCGTGCGCGTTCCGCCGATGGGAGGGCGAAAGCGTCGAGGAGAAGCTTCTTAATCGCGCCGTATTTGTCAGCGGCTGGCGGGCTCTCGAGGAGGCTCAGGGCGCGGGCCGCGGTGGCCGAACCGAGCGCTGCTACCACATGGTGGAAGCGGGTGTCGTCGGCCGTGATGCCTCGCAGGGCGAATAGGGAATCCGCCTGTGCGAACCAAACCGCCGCGTGAGCCTCCCAGAAGGTAGGCAGTTTAAGGGCGACTGCCGTGTCCATGTCGGTAGGTCACCAATGAAGGAGCTGGGGCTCCCACGTCGATCGGAAGAATGGACGCGACAAAAAGCTGGAATTCATCCGAGTTGCTTTAATCAAACCAAACACTCAGGCACTCTGAAAAGCCCGTTTATCGGGCAGCAATATATATACATATTATCCCGGAGCGTTTGCCCAGGAAAGGCGAGAGGGGGCGTGGCCCAGCGTCCTGGCTGCGGCCTGGCAAGTTGAGGGCGAGCCTGCCCGGGCGTCCTGGACGAGCCCGGCATGGTGATCGCTCCGCGTCCTTGATAGGTGCAAGGCGATTGTGAAAACCCAGCGGTAGCCGCTACAATATCACCTTTATCTATCAATATTTGTGAAATGAAGATCAAATAGCTGTATATTGAAATATGTTGAAAAAGTCAAAACTTTACATGGGGTGTACTTACTTTTTCACGTGACTGTATAGCACGATATCTCAAAATATTGTGGACGGATTCGGATGAAACTTGGTGGACAGGTTTGGTGCGTGACAAGAACGAATTGATTATATTTTGGTGACGATATGGATACGGATATGTATACTCAATTTTTTAAAATTCATTCTTCACCATTGAGAAATGGGGCCAAAAACTATATATAGCATGATATTTCAAAATGTTGCCGACAAGTTATGACAAAATTAGGTGGATGAGTTAGTTTGGTGACAAGAAAAAGCGGATTCAATTTTGGTTCAGTTCCGCATGCAGATCTGGCCTATCAGTGGGATACAAAATGTAAACTATTCAGCCTGGCCCTACCATGTGCAGTTCTAGTTTTCCTATGCGTACCATTGCCCTAAATGTCCTTGCTAAACTCCGGTAGTGCCTCACGATACCACCGTTTCTTCGGTTTTGCTTTGGAGATGTAAAATTGCTTCTCTTCCTTTGTCATGTGAAGTGGCATTGCAGAGAGAGATGAACTTTGGCAGACAAATAATTGCCTTTGGATTTTTAATTTGAGCAACTACGACAACTTAAAGACCTTATAACGGTTGATTATTTTTAATGTAGCACTCCTGAAAATGGCTAATAATAATAGACTTTGCCTGGCAATAAAATGTGAAGTCTCCATTGGAGTGGCTCTAAACAATGTAGCATTATTAAATATATATATATATATATATATTAAACAGCCAAACAGGTCGAAATTTAATAAGAATTTCATAAACACAGAAATATTTAATTAATCTAGGATTTTGATAATAAAAGAAAAATGTAATTAATTTCAGCATTTCATAAACATAGAAAACACAACCACCTTTGCAGCATTGCCAGGCATGGTACTTGGAATTAATAACATATGCAAAAATAATAATAATAATAATAATAATAACTAGAACTGCCACTTTAAAACTGTTGGCAGTGATGACCGGTTTACTCACACCCACTTTTGATACAACCCCACTTTTGATACAACCCCACTTTTGATACAACCCCACTTTTGTGACAACCCCACTTTCATTGGACATGCTTTGACACAACCCCCTTGGATACAACCCCGACACACACACACACACACACACACACACACACACACACACACACACACACACATACATCCCCCCTACCCCCACCCACACCCCTCCCTCCAAACGCACACCCCTCCAAACACACACACACACACACCAACCCCCACACCCCCCACCTAAACACACACATCCCTCCCCCCCCCCCACACACACACACATCCCCCCTACACACAAACATACACACACACACACACACACACCCCAACACACACACACACACACACACACACACACACACACACACATCCGCCCACCCCTCCATACGCACACCCCAAAACCCCACCGCACACACACATACACACACACACACACACACACACACACACACACACACACACATCTCGTTTTTTCATTTCTGTTCCTCACAATTCTATCCCTCTCTTTCATATTCACAGACATCCACACACACACACGCACACACACACACACACACACACACACACACACACACACACACACACACACACACACACACACATCCTTGCAAAAATCAAATCTCTGAATCTGAGATGGCCCAATATCCAGATCTTTTCATAATATGATAGTCTACTACTGTGCCAAATTTGGTGCTTTCCCCACAAAATGCACAATTGTTATTCTATATTTAGCTTAGCTGCCGGACTATATTGACAAATCTGCAATTGGAATTTCATTTGAGGTTGAAATGACCGTGGGAGATCGTGTGATAGTGATCACGTCCTGGCTGGACATCTTCTTCTTCAGTAGCTCATAACTTTGAGTGAAATGCGATCGAGTTAAAAATAGTCAGAATTTCACCAAATCTGTTTCATTCGTTTGTTAATATGCCTCACCTATTGATAAATCTGCAATTTGAATTTCATTTGAGGTTGAAATGACCGCGGGAGATCGTGTGATAGTGATCACGTCCTGGCTGGACATCTTCTTCTTCAGTAGCTCATAACTTTGAGTGAAATGCGAGCGAGTTAAAAATAGTCAGAATTTCACCAAATCTTTCATTCGCTTGTTAATGTGCCTCCCCTATTGACAAATCTGCAATTTGAATTTCATTTGAGGTTGAAATGACCGCGGGAGATCGTGTGATAGTGAGCACGTTCTGGTAGGACAAATTGGTGTGTTTCTTCTTCTTTCAACAATAAAGACTTATAGCTTCGAGACCGTACATCCAATCATCTTGAAAGTATGCACACGTCTTCCGCTTGATGAGAGCTACATTGCGTTAAAAATTCAAGTCGATCCATACAGTGGTTCAAGAGTTACAAGCTTTTTAAAATGTAACTTCCATTATTTATTGCGGCCAAACCATGTGACTTATCAAAACGTGTCAAGTAACATTGAAACATCCCCGCATGAGGAACATTTGTGTAAAGTTTCCACTCGATATATCCACAAATTATGGAGGTGATACCATTTCTAGTTTAAGCTTTAAAACGTCATAACTCTGAAACCATGTGTCAGATGACGTCGTGCTCGGTGACGTTTTTGTTCGTCATGCGTATTCGCATACGCATGCCAAGTTTGGGCTCGATCCGTTCAGCCGTTGTGGAGAAAAAGGGGTTTTTGTGTTTTTTCACGAAAAACAAGATGGCGGCCGAACCATGTGACGTATGACTTCGAAATGTTTTGCAATCTGAGTTTTTTTTAACTAAGCATCTGGGAAAAAAATCCCATTTTCGGGGGAGAAAATTTTTTGTTTGACTAATTCTAACCTCTTAACGTTAGCATTTTTAATATACTCGATACACATGTCTTTTGTTCCCATTGAAGAGTTCTTCAGAATGAGCCATTCCTCAAATTTTTCCATTGGGCCGTTTCGGAGATACAGTGGGGAAAAGTTGAATTTGTTTTACAAGATGGCGCCCATACCACGTGACCTATGACGTCATCATTAGCATTAAAAAATTCTAGGAGCCGAGACGATCATTTGATGAAAATTTCCTGTCAATCTGACCAGCGGTTGCTGAGAACATTAATTATGAAGTTTTCGGAGGTGCAAAATAGGGCGGAAGAATAATAATAAGAAAAACTCTAGCAGTAATAATAGGTTACTCTCCATTTCATGGAGAGTAAACCTAATAAACAACAACATAAAATGAAGTATTCATTGATGTCTAAAATATGTAAAGACAATGAGTTAATTATACATCACTTTTTTGATTTTGAGCAATCACATGAGAAGTTGTGTTCTTACCTGATATTCAAAGCACTTCACCACGTTTGCCAAACTCCCTTGAGATCCTATTGCACAGTGATGACGTAAGCACCATACCTTGAAAACAAAACGTAGTAAAACATGCTATAGTGCCTTAGCTACACATGTGTCCATGATACTGAAACACATGATCTTTTCTATAGCAAATGCGAATACATTCCCAGAGAGGCTTTGTCCATTGAAAGCATGGTTCCAGAGAAGGTTTCGGCTATGCATGGCACATTGGTTATCCGTATTTATACTTACCGAATGTTCCTCCCTGCCCACTACATGTGATTGCTTGATTTGCATATATAATATGTACTATATACAAGTCGATTATTTGTATTGCATTTGTTTTTCATTTTTGAATGTGATAGGAGTCTGGAGGAAGGGGATGGGAGGACGGAGGGGAGGTGGGGGGGGGGGGGGGGGGGGGGAAGGGTGGGATGACGGACCCAGTGTTGCCCATCATACCCCTCCAAGGCAATGCTTTGCCCATCACACCCCTCCAAGGCAATGCTTTGTGCGGCCTACCCCTCCAGGGCGATGCTTTGTGCGGCCTTCCCCTCCAGGGCGATGCTTTGTGCGGCCTTCCCCTCTAAGGCAATGCTTTGTACGGCCTAACCCTCCAGGGCGATGCTTTGTGCGGCCTTCCCCTCCAAGGCAATGCTTTGTGCAGCCTACCCCTCCAGGGCGATGCTTTGTGCGGCCTTCCCCTCCAAGGCAATGTTTTGTACGGCCTACCCCTCCAAGGCAATGTTTTGTGTGGCCTTCCCCTCCAGGGCAATGCTTTGTGCGGCCTACCCCTCCAGGGCGATGCTTTGTGTGGCCTTCCCCTCCAAGGCAATGCTTTGTACGGCTTACCCCTCCAAGGCAATGTTTTGTGTGGTCTACCCCTCCAAGGCAATGCTTTGCCCATCACACCCCTCCAAGGCAATGCTTTCTGCGGCCTACCCCTCCAGGGCGATGCTTTGTACGGCCTACCCCTCCAAGGCAATGTTTTGTGTGGCCTTCCCCTCCAAGGCAATGCTTTGTGCGGCCTACCCCTTCAGGGCGATGCTTTTTGCGGCCTTCCCCACCAAGGCAATGCTTTGTACGGCCTACCCCTCCAAGGCAATGTTTTGTGTGGCCTACCCCTCCAAGGCAATGTTTTGTGTGGCCTACCCCTCCAAGGCAATGCTTTGTGCGGCCTACCCCTCCAAGGCAATGCTTTGTGTGGCCTACCCCTCCAAGGCAATGCTTTGTGTGGCCTACCCCTCCAAGGCAATGTTTTGTGTGGCCTACCCCTCCAAGGCGATGCTTTGTGCAGCCTACCCCTCCAAGGTGATGCTTTGTGCAGCCTACCCCTCCAAGGCAATGCTTTGTGCAGCCTACCCCTCCAAGGTGATACTTTGTGTGGCCTACCCCCTCCAAGGCGATGCTTTGTGTGGCCTACCCCTCCAAGGCAATGCTTTGTGTGGCCTACCCCTCCAAGGCAATGCTTTGTGTGGCCTACCCTTTCAAGGCAATGCTTTGTGTGGCCTACCCCTCCAAGGCAATGCTTTGTGTGGCCTACCCCTCCAAGGCAATGCTTTGTGCGGCCTACTCCTCCAAGGCAATGCTTTGTGCAGCCTACCCCTCCAAGGCAATGCTTTGTGTGGCCTACCCCTCCAAGGCAATGCTTTGTGCGGCTTACCCCTCCAAGGCGATGCTTTGTGCAGCCTACCCCTCCAAGGCGATGCTTTGTGTGGCCTACCCCTCCAAGGCAATGCTTTGTGTGGCCTACCCCTAAAGGCGATGCTTTGTGCAGCCTACCCCTCCACGGCGATGCTTTGTGCGGCCTACCCCTCCAAGGCAATGCTTTGTGTGGCCTACCCCTCCAAGGCAATGTTTTTGCACCCTACCCCTCCAAGTCGATGCTTTGTGCAGCCTACCCCTCCAAGGCAATGTTTTTGCAGCCTACCCCTCCAAGGCAATGTTTTGTGCGGCCTACTCCATGGCGATGCTTTGTAAGGCCTACCCCTCCAAGGCAATGTTTTGTGCAGCCTTCACCTCCAAGGCAATGCTTTGTGCGGCCTACTCCAAGGCGATGCTTTGTATGCCCTACCCCTCCAAGTCAATGTTTTCGAGCCTACCCATACAAGGCGATGCTTTGTGTGGCCTACCACTCCAAGGCGACACTTTGTGTGGCCTACCACTCCAAGGCGATACTTTTGTGGCCTACCACTCCAAGGCGGTACTTTGTGCGGCCTACCACTCCAAAGCGATACTTTGTGTGGCCTACTCCAAGGTGATGCTTTGTACGGCCTACCCCTCCAATGCGATACTTTGTACACTCCTTTATCTGGTCTCAGTGACTTTATTTAAATGTTGCTGGTCTATTGTATCGGACTACTGTTTACCTTTCCAATTTTGATTTGTTGTGGATTTTAAGCAAAAATTCATCACAATCTGGAGGCAAACAATGACATATTGGGGAACCATGATACAAGGCGCTTCATTGGAAGTTATTCGGTTGTTAGCTACAACATTGCTGGACATGTTTGGTGACTCCATGGAAATCTTTCACAAAAAACTGTTTTTCTGTCACTTGAGTCAAATTTGTGTTTGTACACACTCAAACTGTTTCCTATTTGCACATGATGTGCGTCTTCCAAGCACACTACTCCTATCTCCACTTTCCTATTTGTACATGATGTGTCTCTTCCATGCATGCTACTCTTATCTCCAGTTTCCTGCATGATGTGTCTCTTACATGCACGCTACTCCTATCTCCACTTTCCTATTTGTACATGATGTGTCTCTTCCATGCACGCTACTCTTATCTCCAGTTTCCTGCATGATATGTCTCTTACATGCACGCTACTCATCTCCAGTTTCCTGCATGATGTGTCTCTTACATGCACGCTACTCATATCTCCAATTTCCTGCATGATGTGTCTCTTGCATGCACGCTACTCCTATCTCCACTTTCCTATTTGTACGTGATGTGTCTCCTCCATGCACGCTACTCTTATCTCCACTTTCCTATTTGTACCTGATATGTCTCTTCCATGCACGCTACTCTTATCTCCACTTTCCTATTTGTACCTGATATGTCTCTTCCATGCATGCTACTCCTATTTCCACTTTCCTATTTGTACCTGATGTCTCTTCCATGCATGCTACTCCTATTTCCACTTTCCTATTTGTACATGATGTGCCTCTTCCATGCACACTACTCCTATTTCCACATTCCTATTTGTACCTGATATGTCTCTTCCATGCATGCTACTCCTATCTCCACTTTCCTAATTGTACATGATGTGTCTCTTCCATGCACGCTACTCCTATTTCCACTTTCCTATTTGTACGTGATGTGTTTCCTCCATGCACGCTACTCTTATCTCCACTTTCCTATTTGTACATGAGGTGTCCCTTCCATGCATGCTGCTCCGATTTCCACTTTCCCATTTGTACATGATGTGCCTCTTCCATGCACACTAGTCCTATTTGTCCATGATGTGCCACTTCCATGCACACTACTCCTATTTGTACATGATGTGCCTCTTCCATGCACACTTCTCCTATTTGTACATGATGTGCCTCTTCCATGCACACTTCTCCTATTTGTACATGATGTGCCTCTTCCATGCACACTTCTCCTAATTTGTACATGATGTGCCTCTTCCATGCACACTTCTCCTATTTGTACATGATATGCCTCTTCCATGCACATTACTCCTGTCTCCACTTTCCTACTTATGCATGATGTGTCTCTTCCATGCATGCAAGTCATATTTGTACATGATGTGTCTCTTCCATGCACACTCGTCCTATTTGTGCATGATGTGCCTCTTCCATGCACACTCGTCCTATTTGTGCATGATGTGTCTCTTCCATGCATGCGAGTCCTATTTCCACTTTCCTATGTGTAACTGATGTTCTTCTTCCATGCACGCTACTCCTATCTCCATTTTCCTATTTGTACATGATGTGTGTATTCCATGCATGCTCGTCATATTTGTACATGATTTGTCTCTTCCATGCATGCTAGTCCTATTTGTACATGATGTGCGTCTTCCATGCACACTACTCCTATTTGTACATGATGTGCCTCTTCCATGCATGCTAGTCCTATTTGTACATGATGTGTCTCTTCCATGGACACTAGTCCTATTTGTACATGATGTTTCTATTCCATGCACGCTCGTCCTATTTGTATGTGATGTGTCTCTTCCATGCACACCAGTCCTATTTGTGCATGATGTGTCTCTTCCATGCACACTACTCATATTTGTGCATGATGTGTCTCTTCCATGCACGCTTGTCCTATTTGTACATGATTTGTCTCTTCCATGGACACTACTCCTATTTGTGCATGATGTGTCTCTTCCATGCACACTACTCATATTTGTGCATGATGTGTCTCTTCCATGCACGCTTGTCCTATTTGTACATGATTTGTCTCTTCCATGGACACTACTCCTATTTGTGCATGATGTGTCTCTTCCATGCACACTACTCATATTTGTGCATGATGTGTCTCTTCCATGCACGCTAGTCCTATTTGTACATGATGTGTCTCTTCCATGGACACTAGTCCTATTTGTACATGATGTTTCTATTCCATGCACGCTCGTCCTATTTGTATGTGATGTGTCTCTTCCATGCACACCACTCCTATTTGTACATCATGTGCCTCTTTCACGCACACTACTCCTATTTGTACATGATAAACCTCTTCCATGCACGCTAGTTCTATTTGTACATGATTTGTCTCTTCCATGCATGCTTGTCCTATTTGTACATGATTTGTCTCTTCCATGCACACTAATCCCATTTGTACATGATGTGCCTCTTCCATGCACACTATGGGTATTTGTGCATGATGTGCCTCTTCCTTGCATATGCTCGTCCTATTTGTACATGATGTGCCTCTTCCATGCACACTCGTCCTATTTGTACATGGTGTGCCTCTTCCATGCACACTACTCCTA
Organism: Myxine glutinosa; assembly: GCF_964187855.1. Classification (NCBI taxonomy): domain Eukaryota; kingdom Metazoa; phylum Chordata; class Myxini; order Myxiniformes; family Myxinidae; genus Myxine; species Myxine glutinosa. The sequence goes on along the minus strand of NC_136262.1, from coordinate 89,063,769 downwards.
TTTGTACATGATTTGTCTCTTCCATGCATGCGAGTCCTATTTGTACATGATATGCCTCTTCCATGCATGCTAGTTCTAGTTGTACATGTGTCTCTTCCATGCACACAAATCCTATTTGTACATGATGTGTCTCTTCCATGCACACTCGTTCTATTTGTACATGATGTGTCTCTTCCATGCACACTACTCCTATTTGTACATGATGTGTCTCTTCCATGCACACTACTCATATTTGTACATGATGTGCCTCTTCCATGCACACTACTCCTATTTGTACATGACGTGTCTCTTCCATGCACGCTCGTCCTGTTTCTGCATGCAAAACACGCACTACGTTTATTCAGCTTAATCTCCATTTCAGAATATTATTATCCATTCTTGAATGGCATCACCTGCCAAAAAGAATAAATTGGTTTCAACTCCTTCACCTCGCTGCCACACCCACCTCATTTTCAGATAACTGCAGTGAAAGCCAGAATGGAGGATTTTGAGCACTCTGTCCCCAAACTCTTATAGCATGAGCAGCAAATCACAACGCCAAATATTTCATAATCCTGGACTTTATCTCCCTTACCCTGTGTTCTCTCGTTGACAGTTTTATGTTGCATTCTCTTGAGCAATCTTTTAAAACACCTACATCAAAACTAGGCCATCTGGAGTATATTCGCCGTTTTATTTGTTCAATATGAAAACCTTACATTCATTGTTTGCTTTGTTCAATATGAAATCCTTACATTCATTGTTTTGTTTGTTCAATATGAAATCCTTACATTCATTGATTTGTTTGTTCAATATGAAATCCTTACATTCATTATTTGCTTTGTACAATATGAAATCCTTCCATTCATTGTTTGCTTTGTTCAATATGAAATCCTTACATTCATTTTTTGGCTTGTTCAATACGAAATCCTTACATTCATTGTTTTGTTTGTTCAATATGAAATCCTTACATTCATTGTTTGCTTTGTTCAATATGAAATCCTTACATTCATTTTTTGGCTTGTTCAATATGAAATCCTTACATTCATTGATTTGTTTGTTCAATATGAAATCCTTACATTCATTGTTTTGTGTGTTCAATATGAAATCCTTACATTCATTGTTTGCTTTGTTCAATATGAAATCCTTACATTCATTTTTTGGCTTGTTCAATACGAAATCCTTACATTCATTGTTTTGTTTGTTCAATATGAAATCCTTACATTCATTGTTTGGTTCGATCAATACGAAATCCTTACATTCATTGTTTTGTGTGTTCAATATGAAATCCTTACATTCATTGTTTTGTTTGTTCAATATGAAATCCTCATATTCATTGTTTGCTTTGTTCAATATGCAATTCTTACATTCATTGTTTGCTTTGTTCATTATGAAATCCTTACATTCATTGTTTGCTTTGTTCAATATGAAATCCTTACATTCATTGTTTTGTGTGTTCAATATGAAATCCTTACATTCATTGTTTTGTATTGTTGCGGTTTTAGAACCCACACTTGTGCAAATATAACATCATTAAAGGTTAAAGGTAGCACCCCTAGTTAGTCCACAAGCAACACGTAGGCCACCATAGGACTTCAGTTATTTCATTAGTATGTGTTTTAGATAAGGCCGTGTTTCCAATAGTTGAATCTGCGTTGTGTCAATCAAATAAGAAGTAGGCCCTTTCATTCATTTTGCGACCTCCCTCTCCAAGCGACGCCATTACGCGCCCCTACAGTCGGTGCCTCATGGCTCTCCCAATTTGTTACGCGCCTTTGTTAGCAGCGTTCGCTGCCTTAGCGCTCGCCCCAGTCGCCATAAGCCATGAGGTTAGGCCCGAGAAAGGGGTGGAACGCCAAGAAGAAGGTGTGGCCACGTCATCCAGCCGTCAAAGGCGGAGCCGGTAAGCCCTCACCAGCCAACCAGGGCTGAGGTAGGATCACCGACAGGCGTGGCTTTTTGGCTCGCGGAGTGATCGCTGGATGCGTTATATAAGCGCGAACGCAAAGCCCTTTCACAGGACTTAGAGGACTCACTCGCTGGTGCTGTTAAAAGAACTACTTGGAGGACTTGTCGGAGGCGCGCTTGTTGGAGAGATACGGCAGCGCTTGTTAAGGACTCGCTGGGAAATGCGCGTTGCGTTGGACAATTGGGAGAGCGCACCTTTATCAAAGGAGGACTTTGGAGAGAGGGCGTTTAGCACGAGCATGCAAATATTACGTACGCAGGACACCAGCTTCCCCCCGCTATATAAAACTGTCCGGTCGCGCTCAGCTACACGTGGAGCTGCCTGCCGGGTTTCGCCGCTGGAGCCGACTGGAGCCTGGACAAGCCGGTGACCATCTACAATCCATCTACAATCCCCGTGTGAGTGTGTATGTTTGTCCTGGGTAATACGTTAAGACTGCCATAAGACTGCCCTGTGTGCTGCTTCTTCCTCTTCCTATCTTGTACATTCTTTTGTTTCCTCTTCTTCTTTCTTGTATATAATTAATAAACCCATCTTTGTTCTTCCTATACTCTGGTTTCCTCTTGTCCGATCACATCCGTCCCTTCTTCCATTGGGTAAACGTGGCACGACAGGAACCGCTATAATCGGGTTTAGCGTCATTGTTAACGGCCCGAGTCGTGGCTCGCTTCGCTCGGCGTATCCACTAACGCTGCAGCTCGGGTGGGAGGTTATCTCCTTGCTTCACAGTCGGTGTTGGTAATTAGGTAACAGGACCAAATTGACCAGCAACCCTACCTAATACCAACCGGAAGGAACGGGGTAATTTCAGGATCACGTCGGTCAGTAACAGACAAGGGGATTAACCCCCTCTTGGTAAGGGGAAAAGGCCGACGTTTGAGATCCGCAACAGTATGTTAAATATGAAATCCTTACATTCATTGTTTGCTTTGTTCAATATGAAATCCTTACATTCATTGTTTGCTTTGTTCAATATGAAATCCTTACATTCATTGTTTGCTTTGTTCAATATGAAATCCTTACATTCATTGTTTGGTTTGTTCAATACGAAATCCTTACATTCATTGTTTTGTGTGTTCAATATGAAATCCTTACATTAATTGTTTTGTGTGTTCAATATGAAATCCTTACATGCATTGTTTGCTTTGTTCAATATGAAATCCTTACATTCATTGTTTGGTTCGTTCAATACGAAATCCTTACATTCATTGTTTGGTTCATTCAATACGAAATCCTTACATTCATTGTTTTGTTTGTTCAATATGAAATCCTTACATTCATTGTTTTGTTTGTTCAACATGAAATCCTTACATTAATTGTTTGCTATGTTCAATATGAAATCCTTACATTCATTGTTTTGTTTGTTCAATATGAAATCCTTACATTCATTGTTTTGTTTGTTCAATATGAAATCCTTACATTCATTGTTTTGTTTGTTCAATATGAAATCCTTACATTCATTGTTTTGTTTGTTCAATATGAAATCCTTACATTCATTGTTTTGTTTGTTCAATATGAAATCCTTACATTCATTGTTTTGTTTGTTCAATATGAAATCCTTACATTCATTGTTTTATTTGTTCAATTTGAAATCCTAACATTCATTGTTTGCTTTGTTCAATATGAAATCCTTACATTCATTGTTTGCTTTGTTCAATATGAAATCCTTATTCATTTTTTGGCTTGTTCAATACGAAATCCTTACATTCATTGTTTTGTTTGTTCAATATGAAATCCTTACATTCATTGTTTGGTTCGTTCAATACAAAATCCTTACATTCATTGTTTTGTGTGTTCAATATGAAATCCTTATATTCATTGTTTGCTTTGTTCAATATGCAATTCTTACATTCATTGTTTTGTTTGTTCAATATGAAATCCTTACATTCATTGTTTTGTTTGTTCAATATGAAATCCTTACATTCATGGTTTGGTTCGTTCAATACGAAATCCTTACATTCATTGTTTTGTGTGTTCAATATGAAATCCTTATATTCATTGTTTGCTTTGTTCAATATGCAATTCTTACATTCATTGTTTTGTTTGTTCAATATGAAATCCTTACATTCATTGTTTTGTTTGTTCAATATGAAATCCTTACATTCATTGTTTGGTTCGTTCAATACGAAATCCTTACATTCATTGTTTTGTGTGTTCAATATGAAATCCTTATATTCATTGTTTGCTTGGTTCAATATGCAATTCTTACATTCATTGTTTTGTTTGTTCAATATGAAATCCTTACATTCATTGTTTTGTTTGTTCAATATGAAATCCTTACATTCATTGTTTGCTTTGTTCAATATGAAATCCTTACATTCATTGTTTTGTGTGTTCAATATGCAATTCTTACATTCATTGTTTTGTTTGTTCAATATGAAATCCTTACATTCATTGTTTGCTTTGTTCAATATGCAATTCTTACATTCATCGTTTGCTTTGCTCAATACGAAATCCTTCCATTCATTGTTTGCTTTGTTCAATATGCAATTCTTACATTCATTGTTTGGTTTGTTTAATGGTTTGTTCTATGGTTTGTGCAACTGAAGGTTATGTATTCGTCCATGACTGTCTGTCTTCCTGTCTGTGAACTGGATACCTTGCAGTTATGGCCGGATTCGGACGAAACTTGGTGAACAGGTGTGACATGGACAAATTGATTCGATTTTGGTGACGATCGCATACTGGATCTGGACACTAAATTTTTTAAAGAGATAGGGCCAACAACGATATTTCAAATCATTGTGGATGGGACTCCATTTACATCTCCCTGTGATGTGATTTACATCTCCCTCCAAACAGTGATGACTCCATTTACATCTCCCTGTTTGACAACATGGACCAACTTCTATGCACTCATCCCAACTCTCTCTTCCTCATATGTGGTAACTTCCACTGTCATCATGCCAGCTGGCTGGGTGTGGGAACCTCTCACACCAGCCATTGCACCTCAGCAAAGGACTTCTGTGACTCATTGGGACTGACACAATCTGTCAATTTACCGACCGGGATCTTAGTCAATGGAGCATCTTCTCTTCTAGATTTGGTTATGACAAACTTCCCTGCAAATGTCTGCTGCCCTTCTTCTGATCCAATCGGTTCTTCTGATCATTTGCTTGTTAAAGTGGACATCTCTCTGGCCATTCTCAGAGAGCCTCCTCAGCGCCGAAGAGTCTGGCATTTCACTCAGTCAATCATCTGAACTGGTCTGCCATCTCTACTGCCTCTGACATCAACTCTTCCTGGGAATTCTTCCAAAGTAAACTGCTCTCTCTCATGCACAGATTTGTCCCATCTCATCTTCAGTTGTCATACCCCTCCTCCCGTCCATGGTACACTGAAGCTTGTGGTGAGGCAGTTGCCATGAAACAACTTGCCTTCTCCTCAAGGAAGGCAAATCCAATGGAAGGCAATCTCATTTCCTTTCACAAAGCTGGGAACAAGTGTGTGTCTACCCTCAGGAGAGCCAGGAAACAATATCTCTCTACTCTCAAGACTGAACTCTGAAACCTGTCTCCCTCCTCCAAATCCTGGTGGCGACTGGACAAATCTGTTTCTGGTGTTTGTTCCCCCTCCTCCCCTCCCTTACCAACAATGGCTACACAGCTGACACCGCACGTTAAAAAGCCAAATGCCTCAACTCTTTGTTGCCTCAAAATCTTGTGTCCCGAACCCATCTCTCTCTGTACGCACCTTACCCAGTCGAACCCAGCTGCTCCTGGACTCTGTGTCCTTCTTTCCTGACAAGGTGGAGAAGTTTCTGTCAAACCTCGACTCTGATTCTGCAACTGGACCAGATGGCATCAGCCCACGGGTCCTAAAATCCTGCTCTACCGCTCTATATCACCCTGTCTGTTCTCTTCACCCTCTCTTTTGCTCAAGGTCATCTGCCATCAGTTTGGAAATCAGCAAACATTACCGCTTTACACAAAAAAGTGCAAAAACAGGTCCTTGCAACGACAGACCAATCAGCCTGCTCCCAATTATCAGCAAAGTCATGGAATCAATCATCGCATCTGACATCAAATCCTTCCTCTTCTTCAATGGCTTGACCTCTGATCATCAATTTGGATTCAGACCAAGTCATTCTACTCTGGACATGCTGCATCTGCTGTCTCAGCAATGGATGGAGGTCCTCAATGCCAAACAGGAAATCAGAGCTGTCTCCCTTGACATATCTTGTGCCTTCGATACGGTCTGGCACCCCGCTCTGCTCACCAAACTCTGCTCGTATGGTATCCATGGAAACCTCCACGCTTGGCTTGCAGACTTCCTTTCTGGTCGCAGTCAATGTGTGACCCTGAATGGATTTCTCTCATCTCCCCTTACTGTTCAGGCTGCAGTTCCCCAAGGCAGTGTTCTGGGCCCTGTGCTTTTTCTGGTCTTCATTAATGATCTCTCCGACTCTCTGGAAAATCCTCTCTATCCCTTTGTTGATGACTCCACTCTCTGCCGCTCCATATCTCAACCCTCATGTCGGCAGACAGCAGCCTCTTCACGCTCTGCAGACCTGGACAATATCACAAACTGGTGAAACAAGTGGAACATGTCCTTCAATCCTGACAAATCTCACACTCTCACTTTGTCTCTCCGAAAAGACCGTCTGGACAACCCTCCCATCTATTTTCTGAACAATCCTCTCCAAGAAGTGCTGTCACACAAGCTTTTGGGTCTCAATATCTGCCATGATCTTTCCTCGGAAAACCACATTTCCAAGCTGGCCTCTAAAGCCAGTCGCCGGCTGGGCATCCTCCGTTGTGTGAAGTCCTTTCTGGGCACTTCCGAGCTCTTCACCACATACAAAGCTTTCATGCGCAGCTCAATGGAATACTGCTCTCCCCTCTGGTGCTCCTGCCTCACACCTAGCTCGGCTTCATGCGGTTGAAACCAAAGCATTCAGAATCATTGGAATCTCCCGCGATGAAGCTGTCGCAGGCAGGTAGGTGGTCTTTTTGTCTTCTACCGACTCCTCTCCGGCCTTGCTCCCCCTGCTCTGTCTGTGCTCTGTCCCCCAAATATTCATGCAGGACACAAGATCTGCCAGCAACCCTCTTCAGGTGAAACTGCCAAAATCAAGACCCTCTGCTCACCTTCACTCCTTCATTCCTCTTTTTCCCCGCCTCTGGAACAATTTCCCACACTCTCTTCAATCCTTCTCCTCCCTCCAGGTCTTTAAAACAGTTGTTTTAAAGGATCAGCCCTTCTTCTCTCTTATATTCTCTTATCTTAGACCATATCTTATCTTCCCCCATCCAAAACCTTGATCTTTTCTACCCCCGTTAAAACGCCCTAAATCCACCTCTTTGAATCCCCAGCTTCTTTCCTGGGGTTCCTACAAGTGTACATTTGCTTTGTAGCGTGTACCCCATTCCCTCCTGCCCCAGCCCTTCCCCTTCCACAGATCTACGGGGGTGCCTGTTCTCTTCTGTTGTTGTGCTTGAGTTCTTCTCTCTCTCCCTCTCTTGTCTCCCGCTCCCTTCATTGCATGTTTTGTGTGTCTGCGCATGTTTTTCATGTTCAGTGTGTTAGCTCTTACGCAAGCCTAGATTCTGTATCCCCCAAAAAAAAAAGGTCAACTCAAGGTCAAACTTCTAAAATCATCAATTTTCACCTGATAAATAATCAATTTTCATTCAATTGACCTGAGTATTGAGTAAGATTGTTAATCATAATCTAAATGAAATGGACAAGTTGAAGTATCCATAGCAACTTTTTTGGGGGTTGGGGGGAGGAAGGGGGTGTATTTTGCAAGTATCGTGCTCCTTGTCTGTTTGTCTGTGAACAGGATATCTGAAAAAGCTGTGGATGAATTTGGACGCAATTTCGTGGAGATGTTGAGTATGTGACAAGGACGAAATGATTAGATTTGGTGAAGATTCAGATACGGATCTGGATCCAATAATTTTTAAAGTGATTATTCACCATTGAGAGAATGGGCCAAAAACGACATATAGCACGATATCTCAAAAAAGATGTGGACGGATTCAGATGAAACTTGGCGGACAGGTTGGGTGTGTGACAAGGAAGAATTGATTACATTTTGGTGAAGATTCTAATCTGACTCCAGATCAGATAATTTTTTGAAGTGATTCTTCACCATTGAGTGATAGTGCTAAAACCGATAAAGAGCACGATATCTCAAAAAGTTATGAACGGATTCGAACGAAACTTGGTGGACGCGTTATCGCAAACCTCTGGCACCCAATTACCCTGCCACTTTAAGGCTCATGCAGTTCTCAACGTCATAGCATCTTGATTACAATTTACAACTGCGTTTTAATACCCACCGTACACCTTTGGTAAATATGTGCCACATTGTGTTGTGGGAAAATGTGCACATGCAGTTTTGGAAGGGTTCATTTTAAGTTTGGGCATCCTGCGCCATACTTTTGGTCTTCCATAACATAATTTAAAATGAATAATAATTAAGGAGCCAAACTGTTCTACCTCCTTCTTATGTGTTTCAGCATCTACAGGTTCTGTATGTTCACCCTAAGCTGTTTCAGCAAATCCAAACTGATATCCTCACGGATCCAGAACACTTGGAAATGATATGCCTCACAAAGCTTTCACAGCCATGGCTGTGGCCATAAAGCACTTGAGTTATAGCCACTAACCATAGGAGGGGAATTAAACTTGGCAATTATTCAATGCTTCCATCTCGTATTTGTATACCCTTTTTAACAGGGCTATTTACTGTTTATCTGCCGCTTCTAGCCTCACGTTGAAGAATTAATTCACGCCTGCAGTTTTTTGGGAAACCTTACAGATGCCAAATCTGCGGCTTGTCTGTTGCTGCTCAGGGATACAGGAGTAAATGTACAGCACTTGCTTGCAGTGTTTATTGGATTGTCCAAGCTCTATTTACGTGCAAGTACATCGCAAATTAATTTGCAATATATACTTACGTGCAATTTTAGTTGGACGATTTTCCATACTATCACAGCCAGATGCATTCTAGGATAGCATTCATACCACGTACCATGGACGGAAACCGCAATTCATGTACATGCATCTTTTCTGGTGGGCGGACGTTATATATTCACATTTTAGTGTCTGTTTGTTACTTTGCAAAACAGAACATTTGCAAATAATATATTGGTTTGTCTGGTCTGGTCTGTTATTCTGTCTGCTTTTCACCCCTCAGCCCAAATTGGGCTAAGGGGTATTGTCGTCACAGGCGTCGTCCGGGCGTCCGTCAACTTTTGGTTTCCGTCAATTTCAAGCAGAACGGCTTGTCCGATTAAATCCATTTTTGCAGTGTGTGTTGGGGTTGAGTAGAGGAAGGTTCCTTTCGAAAATGGGCGCGCTGCGATTTTAAATATGGCCGCCACGGTAGCCATCTTGAAATTGGTTTCCGTCAATTTCGAGCAGAATGGCTTGTCCGATTAAATCCATTTTTGCAGTGTGTGTTGGGGTTGGGTAGAGGAAGGTGCCTTTCGAAAATGGGCGCGCTGCGATTTTCAATATGGCCGCCACGGCAGCCATCTTGAAATTAGTTTCTGTCAATTTCGAGTTGAACGGCTTGTCCGATTAAATCCATTTTTGCAGTGTGTGTTGGGGTTGAGTAGAGGAAGGTTCATGGGCGCGCTGCGATTTTCAATATGGCCGCCACGGCAACCATCTTGAAATTAGTTTCCGTCAATTTCAAGCAGAACGGCTTGTCCGATTAAATCCATTTTTGCAGTGTGTGTTGGGGTTGAGTAGAGGAAGGTTCCTTTCAAAAATGGGCGTGCTGCGATTTTAAATATGGCCGCCACGGCAGCCATCTTGAAATTGGTTTCCACCATGCATGGGCTGAGGGGTTACGCCTGCTTTGCGGTGTAGTCAGGGCCCTTAGGGATATTTTGGTTCAAATTCTTCCAAAAGCATCAAATTTGGCACAGATGTTGCCCATGCCATACTCTTTCGATTTTTGATGGGCACCAAGGGCGGTATGATCCGGGGACCATACCGGTCCATCCCGCCATGTCACCTGACCTATGACGTCATAATTAGGATATGCATCCAATCACATGGCGTACTATAAGTGGTCAAAGTTCAAAATGAATCGATCGAAAAATGAAGGCAGGGATCCATTTTTAAGGTTTTCATAAAATCCAATATGGCCGCCAGGTCACATGACCTATGACGTCATATTTATGACATGTATACAATCATGTATACATGAACCCGGATCATGATCGCACAAAAATTAAACACAAGGATATGGCATACAGTTCATAAAACATCGAAATCCGTACCTTTGTAATTCGACTGATGAACTGCATATGCCTGAAAATTAGGAAATAGACATGTAAATATTTCCTCTAATTGTCAAAAATAAGGTCAGAGTTCGATTACCCAACCCAGAAACATAAAATGGTGAACCTTGCGTAAATCTTGACAAAAAACTCAAAAACCGACATGTTTGACTCAAAAATGACCTTTAAGATGACCTTGAGGGTTGACCTTGACCTCGAATCATCAAAATGACATCATAATTGGATTCCTCGACCTCGAAAACCCCTGAAAAGTGGTATCATACATGATTCCAACCCTTTTGGTTATTTAACTGATTTTCCTCTAATCCGGGTGGTGGCCATTTAGTATTTCGCCAATATGGGGCCCCCGGGGGGGGGGGGCGCCCGTCTTGGCGCCCGTCAAAAATCGAAAGAGTATGGCATGGGCAACATCTGGGCCAAATTTGGTGCTTTTGGAAGAATTTGAACCAAACGGCCCCAAAATATCCCTAAGGGCCCTGACTAGTCCTATTTATTATACTAGGGCATGCCCGTACTATATATAAGCTAGGACGTGCCCGTACGTGGGTGCCCGTTCCTTGCCAAAAAAAAAAAAAAAAAAAAATTTGTGTAGGGGTGTGTGTGTGTAAACATCCTAGGGCGTGCCCGTACGTGGGTGCAAAAAAACATGCGTGCAAACAACAACAACAAAAAAAAACTTTGAAACCACGTGGCAGTAACGACCACAGAACCCCCCCCCCCCCTCTATTTACATGAATGGTTTGGTCCATTCGCAACGACCACAGAACCCCCCCCTCTATTTACATGCAATGGTTTGGTCCAAAGCGAACGGCTTGCAGTGTTTGGTAAAGAAATCGCCATAGCTCGGTAACTACTTCTCCGATTAATATGAAACCTTGAAAAGGCACATCCTCGGGTCCCCAGCAATATACCTGGCAAGTTTAAAGTATATCGGACCGGTAGTTGTCGAGAAACAGCGGTCACAGACAAACATACACACATACACACATACATACACACAGAGATTAATGGAATTATAGATAGATATACTAGCGTGACACCACACATCGTTTCAGAGGGATAGACATCTTTGACCATTTCGGTGTCTTTTGGGTCTTCATAGTGTTTTGGGTCTTCATGGTGTTGTGTTTTGGGTCTTCATGGTGTTTTGGGTCTTCAGTGCCATTTGGGTCTTCAGGGTCTTTTGGATCCTCTGGGCCTTTAAGGGTATTTTGGGTGTTTTAGGTCTTTAGGGTCTTTTGGTTCCTCTGAGTCTTTAAGAATCTTTTGGTCTTTGGGGTGTTTTGGGTTTTCAGGGTGTTTTAGGTCTTCTGGGTCTTTCGAGTCTTCAGGGTCTTTTGGGTTTTCAGAGTGTTTTGGGTCTTCGGGGTATTTTGGGTCTTCAGGGCCATTTGGATCTTCAGGGCCTTTTGGATCCTCTGGGCCTTTAAGCGTATTTTGGGTCTTCGGGGTATTTTGGGTCTTCAGGGTGTTTTGGGTCTTCAGGGTGTTTGGGGTTTTTGGGGTCTTCGGGGTGTTTTGGGTCTTCAGGGTCTTTTGGAGCCTCAGGGCCTTTAAGGGTATTTTGGGTCTTTGGGGTATTCTGGGGCTTTTGGGTCTTTTGGGTCTTTAAGGGTATTTTGGGTCTTCAGGGGTCTTGGTGGTCTTCAGGGTCTTGGAGGACTTAAAGGGTCGTCAAAGGTCTGAGGGGTCTCAGCAGTCTAAACCTAATTAAGAGTTCACAGATTGTGTTTTGGGTGTTATTTTATTTGAATAAGAGGAAGACGTTTGGGTCGCATATAAACATACATAACCATATACGTTTGCTCTATTATAATAAGATTTATATTTTTTCATACTTGGGCTAAGACTCGTAGGCTAAAGAGCTCACACACACACACACACACACACACACACACACACACACACACACACACACACACACACACACACACACACACACACACACACACACACACACACACACACACACACACACACACACACACACACACACACACACACACTGACGAGACAAACACTTAACACAGCTACTGAGTTTGGGGGAAGTCCGTCACAAAGTCACTTCCTGGGATACTCTGGGTACCAGTGACGTCATAACAATGGCGCCGCTTTTCTCACTGTGCTCAGTGGGGAATTTCCTCAAGAGTAATTTCCTCCTACCCAATACCCATGGATGGCAACCGATGGGGATTGCCCGTGTTCTACCTTTTCAAGCAAGGAAGCAACACCTACCATTTTAAAAGTCATTGGTATGACCTGAACTGGTCCAAACTGGATGGGTGTTTTTTAGGAGACACCATTTCCTTACTGGATTGCCGTTGGCTCCCTACGGGAGCTCATCCGCCCTTTGCCAAGTGTTGTTTTTGGTCCTGGCAGCGTGTCACAGTCCCGGTAGTGTATGGTAGTGTATGTGTATGACCGGTAGTGTATATGTGTATAAAATCTGGTCAAACTTAGTCAAAGCTCAAGGTCAACACGAAACATGTCAAACATTTTAGGCTGCAATTAGAAAATGTAACAGCCAAATTTGTTATGCATAGCATTCAATCATGTAATCACTTGCTAGGTCAAATTTGAGAAACTTCCAAATTGCTGTTTCCATGGCAACTATTGTTTATTTGGAATCTCACAGATATCGTGCTATGTGAGAGAAGGATATCTCAAAAAGTCTGTTTGTGAGCAGGATATATCAAAAAGCTATGGATTCGGAAGAAACTTGGTAGATATGTTGAGTGTTTGACAAGGCCGAATCAAGTTGGTTTTGGTGAAGATCTGGAAACGAGTTTTTTATGCCTCCGCCGACGAAGTCGCCGGAGACATTGTGTTTTCCGGTTGTCCATCCGTCTGTCCGTCCGCGATAAATTGAGAATGGCTAAAGGGATCTTAGTCAAACTTGGTACAGGTATGTATAATGAGGTAAAAATGAACTGATTACATTGTGGGGGTGACGAGGTCAAAGGGCAAAGGTCAGAGGTCATGTTAGGTAAAAAAAATGCTGTTACCACGATAACTTGTGAACCAGTGATGCGATTCTGACCAAATTTGGTACACTTATGTAGAATGATGTAAAGATGAACTGATTAGATTTTGGGGTCAAGAGGTCAAAGGTCAAAGTCTGCAATCGGTCTATAACTTGAGAACGGCTGAAGTGATCTAATACAAACTTGGGACAGGTATGTATAATGTTGTAAAGATAAAGTGATTAGATTTTGTGGTCAAATGTCAAATCTGTAATAGGTCTATAACTTGAGAACGGCTGAAGTGCTCTAATTCAAACTTGGTACAGGTATGTATAATGTTGTAAAGATTAACTTATTCAATTTTGGGGTCAAAGGTCAAATCTGTAATAGGTCAAAAACTTGAGAACGGCTGAAGTGATATAATTAAAACTTGGTACAAGTATGTATAATATTGTAAAGATTAAGTGATTAGATTTTGGTGTCAAAGGTCAAATCTGTAATAGGTACACCACCGGTCAAAAGTTTTAGAACACCTCAATTTTTCCAGTTTTTATTGCAATTTACGCAGTTTAATGTCTCAATGTACTGAGAAATTAAGCATAGAACAAATAAACAATTGGAGATAAAAAAAGAAATCATAGAATCATTTTGTTTAACAAAATTTAATTTAAATTTTTGACTCAGCAAAGTAGCCACCTTTTGCAGATATAACCGCCGAACACACTCGTGGCATTCTTTCTACAATGGAAATCAAATATTGTTCGGGAAGTTCTTCCCAACACTGTTGCAGAAGTTCCCACAAATGTGTTGCACTTGTAGGTTGTTTTGCTTTCACCCTTCTGTCCAGTTCATCACAAACCAGCTCGATGGGGTTTAAGTCTGGAGACTGTGCTGGCCATTCCATGATTTGAAGCCTACCGTCTTGTTATTTTCCTCGAAGGTAGTTTTGACATAGCCCGAAGGTGTGTTTAAGGTCATTATCTTGCTGTAGGATGAACCCCTGACCGACAAGGCGTGTACCAGAGGGTATGTGTACCAGAGGGTGCCAGTCACTCTGGGCAAGTTGCCGAATCTGGATCCAGCTAAAGAGCCCCAGACCATCTCGCTTCCTCCTCCATGTTTGACAGTTGATGTCACACACTGAGGAACCATCCTTTCGCCTACTCGACAGCATACAAAACCCTGCGTGATGAACCAAATAATTCAAATTTTGATTCATCAGTCCATAAGACCTTCTTCCAGTCTTCAGTAGTCCACTGGCGGTGCTTCATGGCCCAGGCAAGCCTTTTTTTCAAATTTTGCCATCTTAGCAATGGCTTTCTTACTGCCACTCGGCCTGTCAAACCTGCAGCTCGAAGTCTTCTCTTCACAATTGAAACTGAGATTTGCTTACTTCGACCAGTGTTAAGCTGTGCTTGAAGCGGTTGTCCTGTGAGCCGCCGATCACGCAAGGTGTTGACTCTCAGAAACTTGCCTTCTGATTCTGTTGTGGCTTTGGGTCTGCCAGACCTCTTCCTGTCAGAGTTTCCTCCAGTTTCCAATATACTACTTCCTGCAGTGCAATATTGTCCAAATAATGCTTCAGAGGGTGTAGTGACAGTCTGTTCCAATACTGCTTTCACACAGACAGGGAGTTTGTAATCAAGTAATCAGCAGAGGTTGGGACACCTGGAGGAATTGTTTGCATCAACTTTCAAGGCTTAATTTACTTACATTGCCGCAGAACAGCTGTAAGTTGTTAACCCATTACTTGTTCCCTGAAGAAGGCCTTTTTTTACAATATAACTGTGCAATTTACATTATTTTCCCGTTTTTGCTAACTGAAACTTTTTTTTAACCTCGAGCAGTTTATTGCTTACCTTTGTACCATTTCAGGTTATTCACTGGACTTGAATTGCTTAAATTGCAATAAAAACCTGGAAAAATTGAGGTGTTCTAAAACTTTTGACCGGTAGTGTATATACCTCGACAACGGCTGAAGTGATCTCATTAAAACTTGGTACAGGTATGTATAATGATGTAAAGATTAACTGATTAGATTTTGGGTTCAAGAGTTCAAAGGTTAAAGGACAAAGTCTGTAATAGGTCTATAACTTGAGAATGGCTAAAGGTATCTAATTCAAACTTTGTACAGATATGTATAATGATGTGAAGATTAACGGATTAAATTTTGTGGTCCGAAGGTCAAAGGCCAAAGGTCAGAGGTCATGTCTGGTAAAATGTGAGAACTTGTGAACAGCTGAAGAGATGTAATTAAAACTTGATACAGGTATGTATAATGATGTAAACATGAACTGATTAAATTTTGGGGTCAATAGGTCGAAGGTCATGTCAGGTTAAAATGTGCTAATTTGGGCACAGCTGAATGGATTTATATCAAACTTGATACAAGTATTATAATGATGTGATAATGTGGGCAGAGGCGTATCAGGTGACGTTGAAGAGTGCCGTTCTAGTTTTTTATAAAGTGATTCTTCACCATTGAAAGATGGGGTCATAAACGATATATAGCACGATATTTCAAAAAGTTATCGACGGATTCGGATGAAAGATGGTCATCAGGTTGGGTTTGTGACAAGGACAAATTGATTCGATTTTGGTGACGATCCAAATCCGGATCCGATAATTTTTTAAGTGATTCTTCACATTGAGAGATGGTGCCAAAACGATATATAGCACGATATTTCAAAACTTTGTGGACGAGTTATGTCTAAACTTGGTGGACGAGTTGGTTAGGTGACAAGAACAAGCTGATTAGATTTTAGTTCAGGTCTCAATCCAGATCCGGTCTATCAGAGGGATACAAAATGTTGACTGTTCAGCCTGGCGGAGGTATTCTCTCTATCAACTGCTGTTCTAGTTTTTAAATGTCTTTTTGATTGCAGCTTCCACGACCCCAATGAATTGACCTTGTACATGGGGAAATAAACTATTTTTAGGCAATCAATGGTCTTCAGTGAGGATGTAACTTGAAGAGCTCAATATAAAATATAACAAGAATCACTTTTTCCCCCCCTCTATTATTATTTTTTTTTTTTTTTACAGAAAAGAGATACATTTTGAATTTACTTTTTGAACAATATATGATATATCCAATGGTAATTGCAAGAAAAGGGCTTTCATGAATGTGTTGTCTTAGACTTAGAGTCATTGCCCAACTGCAGAAAATTGCAAGTTTAAAGAGGTTATGATGATGAGCCGAAGACTACATGTGAGATGCGAACAACCTGGGTATTTAACTGTCTATACTTTATAGTCAATTATTATTATTATTTTTTGTATACAAGATCGAGGCTCGTGTAAGAGCTAACATTAATCACAAAAAGACAAACTGACACATAAAACATGTGATAAAGGGAGTGGGAGACAAGATGGGGAGAGAGAGGGAAGCACACAAGTACAACATTTGAGAGCAGGGACTTTGGGAGATCTGTGGGAGGGAAAGGGCTTGGGGCATGGGAAGGAGGGGCGGTGGGAGAGGTACAAAACACATGGACACTGCTGGGACTTTCTGGAAAGAAGTCGGTATTTCAAAAAAGTGGATCTGGGGTGAATTAACGGCGGTAGAAAAGATCAAGGTTTTGGATGGTGGAAGATAAGAGATGGTGGTGACCAGCTGTTTTAAAGACCTGGAGGGAGGAGTGGGATTGAAGAGAGTGAGGGAGTTTTTTCCAGAGGCGGGAGAAAAGAGGAATGAAAGAGTGGAGGTGAATAGAGAGTCTTGATTTTGGCAGTTTCACCATGAGAGAGTTGCAGGCAGATCTTATGTGACCTGTAGGAATATTTGGGGGACAGAGCACAGACAGAGCTAGGGGAGCTAGGCCAGAGAGGAGTCTGTAGAAGACAGAAAGACCACCAACCTGTCTGCGATGAGTGAGTCAAAGGCCCTCGGAATTAGCTTCATCGCGGGAGATTCCAATGATTCTGAAAGCTTTGGTTTCAACAGCATGAAGCCGAGCTAGGTGTGAGGCAGGAGCACCAGCCTAGAGGGGAGAACAGTATCCCATTGAGCTACGGATGAAAGCCTTGTATGTGGTGAGGAGCTCAGGTGTGCCTATAGTGTAAGAGCTGCTGCTTAAACAACAACCACACTCCGAGATAGCAAGCAGTGTAACATGATGTCAAGGGATCACCAAAGAAGACCAGGTCACTTCCTTCCTGAAGTTTTAACCATGAATTTGAAATTTGTTGACGGTGTTGGCGATAACTTGCATACTTGTCATGAAAGATGTAAATTTAAGTGGGATATTCCATGTCTACCACCAACAAGTGCTGAAAACGGGTCTTCCGGGTTAACGTACTTCCAGCCGGTGAGCAGCTCATACCTCGATGCATTGCCCTGGATTTGAAACACCAGGGTAAGAGTTAAGAGCTGGGTTGATATTCAAACACAGTATAATATACCTCGAGGCTATCATGGCACCCACAGAGGTTGTAGTAATAACATATACATGGCAGTACTTGTAGACAGCCATATAATGCATGTACAAGTTGTGGATTTTATTTCCTCCTACTTCCTGGAATACTCCATACATGATTCCCACGCCTCACTTCTCTCCATCCCTCTTTAACACTCTCCCACCGTCTTTTTTATTTTCTATCATCCACTCGCTTCTTTTTCTCAATTCGACCACCTCCTCCACGCCTTCACTCTCCATAATCCCACCTCTGCCACCAAAGTTGTATTTAACCCCTCAGGCAATTCATACAAAGTCAGCTCAAGTATTTAAAATTATCTTTGTGCCCATGTTGTCGGTTTCCTGCAGGCGTATCATTTGACATGAGGACATTGTGAGAGGTATTTTGAAAATGCATTGGCTTATGAAGAAGGATAGCGCTTTAGATAGAGAATTCATATAATGGTACAAAAATAGGAGAGAACTGAGTGGTTGGAAATCACAGTAACGTGGCATTAATTGCCTCCATTTATTCTGAGCTGTGTTAGATGACATACAATGCACGAAGGGTGCCAGGAAAGTTCCGCTGCTCGGATGGTAAGGTAGGCACATGCAGTACCTGGTGAGACATTTGACACAACCTCGGTATATATCATTGATGCTGTGCTGCAGAAGCTTTTATTGCACCAATAATTATGCTGTTGCATAAGCCACATGAATATGGA
Source organism: Myxine glutinosa (assembly GCF_964187855.1). NCBI lineage: Eukaryota > Metazoa > Chordata > Myxini > Myxiniformes > Myxinidae > Myxine > Myxine glutinosa. The sequence continues at coordinate 89,045,472 of NC_136262.1, read as the reverse complement.
AAGATTGAATCTAATATTTGGGCATCAAAGACAAATGCAATAAATTGTGGAGGAAAAACAAAGGACTTGCCCTTTAAACGGGAATATATTGAGAAAATCTTCAGGTGCTAAAAGGGCAGGTTGAAATGCAATCGACTAATCATAGGTTTTCAATAATTGAGATATTATTCGCATTCTGTGCTCGTGTTACTCGCCATATAAATTATTAAAGTGGACATATTTAAGTCACTGATCTGCAGTTTCTCACCTTACAACTTGCTTTGCTCAAGGTCACTCAACAAGTTTCAATGGCAGATGCAGGTCACAATGCCCAGGAATGACTGGTGCTACAGACATGGGTGTGCCCATTTGGAAACCTGCCAGACTCGCTGTACGCATGTCGTCTTTCATAGGATGCTGTGGAATTGTTAATGTTAGTTGGCAGGGAACAAAAAGAAAATTGGACAATGTGTGTGTGTGTGTGTTTTGATGTGGCACAATATATGTGTGTGTACAGTATATATATGTACAGAGGATGTACATGCAGTATAAATGTATGGCATACATTATATAAACAGTACATGCGTTCAATCTGTACAGTATACTACGTACATAGTGGATGTACAGTATATTGTCAGCACTGTTCCACCTATATGCAATGTATATACATTTATTCCTGCATTAGATATACAGGGCCACATTTACGAAAGGCGTTTAATGAGTGTTTTTCTAACCTAACCCTTAAACGCTGACAAAACATCATTGTACGCACACAGCAAAACACACGTCTAAACAGCAAATTACGAAGGGAGATCAACATCCGTTTAGTTGTGGGCGTCTATATTTAGATTTAGACTGGGATATAGCCCATTGCTCCTCATAATAGGTTGATCCAGGTCATCTGGCATTACATTTAGCAGCCAACAAAATGATTCCTTCAAGAGATCCATCCATCCCTCCTTCGAGATTATCCATCCTTCCTTCCACTCATCCATCCCTCCTTCCTTCCCCTCATCCATCCATCCTTCCACTCATCAATCTCTCCTTCCACTCATCCATCCCTCCTTCGACTGCCAGGAATGGATCTGTACACGGCACACACTCAGACACCACACCTCCCTGTAGAGAGTTCCTGGTCAGACCTCTGTTAACTGAGCTCCTATCTCCCTGTTTGTATCATTCCTCCCAGTGTCCACGTACCTGGTGTTTGTTTCAGCCATCGGCAGCTCCACCCCGCGATTGCACATCCCCGCCGGCACTTCCGACATGGATTCCTGTGTCACCCGTGGGGCCACGCGTACCCCGCACGTCTTTTCCCCGGCCCCACACGTCCTTCAACCTCCTCTCTTACACTCTTTGTTTGTCCCACTGATGCTACCTCCAACCTGTCCACCATCTCCTTCTTTCTCCACGATTTGATTTTCTTTACCCCCATACTGGTGCTACTTCCCTCTGTCCCGGGTTTAATCTCTGTTACCCTTATTGTTCCCACACAAGTATTGTTCCCACAGACACACCACAGGAGATAGACATAGGGAATTGACAGGACAGAAAGAAAGTTGCGGGCAAACCTGTTAAAGCGTCTCGCCATTTAGTGCTCCCCCTGGTTCTGGTCACCTTGGCTTGACATCGTAGTGGTTTAAAATCTAGCGCTTTCCACGCGTTCCGGAATTTGGCTTTGGGGTGCAACCATGGTTTGCTTGTGACATTTTAAATACCTGTGACTTTGAGATCTGGTATGTCTCTATTCCATTTCCTGAAACCCATCCACATGCGGAGATATATCCATACACACACACACACACACACACACACACACACACACACACACACAAACACACACACACACACACACACACACACACACACATATGGACATGGACACATTGAGATCTGGGAGGGCTCCGTTCCACCTTCTGAAACCCGCATATGGAGATAACAACCAACGACACACACAGTCTCAATAACATGTTTACAGACTTTTATATTTCAGAAAAAATAATTAAATAGCAGAGAGTGGGTCGATGTGGAGTGCTACTAATACCTAACAGATGGAGTTAGCATGTGATTGATGATTCCATGTCATCAGTCAACTGTTAACAATAAGGCAGTGCAGAACAAAAACATTATAGTATTGTTTTCGTTATATCAAGTCTGTACGCATTTTATCGTTATTGTTAGGGATCCGTCACTTCCACCTTTGTTGTTATTATATACTTGTAGGATTTTTAGTTTCAGGTAATATTGTTGTTAAGATTTTTGTGTGAAATGGAGATGCCTTTAGTAAAAGGTAAAAATAAATGTTTGTGAAGGAAAAAGGAAAACGCGGCAAAGAGACCGGAAGAAGAGAGATCGTTATGGGCAAAGAGAGGAGAAGGAGAGAGAGCTGTGAGTCACGTCGAGGCTGCGAGCGGACTTGTTTTTATATATTGGTCGCGAATGAGTTGAGGCTTCCCGTGAAAGGGATTGCCCACGACATCGTCATATATTGCGAGTGCAATTAAACTTGCGTCTCAGGTTTTATCACCAAGTGTGTCATTGTTGGAGAAATCAAGCACCTCCATTACGGGCTTTTACGCCATTTTGTCCTCGAAGAAGAAGAGGCTGTCTGCTTGGTCATCTTGTTTTGTCTTTGGGATTTCCATATTGGCCTCATCGTATTGATTGCCGTTGGTTTACCTATCGGCTCAATTCCCATATCGACCTCTCACATCGTAACTCATCCACAGCCCCGCCAATACCTGCCTGTTGTTTTGCCGTTCTGCACGACCTCGACCTTCACCCCACGTGGAGATTTGTGCATGGACTTTGGGGAATGTTATATTCTACTCAGGGTTGGCGTATCATGAGTTCATTGCTTTGAGAGCATTGGGGAATGATGGTACCATCATATGTATTGTTCATTTGATGCAAGTGACATTTTCATTGTACTTTCTTTAATAGTGTTATTATTGTGTATGTGAGAGTTCTTAATACTAATTACTTGTTTTGTTCTACAAGGGCATTAGTGTGGTTTTACCATGGTTTATTAGAACACTCCAAAATACTAATCTTTCTGCCGTGTTCCCGCTCCAGACTCTGAGGTGCACCGTAACCGGGGTTTGGAGAGGTAATACGTAACTATATATATATATATATATACTATATGCGTTTTACTGGTAAAACTATATGCGTTTTACTGTATGCATGTATATATATATATATATATATATATATATATATATATATATATATATATATATATATATATATATACTTACATACTGTACATACGGTAAACCCTTAAATATCACGGTTTTGACCAATCACGTGCAACCTCTTTATGTACCGATTTAGTTATTTATCACTTAATTATTTATCACCATTTGTGGTTTTTCAGCTGAGCTGTGACTGTTATCTCGCACCATGAGGCTTTCAATCATTAATAATGTAATGCGTCGTCGAAGTGTAAAACATAGACAAATGTGATTCTTTAAATTTTGTTTATTCACTGGCTTACAGAGCTGCAGTACGATTGACAAAGGAATACGATTTAAGAGATTAATAGGGGAGGAATGGTGGGGGCGAGGGGCAGGTTTAATCTGCTTCTGAATGTTTCATCTGCTTCATTGCAGCGGGAGACTTAATCATAAAGCCGATTTATTTTTATTTTACATGTTTATTTCAATTGTGATGTGTTTATTGATGAGGGGCCCAAAACGATATTTAGCACAATATTTCAAAAGGTTGTGGATGGATTAGGACAAAACTTGATGGATGAGTTGGTCCGGTGACGAGTACAAGCCGATTCGATTTTGGTTCAGGTCCGGATCTAGATCTGACCTATCAGTGGGATGCAAACTGGCCTATCTGGCCTATCACTATCAGTGGATCAGAAACTGTTCAACCTGGTGGAGTTATGCTCTCTACAGAGTGTCATTCTAGTCTTGTGCTGTTCTGTTCTGGAACTCCTCGCCAGTGGCCTGCTTTCCCTCATTCTATAACCTTCCACAATTCAAGAAGAATGTTAACAATTTTTTTTTCTGCTGTCCTTCTAAAACCCTTCTTGTGTCGCGCCCACCTAGATTGGCCTTTGGCCTAGTGAAGAGCGAGCTCCATTAAAAAAAAAGTTTAATAGCTTTAAAAGAGTGATACAGAAGTCCGATAACTCATTGCCTCTCCAGAGAGGAAGTAAAGGAAAACTTATGCTCACTGCATTCCCTAAACTTTTTTTCCACTACATTCCATAATTCCCAGGAGTGGGCGGAAGCTGTTCTTCTGGCACCACCTACAAGTGGAGCAAGCCGCAACACTTGTCATGATGGACTACATCGAGTGAAACGACGCTACTCAGGAAGCTTGCAGCTCCCACCACTTGCTCGTCGACAGGTATACAGCACGATATTTCCAAAACTTCCTTCCATCGTGATCTATTTCACACCTTGCCTAAACCTCACTTCTACCTCCTTCACCAATTATGTGATGAAATCAATGTAAAAAGAGATCAATGTTTAAAAGAACAAACAAACAAATGAATAAATAATATATTTGTTGGTCAATAACATATATTTACTATTCTTTCATTATTCGTAACTGGTTCGACAAATCAAATGTAATGTTGACTCCTTCATTTGTTTGTGTTTCTATTCTATATTATGTCTCTTAAACCTCATCGGCTATTTCGTACTCGATTTTGTTTATTCATTCTTCAATTTCCTGCCTTCGTGACTTGGTTGCCATCATCGATGTATTCTTATGCACTCTTTCTACTCCATTTTTCACTTATATTTTTAGTGATCCATTTACTCTTCGTCATCCTGCAATAGATAGCTATGGTAACTTATCCTCCTTATCTGTTGCAACTGCATTGGTTTTGTCTTCTCTGGTGTGTCTGTAGTTTGGGACTTCCAGGCCATTGGATGTATCTTTGCGCGTTGCTCGCCCCAACACCTTGCCACTTCTGCCTCAAATCTCCATCACATGTGCAGAACCGAACAGGTCAGACTATTCCCTCGCTACGTGTAAGCACATTCACTGATTCTTTGTTCTCTTTTTGGCCTGACTCTTTGTTCCCTTCCTACATGATATTTCATTTCTTGGATGCCTTGGATTATTTGCTATGTGATTCCCACCATTCATTTTAATTATTTTTTTCAAGATCTCATATTGTTGTGATGTGTTGCCTACCTTGTGCATATGTTCTCTCTCTACAGTCGATAGCCAAAAATAATTAGTCTGCCCTGAATTGGGAGTTGGACCATGTGTGGCATAAATGACGATAGCAACACGACAAGGCATTGATGTTTGGAATCCCCTGAATTCCATTAGCTGAAAGTTTTTGGATATTATGATATGGTGCCAGAGAGAATAAAATGTCAGAGACAGATGTCCAGAAAGATGGTCCTGACTTCTTGTTTGAAGATAATGTAGGGTGTGGATAAGATAGGTGAAGTGGACTTTTTTCAGCAGAGTGGACAGTGTTAGGACCAGGGGCCATAGCTTGAGGGTAATAAAGATCCGTGCCATGTCTGTGCTGTGTCATATTTCTTCTGGAGTAACATAACTGATTTATCAATTAACAGAAAATCCCTGATAAATTGTCAATTGAATGGAAAAACAAAACCTTCCAATCTGTGGTGAACATGTGACCGACGTTTTCAACTTCACAAACACCTCCATCTGTCACCGTGTTCGTCTGGATCGCTCACATAAGGCTCGAAACGAAAAGGCTCCATAATTCCCCTAAAAGCGTTTCCATCACTAATTTTGTCTCCAATAGTTGCTTCAAAATCTCACTGCTCTATTTCAACATACTGAGAACGTTCAGAGTTAATAATTACGGTGGAATCAGTATCGGAATCCAAGCTCGAAATACACTGAGGTTCTCTATGCAAGTCGTCATTTGGATCAAGATGGGCATTCTTAGTGTGACGTCACTGGCGAAAATCTAAAATTGCCACTCTATGGCTATTATTGGCACTATGAGATTGGCAAAAAATATTCAAATATTTTTTTCCTTCAAATTAGACAGTCATTAATGATTTTCAACGGTTTTCAGAAGAAAACAAAAATTGCATTTGGGTTCCCATTTAAACAGATGGAGAAACGCAGGTTAATGCCTCAGTACGAGCAGCATTCATGGTGACCCAATCCTTCAAAAATTAGGGCACCAAAGCATGTGTCAGACAGTTGAGCAAAAGCAAGCAACACCCAAGCCACTCCTCTAACGTCCCCAACCAAGAGGCATGGCAAGGTCATGTACATGGCTCCTTCCCTCTTCATACTCATACATACAAACTGATGTATAAAACCACATGCTTCATTGTAATCCACAGTCATTGTAATTATAATGGAGCAGATGCCATATTTTGTTTTGGGAGTTGCTGAATTCGTGTTGCCATTTCAGATATCAGTCATATGTCCCATTTTATGGAAAGAGGTTTGCTGGTTTTAAACGTGGCTTTCACGAATAAATAGCATTCCATACCATTTTTTCCTCCCATTAGTTTTATGGCATTAATGATCTTGGTCCTACGTCGTTGTCCAACAAGCATGATCTCTGTCCTCTTTTTGTAAAGCTTAGTTTGGTGTTTTTCCAAGAATTTCGTCATGTCATAATTCTTATATGAGGAGTAATGTTGTCAATTATTTTGTTTATTTGGGCAAATGCGAGTCAACACAACCTGATTTTCACGAGGCCCAGGTTGCATTTAAGGTGCAGTGTTTATGTCTCATGAACTTGGGTAATAAAATGTGAAATTTTTTTCTGCTCACAAATGAGAATCGAGTTCTTTTGTGATAATAAATGTTTTTACAATGGAGAAATTTTCTGTAAGTCATTAATTTTCATGATTCATTTCTCAAAAAGGCCGTTTGCAGCAGTCATGTGACCTTGCAAACATTGAAATCAACACCATTATTGATGTTTTTTTGGAGGGGGAAGGGAGTTGAAAATGTTTGTTATAAATGTTAGTTATAAATTTTCTCCAAACAAGTTGCACAATAATAATAACAATTGTATGTATATAGCACATTTTGTCTATGGATACAAGGCGTTCACAGACTATACGAGACAGGCGAAAGAGAGAAAGAGAGAAAGAGACAGAGACAGAGACAGAGAGAGAGAGAGAGAGAGAGAGAGAGAGAGAGAGAGAGAGAGAGAGAGAGAGAGAGAAAGAAAGAAAGAGAGACCCCCCAAAGAAAGAAAATTTCAAAACAAATTTAACCACAACCTTTTCTCAGAGATCAGTGCTCAGGCCCCTGGCCACGTTTTTCAGCCTCAATGGCGTCCTCTGCAAGCCCGAAACAGGTTTTAATATGCAAGGCTTTTGGCAAAGCCTGTATACTGCTTGACACTTCAGTTGCATCAGGGTTATGTTGCTTCAGTATAAAGAGACCCTCACTGTGCTGACTTCTGCTGTAAAATTACAGACCAATCGAAGATTGGGTTTGGCATCTGTTGCAAGTGATCTCTTTCAACGGAATGAAATGACCGGAATTCCTAAAAAGGAAACAAATTGTGTGCAGGGGAAATGTAATGGAACCTCCTCATCCAGTGCTAAAACCCTGGGTATTACAAAAACTCCCCTGAAGCCGAACACCATCTCGCTTGCATTCTCCCGCTCTGCACTTTCCGAGCCATGGCCGAGGCGCAGGTGTCCGCAGGAAACTTAGTTCCCAGGATTCGTAACTCCCAGGGTTCAGGCACCGATTCCCGCTGCAAGTTCAGAGCAAAGCATGCGGTGAGGCAGAGACGTCGTTTCACCGTTTCTTCCACGAGGTGTGATGTGAATGGCAAGTTGATTGATTGGTTAGAATTGTAGTTCCTTCAACCTGTCATTGACTCAAGGTGTTCTACTCACTGGACACGAATGTTTAAATTTCACAATAATACAGTAATGCCGCCACGACACATGATTTACGGGACCCTCATCAAATGTCAGCGCAAATTTGAATGTGCTATTCATGCTTAGGATTGCTCACAGACTGTTTGCCAAGTTAATCTGGTTAAAGAGGAGCCATTTTACCAGGAAAGTTGTTTTTATTACACTAATGCAGCACACGTCAACAGGATGCTTCGTTGTCTCGAGTTTTAACGAGTTGTTTATGCGAGAGAGCGAGGAATTTAATAACGGACTGTTTACAGCAGCCGGCGATACAGGCTGGAAACAACTGAAATGGTTTTGGTAAAATGGAATTGCTTTAGAAATAAGCTTGGAAATTGCATTAGCCATTCTTTGTATATTGAAACATCCATCCAAGACTGGTGTTGAAATAAACCCTCATGATATTCCAGCTTATTTTGGGTGGTGGTGATTCGTGGTACTTCCCTCAAAACATTCTGCTTGTTCTCTATATATTTTTTCTCTCTCTCTAGGACTCTGAAACCTCTCTCTATCCTTTTTTCTCTCTAGTCTTCTCTCTTTCTTTCTCTCCTGCTGTCTGTCTGTCTCTTGCTGTCCCTATCTTTCTCTTCTCTCTCAAATTTTTTTTGCTCTCTCTATTCCAAAATTTCTCTCTTTTCCTGTGTCTCATTCTGAAACCTCTCACTTTCCATATGTCTCTTTCTGAAAATTGTCTCTCATTCTAAAACCTCTCTCTTTTCCTGTCTCTCATTCTAAAACCTCTCTCTTTCCATATGTCTCTTTCTGAAACTCCTCTCTGTCTGAAACCTCTCACTTTCCATATGTCTCTTTCTGAAACTCCTCTCTGTCTGAAACCTCTCACTTTCCATATGTCTCTTTCTGAAACTCCTCTCTGTCTGAAACCTCTCACTTTCCATATGTCTCTTTCTGAAACTCCTCTCTGTCTGAAACCTCTCACTTTCCATATGTCTCTTTCTGAAACTCCTCTCTGTCTGAAACCTCTCACTTTCCATATGTCTCTTTCTGAAACTCCTCTCTGTCTGAAACCTCTCACTTTCCATATGTCTCTTTCTGAAACTCCTCTCTGTCTGAAACCTCTCACTTTCCATATGTCTCTTTCTGAAACTCCTCTCTGTCTGAAACCTCTCACTTTCCATATGTCTCTTTCTGAAACTCCTCTCTGTCTGAAACCTCTCACTTTCCATATGTCTCTTTCTGAAAATTGTCTCTCATTCTAAAACTTCTCGCTTTTCCTGTGTCTCATTCTGAAACTCCTCTCTGTCTGAAACCTCTCACTTTCCATATGTCTCTTTCTGAAACTCCTCTCTGTCTGAAACCTCTCACTTTCCATATGTCTCTTTCTGAAACTCCTCTCTGTCTGAAACCTCTCACTTTCCATATGTCTCTTTCTGAAAATTGTCTCTCATTCTAAAACCTCTCACTTTCCATATGTCTCCTTCTAAAACTTCTCACTTTTCCTGTGTCTCATTCTGAAACTCCTCTCTGTCTGAAACCTCTCACTTTCCATATGTCTCATTCTAAAACTTCTCCCTTTTCCTGTGTCTCATTCTGAAACTCCTCTCTGTCTGAAACCTCTCACTTTCCATATGTCTCATTCTGAAACTCCTCTCTGTCTGAAACCTCTCACTTTCCATATGTCTCTTTCTGAAACTCCTCTCTGTCTGAAACCTCTCACTTTCCATATGTCTCTTTCTGAAACTCCTCTCTGTCTGAAACCTCTCACTTTCCATATGTCTCTTTCTGAAAATTGTCTCTCATTCTAAAACCTCTCTCTTTTCCTGTGTCTCATTCTGAAACTCCTCTCTGTCTGAAACCTCTCACTTTCCATATGTCTCATTCTGAAACTCCTCTCTGTCTGAAACCTCTCACTTTCCATATGTCTCTTTCTGAAAATTGTCTCTCATTCTAAAACCTCTCACTTTCCATATGTCTCTTTCTGAAACTCCTCTCTGTCTGAAACCTCTCACTTTCCATATGTCTCTTTCTGAAACTCCTCTCTGTCTGAAACCTCTCACTTTCCATATGTCTCTTTCTGAAACTCCTCTCTGTCTGAAACCTCTCACTTTCCATATGTCTCTTTCTGAAAATTGTCTCTCATTCTAAAACCTCTCACTTTCCATATGTCTCTTTCTGAAACTCCTCTCTGTCTGAAACCTCTCACTTTCCATATGTCTCATTCTGAAACTCCTCTCTGTCTGAAACCTCTCACTTTCCATATGTCTCTTTCTGAAACTCCTCTCTGTCTGAAACCTCTCACTTTCCATGTGTCTCATTCTGAAACTCCTCTCTGTCTGAAACCTCTCACTTTCCATATGTCTCATTCTGAAACTCCTCTCTGTCTGAAACCTCTCACTTTCCATATGTCTCTTTCTGAAAATTGTCTCTCATTCTAAAACCTCTCACTTTCCATATGTCTCTTTCTGAAACTCCTCTCTGTCTGAAACCTCTCACTTTCTAAAACCTCTCTTTCTAAAACTTCTCTCTTTTCCTGTGTCTCATTCTGAAACTCCTCTCTTTCTAAAACCTCTCTCTTTCTAAAACCTCTCTTTTTAAAACCTCTCTTTCTAAAACCTCTCTTTCTAAAACCTCTCTCTTTCTAAAACCTCTCTCTTTCTAAAACCTCTCTCTTTCTAAAACCTCTCTCTTTCTAAAACCTCTCTCTTTCTAAAACCTCTCTTTCTAAAACCTCTCTTTCTAAAACCTCTCTCTTTCTAAAACCTCTCTTTCTAAAACCTCTCTTTCTAAAACCTCTCTTTCTAAAACCTCTCTCTTTCTAAAACCTCTCTCTTTCTAAAACCTCTCTCTTTCTAAAACCTCTCTCTTTCTAAAACCTCTCTCTTTCTAAAACCTCTCTTTCTAAAACCTCTCTTTCTAAAACCTCTCTTTCTAAAACGTCTCTCTTTCTAAAACCTCTCTTTCTAAAACCTCTCTCTTTCTAAAACCTCTCTCTTTCTAAAACCTCTCTTTCTAAAACCTCTCTCTTTCTAAAACCTCTCTCTTTCTAAAACCTCTCTTTCTAAAACCTCTCTCTTTCTAAAACCTCTCTCTTTCTAAAACCTCTCTCTTTCTAAAACCTCTCTTTCTAAAACATCTCTCTTTCTAAAACATCTCTCTTTCTAAAACCTCTCTCTTTCTAAAACCTCTCTTTCTAAAACCTCTCTTTCTAAAACCTCTCTTTCTAAAACCTCTTTCTAAAACCTCTCTCTTTCTAAAACCTCTCTTTCTAAAACGTCTCTTTCTAAAACCTCTTTCTAAAACCTCTCTCTTTCTAAAACCTCTCTTTCTAAAACCTCTCTCTTTCTAAAACCTCTCTCTTTCTAAAACCTCTCTTTCTAAAACCTCTCTTTCTAAAACCTCTCTTTCTAAAACCTCTCTCTTTCTAAAACGTCTCTTTCTAAAACCTCTTTCTAAAACCTCTCTCTTTCTAAAACCTCTCTTTCTAAAACCTCTCTCTTTCTAAAACCTCTCTCTTTCTAAAACCTCTCTTTCTAAAACCTCTCTTTCTAAAACCTCTCTTTCTAAAACCTCTCTTTCTAAAACCTCTCTCTTTCTAAAACCTCTCTTTCTAAAACGTCTCTTTCTAAAACCTCTTTCTAAAACCTCTCTCTTTCTAAAACCTCTCTTTCTAAAACCTCTCTCTTTCTAAAACCTCTCTCTTTCTAAAACCTCTCTTTCTAAAACCTCTCTTTCTAAAACCTCTCTTTCTAAAACCTCTCTCTTTCTAAAACGTCTCTTTCTAAAACCTCTTTCTAAAACCTCTCTCTTTCTAAAACCTCTCTTTCTAAAACCTCTCTCTTTCTAAAACCTCTCTCTTTCTAAAACCTCTCTTTCTAAAACCTCTCTTTCTAAAACCTCTCTTTCTAAAACCTCTCTCTTTCTAAAACGTCTCTTTCTAAAACCTCTTTCTAAAACCTCTCTCTTTCTAAAACCTCTCTTTCTAAAACCTCTCTCTTTCTAAAACGTCTCTCTTTCTAAAACCTCTTTCTAAAACCTCTCTCTTTCTAAAACCTCTCTTTCTAAAACCTCTCTTTCTAAAACCTCTCTCTTTCTAAAACCTCTCTCTTTCTAAAACCTCTTTCTAAAACCTCTCTCTTTCTAAAACCTCTCTTTCTAAAACCTCTCTCTTTCTAAAACCTCTCTCTTTCTAAAACCTCTCTTTCTAAAACCTCTCTTTCTAAAACCTCTCTCTTTCTAAAACGTCTCTTTCTAAAACCTCTTTCTAAAACCTCTCTCTTTCTAAAACCTCTCTTTCTAAAACCTCTCTCTTTCTAAAACGTCTCTCTTTCTAAAACCTCTTTCTAAAACCTCTCTCTTTCTAAAACCTCTCTTTCTAAAACCTCTCTTTCTAAAACCTCTCTTTCTAAAACCTCTCTCTTTCTAAAACCTCTCTCTTTCTAAAACCTCTTTCTAAAACCTCTCACTTTCCATATGTCTCATTCTGAAACTCCTCTCTGTCTGAAACCTCTCACTTTCCATATGTCTCTTTCTGAAAATTGTCTCTCATTCTAAAACCTCTCACTTTCCATATGTCTCATTCTGAAACTCCTCTCTGTCTGAAACCTCTCACTTTCCATATGTCTCATTCTGAAACTCCTCTCTGTCTGAAACCTCTCACTTTCCATATGTCTCTTTCTGAAACTCCTCTCTGTCTGAAACCTCTCACTTTCCATATGTCTCTTTCTGAAACTCCTCTCTGTCTGAAACCTCTCACTTTCCATATGTCTCTTTCTGAAACTCCTCTCTGTCTGAAACCTCTCACTTTCCATATGTCTCTTTCTGAAACTCCTCTCTGTCTGAAACCTCTCACTTTCCATATGTCTCTTTCTGAAAATTGTCTCTCATTCTAAAACCTCTCACTTTCCATATGTCTCTTTCTGACAATTGTCTCTCATTCTAAAACCTCTCACTTTCCATATGTCTCATTCTGAAACTCCTCTCTGTCTGAAACCTCTCACTTTCCATATGTCTCATTCTAAAACTTCTCATCTTTTCCTGTGTCTCATTCTGAAACTCCTCTCTGTCTGAAACCTCTCACTTTCCATATGTCTCATTCTGAAACTCCTCTCTGTCTGAAACCTCTCACTTTCCATATGTCTCTTTCTGAAACTCCTCTCTGTCTGAAACCTCTCACTTTCCATATGTCTCTTTCTGAAACTCCTCTCTGTCTGAAACCTCTCACTTTCCATATGTCTCTTTCTGAAAATTGTCTCTCATTCTAAAACCTCTCTCTTTTCCTGTGTCTCATTCTGAAACTCCTCTCTGTCTGAAACCTCTCACTTTCCATATGTCTTATTCTGAAACTCCTCTCTGTCTGAAACCTCTCACTTTCCATATGTCTCTTTCTGAAAATTGTCTCTCATTCTAAAACCTCTCACTTTCCATATGTCTCTTTCTGAAACTCCTCTCTGTCTGAAACCTCTCACTTTCCATATGTCTCTTTCTGAAACTCCTCTCTGTCTGAAACCTCTCACTTTCCATATGTCTCTTTCTGAAACTCCTCTCTGTCTGAAACCTCTCACTTTCCATATGTCTCATTCTGAAACTCCTCTCTGTCTGAAACCTCTCACTTTCCATATGTCTCTTTCTGAAACTCCTCTCTGTCTGAAACCTCTCACTTTCCATGTGTCTCATTCTGAAACTCCTCTCTGTCTGAAACCTCTCACTTTCCATATGTCTCATTCTGAAACTCCTCTCTGTCTGAAACCTCTCACTTTCCATATGTCTCTTTCTGAAAATTGTCTCTCATTCTAAAACCTCTCACTTTCGATATGTCTCTTTCTGAAACTCCTCTCTGTCTGAAACCTCTCACTTTCTAAAACCTCTCTTTCTAAAACCTCTCTTTTCCTGTGTCTCATTCTGAAACTCCTCTCTTTCTAAAACCTCTCTCTTTCTAAAACCTCTCTTTTTAAAACCTCTCTTCTAAAACCTCTCTTTCTAAAACCTCTCTCTTTCTAAAACCTCTCTCTTTCTAAAACCTCTCTTTCTAAAACCTCTCTTTCTAAAACCTCTCTTTCTAAAACCTCTCTCTTTCTAAAACCTCTCTCTTTCTAAAACCTCTCTCTTTCTAAAACCTCTCTCTTTCTAAAACCTCTCTCTTTCTAAAACCTCTCTTTCTAAAACCTCTCTTTCTAAAACCTCTCTTTCTAAAACGTCTCTCTTTCTAAAACCTCTCTTTCTAAAACCTCTCTCTTTCTAAAACCTCTCTCTTTCTAAAACCTCTCTTTCTAAAACCTCTCTCTTTCTAAAACCTCTCTCTTTCTAAAACCTCTCTTTCTAAAACCTCTCTCTTTCTAAAACATCTCTTTCTAAAACCTCTCTCTTTCTAAAACCTCTCTTTCTAAAACCTCTCTCTTTCTAAAACTTCTCTCTTTCTAAAACCTCTCTTTCTAAAACATCTCTCTTTCTAAAACATCTCTCTTTCTAAAACCTCTCTCTTTCTAAAACCTCTCTTTCTAAAACCTCTCTTTCTAAAACCTCTCTTTCTAAAACCTCTTTCTAAAACCTCTCTCTTTCTAAAACCTCTCTCTTTCTAAAACGTCTCTTTCTAAAACCTCTTTCTAAAACCTCTCTCTTTCTAAAACCTCTCTTTCTAAAACCTCTCTCTTTCTAAAACCTCTCTCTTTCTAAAACCTCTCTTTCTAAAACCTCTCTTTCTAAAACCTCTCTCTTTCTAAAACGTCTCTTTCTAAAACCTCTTTCTAAAACCTCTCTCTTTCTAAAACCTCTCTTTCTAAAACCTCTCTCTTTCTAAAATGTCTCTCTTTCTAAAACCTCTTTCTAAAACCTCTCTCTTTCTAAAACCTCTCTTTCTAAAACCTCTCTTTCTAAAACCTCTCTCTTTCTAAAACCTCTCTCTTTCTAAAACCTCTTTCTAAAACCTCTCTCTTTCTAAAACCTCTTTCTAAAACCTCTCTTTCTAAAACCTCTCTTTCTAAAACCTCTCTCTTTCTAAAACCTCTTTCTAAAACCTCTTTCTAAAACCTCTCTCTTTCTAAAACCTCTCTTTCTAAAACCTCTCTTTCTAAAACCTCTCTCTTTCTAAAACCTCTCTTTCTAAAACCTCTCTCTTTCTAAAACCTCTCTCTTTCTAAAACCTCTCTCTTTCTAAAACCTCTCTTTCTAAAACCTCTCTTTCTAAAACCTCTCTCTTTCTAAAACCTCTCTTTCTAAAACCTCTCTTTCTAAAACCTCTCTCTTTCTAAAACGTCTCTCTTTCTAAAACCTCTCTCTTTTTAAAACCTCTCTTTCTAAAACCTCTCTTTCTAAAACCTCTCTCTTTCTAAAACGTCTCTCTTTCTAAAACCTCTCTTTCTAAAACCTCTCTCTTTCTAAAACGTCTCTCTTTCTAAAACCTCTCTTTCTAAAACCTCTCTCTTTCTAAAACCTCTCTCTTTCTAAAACCTCTCTTTCTAAAACCTCTCTCTTTCTAAAACCTCTCTCTTTCTAAAACCTCTCTTTCTAAAACCTCTCTTTCTAAAACCTCTCTTTCTAAAACCTCTCTTTCTAAAACATCTCTCTTTCTAAAACCTCTCTCTTTCTAAAACCTCTCTCTTTCTAAAACCTCTCTCTTTCTAAAACCTCTCTCTTTCTAAAACCTCTCTTTCTAAAACCTCTCTCTTTCTAAAACCTCTCTTTCTAAAACCTCTCTTTCTAAAACCTCTCTCTTTCTAAAACCTCTCTTTCTAAAACCTCTCTTTCTAAAACCTCTCTTTCTAAAACCTCTCTCTTTCTAAAACCTCTCTTTCTAAAACCTCTCTTTCTAAAACCTCTCTTTCTAAAACCTCTCTCTTTCTAAAACGTCTCTTTTTCTAAAACCTCTTTCTAAAACCTCTCTCTTTCTAAAACCTCTCTTTCTAAAACCTCTCTTTCTAAAACCTCTCTCTTTCTAAAACCTCTCTCTTTCTAAAACCTCTCTCTTTCTAAAACCTCTCTCTTTCTAAAACCTCTCTTTCTAAAACCTCTCTCTTTCCATATGTCTCTTTCTGAAAATTGTCTCTCTTTCTAAAACCTCTCTCTTTCCCAATGTCTCTTTCTGAAAATTCTCTCTCTGTCTGAAACCTCTCTCTTTTCCTTTGTCTCATTCTGAAACCTCTCTCTTTCCCTGTCTCTTTTTTAAAATTCTCTGTCATTCTAAAACCTCTCTTTTTCTGAAACCTCTCTCTGAAAATTATCTCATTCTATAACCTCTTTTCCTGTGTCTCTTGCGGAAACCTTTCCCTTTCTCTATGTCTCATTTTGAAATCTATCCTGCTCCTTCCCCCCCCTCCCCCCACCATCGTCGCCCGCCCCCCGCCCCCCGTCTCTTTTTTCCTCTCTTTCTTTTTCTCTCTCTCTTACTCTGAAAGCGTTCTCTCTCCCTTTCTCTGACACTTTTTCCACAGCACATAACCTTTTTTTAAACTCCTGTGTGCATTTTTAGAAACAGGACAGCTATGTGTGCTCCCCGTGCACTCCATCCAATCGCTCTCCCTCACAAGCTGACCCCTGTTGCATTGCTGGCAGTAGGAAAGTTATTTTGTTGACATTCTATCATCTGATGGAAGCCAGACAGCTTCCATACTTAAATATTTAGGTCACAATGTGCTACTGTACATGTATTTTGCACTGATGCCACTCTTGGTTCTGCCACTTGCACATGCAAGCATCAACAGCTGCAGCATTGGCCCTAATATCTTTATTTCTAGCAAACTCTCCACCGACAGGGAAATAATCTTTTGGTCGACATGAAACATATGGTACCTACATGTAATTTTAAAAATCTAAAATTGACAGTTGCTCGTTAAACATTCCAGGTACCTCTGCACACATTTTACCTTCCTTTTCCATCACACTGCAACGGGGTGCGCTGATTGAGCATATGCGGTCATAGCCGTCAATGCAAGTTCATTTCTCTTGAAAAGAAAAGCATTTTTGTCACCGATTCTTGGTTACATTCGTTATCTTTTAGAGGAGTCAATGATATTCATGAAATGCTGATGCGTCATCACCATAGCGACTTCCTTCTCCTTTCAGTGAATTTAATATCCAATTGAAGACACGAACGGTCGTTTGTTTTTTCAAGCAAAACAGGTGACAGTCATTTTTCATTTGGTGGAATTATAACATCGAGTCAACTTGATATTTGCATTATTGTAATGTGAATAGCTTCGTGAGGTTAGGTGTGATTGTATGGTTAACCAAGTCGCAAAAATTACGATGATCCGCTCAGACGTTAAACTCGGTGGGTTGCATCACTCATCAACGGTTGGTTTCCTTGCTTAGTCTTCTATCGTTGTGCCGTTCTGCTCTTATTTCCCAACATCCCTCCATGGGCATTGATGATCCTTTTCTCTGCTGCTTTTTATATCCGTTGTCTCAATGAGAAGACAGCGGATGCTTTTTAAAGGTCACCCCTCCTCAAGTCTTACTCCTTATGCTGTTGCTTCACAAGGGCGGCATAATTAAAAGTCATTTACTTTTCATTCTTTACGTTCAAGCAACATCCGAAACTCTTGTTGATATGGACTCGACGATGGACGTGGGTTATGTTTTCGACCCTGTTTATCAGTCTGTCTGTTTCTTTGTTTTTCTGTGAGCAGGATATCTCATAAAGTCATGGACGGATTTGGACGAAATTTGGTGGACATGTTGGGTGTGTTACAAGGACGAAATGATTACATTTTGGTGAACCTCCGAATACCATAATTTTTAAGTGATTGGTCACTTAGTGTCACTTAGAGACAGGGTCAAAACGATATGTAGCACGATAACTCAAAAAGTTATGGACAGATTCAGATGAAACTAATAGGATGAGTTGGGTAGTAGTAGGGGCATTTTATGAGATATTTCACAAATCTGTTAACTAAATTGTTACCAAACAATTTCTTCACCAATATGTTTGTAAAGGTGTGTAATAACATGTGTTAAAATGTTGAAGTTCAACTCCTGTGGGAAACACAGAAAAAAAGCTGTTGAATTCGGGTACCGAAAAATTATTTTCGAGAATTTTTTTTTTTTTTAATCGGCCCTTAAGTAACTTATGAGGGGTCAAATAAGGGTTTTTCATGATTCTGAGTTGATTGTTAACATTTATATTTTCACATTTACATTTACACACAAAGTAGCTTTTATTTCACATACATATATAATACTCAAGAGTTATTTCTCATTCACAATGTCAGAAGTTTCAACAGTCATTGTCTATGTCTTCTTCAGACTCAACAACATCATGACTGCAGTTTCTGCATGTAATGCCATTACAGACTCCACAGGCCGAGATGCACGTGACCCCATTCTTCTTGCAGCTGCATCGCCGGTTGCTGCAATCTCCATGACAATTACAGCTCGTGAACTGCAATAGCTCCTCAGGAGCCGTGGGGTCCAGTGTTGGAACTGGCTCATACCCATGCACACCTATTGTCCATCCATAGTCACTGGGGTTCAGAGACATGCTCTGTAGAAGGATCCAGTCCCGGGTCTGCAGGTAGGCACGGAGTGAATGTTGTGCAGCTGCACCCTCTGTTGGAGGTAGAGTCTCTGGTTTGATCACTCCTGCCGCTGCCCAGAGTGTGTCACCTGGAGTGAGGAGTGGCTGATCATGAGCCAGGGAGGAGGAAAGCTCAGCGAGGGGGAAAAACATGATCGCGTTCGTTCCTATCTGTTTCCTGTTCGTAAATGGAATAATCTTTACTTCAGTTCCTCTCAGGATCTTAGCTTTGTCGAGTGCCTTCAACTTCACCCGGGGGAAAGCTGCTGTTGTCTGTGGATCTGGCAAAGGTGGTGCCGGAGAGGTGACTTCGATCCAACCCATTGAGTGAAAGGGAGTGTTTCCATGAATAGAGACAATGTTTAAATCTATATTGTCTCCAACAAACTGAGTGACTGCATTGTTTGTTTCCCCAACCTCCATAAAGACCACCTGATCATTACTTGACAATTCACTTTCACTGGCTGGCACTTTGGCTGTCATCACTGATTGATCCTCAAGCGCAGCATCAACCGCAACCTCATCATTGATCTGTTCATCGGTTTCCTCCACAATGGTGTCAAGAGTGCCAGAAGTATCTGGAACATCATCTCCACTCCTACTATTAAGGAAGCAGTATTTGTAGTTTTGTGTCTCCGTGTAAGACTCAGTGTATCCCAGCCGGTGGAACTTGTTGAGCATCCATTTTGACCCAAATCTATGATCAAGTTGTATGGCAAGCCCCATTTGGTGTGGCAATACTCCAGACCGAGGTCGACAGGCCTCCATAAAATTCTGCCCCCAAACGGCAACTCTTTCGTCTGTCTTGACAATCGGTCTCAAGAACATCTGAAGGCTTGCAGGAACAAGTGTCAGCTGACTATCGATGTCAGTCATACTGTGTGTGGTGGGGTATGACTTTGGACCTAAATCAATCAAGGCAATATCATTGGATATGAACTTGAGTGCTGTCTTTATGATCTGAGTCTTCTCATCTCCATGGTCAAGATTAGCATGATGCACTCGCAGAATATTGTCGGTGCCATCTTTGAGACAGAGTACATCTGCCCTTCTTTCATGTGTTGTGAAATACAAGGTGTCTTCGTATTTCTCTAGAAGTTTTATCTTTAGCCAATGCTTTGAATAAGAAAGGCTCTTCTCTGGTGACTGATCAAACTCCTGCAGCTTTTCATGGACTTGGTCCATGTTCATTACCCCATGCTCTAATTCTGAGTCTAACCATTCGCAGAATTCAATAAAAACTGCCTCTCGCTCCTCATCAATACTCCTCTGTCCTCTCTTCCTTTTTCCTTCCTCATCAGTCTTGGACAAACTGTCACCTCTCGCAAACATAAGTTTGCATCGCAAATGGTACAGTGTTTCTTCTGCTACCAAGTCGTTGATCCCTTCCAGGGGTCCAGTGACTTCAGTGCCCCAGTCATCCCCGCGACTCCGTGCTGTCTTCAGCAAGCTTGCCTTCAGTGTATCTGCAGTCAAATTATCTGGCACTCTGTATTTCTTTCTAGCTTGTGCTGGATTATTTTTGTAGAGCTGGGCTGGTTGGTTGCAAAGAATGCATACATCCTTATACAGGAGGTCAACTGACTGTGATCTTCTAGAACTGCAGCCAGTTGATGAACTGAACTCACAAGTAGTGCGTCTTCTCTTCAACTTTGATGACTCTTTCTCTGCCTTTGATGCTTGAGCTGACTTCTTGGTGGTTGCAACAAAGTTGTTGTACAGATCATTTTTACACTTCTGGTGGTATCTCAGTTTTCCTTCCTTTTGAGCCTCCTTCATACGTTCCACAACAGTAACATTTTCGACAGTTTCTGCTTGTTTCAATAAAGTTGAGTATCCCTTTGGAGTTGCCTGTATGAGCCTTTCAGCTGGTGTATCCGAGCGTGCACAGATGAAGCAATTGAGCACAGGTGGAGTAACGTCTTCATCCATATTGCTAGACTCCATGTCCTGCAAAGTAGAAAATGAGATATATTTAGAAATTATTTTTCCACAAAGGAGTGTCTGTGGTGAAATATAAATGTTAACAATCAACTCAGAATCATGAAAAACCCTTATTTGACCCCTCATAAGTTACTTAAGGGCCGATTTAAAAAAATAAAAATTCTCGAAAATAATTTTTCGGTACCTGAATTCAACAGCTTTTTTTCTGGGTTTCCCACGGGAGTTGACCTTCAACATTTTAACACATGTTATTACTCACCTTTACAAACATATTGGTGAAGAAATTTTTTGGTAACAATTTAGTTAACAGATTTTCATATGTTTCCCTTACTATAGGTGACAATAACAATCAGTGGGACACAAGATGTTCAACCTGGCCGAGGTGTGCGCTCTACCGAGTGCTGTTCTACTTACCCTCGCCAGAGGAGAGGGTATTGCATTTGAGTCCGTTTGTCTGTTTGTTACTTGGCAAAAAATGTTTTGTTTTTTTTTGCAAGTATGTTGATCACTCCGGTTTGTGTGTTTGTTTGTGTCTTTGTCTGTCCGCTCACTTATACTTGCCTACAGGTCACAATTTTAAACCGATCTGCACGAAACTTCACCAAATGGTACAGTTCGTGTTGCGACAAAATCCTATTTATTTTTCAGGTCAAAAGGTCAAAATAGGCCAAAGGTCAACCACTTTGTTTGGAATTTCTAAAATCCTCAATTTTCATCCAATTGACTTGAAATTAGAATATGATTTACATATCGGCTGAGTAAATTCAACCACCAACTATTTTTGAGATCAGCTTAGGCCAAAAGGTCAACATAGGCCAAAGGCCAATCACTTTTTTCGAATTTCTAAAATCCTCAATTTTCATCCGATTGACTTGAAATTTGAATATGATTTACATATCGGCTGAGTAAATTCAACCACCAACTATTTTTGAGATCAGCATAGGCCAAAAGGTCAACAACCATTTCGATATTTCTAAAATCCTCAATTTTCATCCAATTGACTTGAAATTTGAATAGGATGTTCATATCAGCTAACTGAATTCAAGCACCAAATACTTTTGAGGTAAACATAGGCCAAAAGGTCAACATAGACCAGATTTCTAAAATTGTAAATTTTCATCCGATTAACTAAAAATTTGAAGACGATTTGCATATCCGGTCACTGAATTCAACCACTAATTTTTTTTGTGGTCAAAACGATGCTCTACTGAGTGCCATTCTACGTTGTTCTCTTTTGCCAAGTGTCGCTCTATGAGTGATTTTTCATTTGTTTGTCTGCACAGAATAAATATGATTTTCTCTGCAACTGTTGGTCCAATTGACAGGAAATTTTCACCATAGGTGCACCTCCTCTTGTAAAAATGTTTTAATGATAATTATGATGTCATAGATCACATGGTACAGGCGCCATCTTGGAAAAACCGAAAAACTTTGCACCTCTATATCTCCAAAAGCGCTGCATAGTAAAAAATAGAGACATGGCTCATTGTAAATAACTCTCCATGGGGAATAACATATGTTAATGATGATGTCATAGGTGCCTACATTATGACGTCATAATTCGACAAGTACAAAACTTCATCCGATCAAGATGAAATGTCTTGAGCATAATTGGTGGAGAAAAAAATAATAATGATGACGTCATCAGTCACGTGGTTCGGCCGTCATATTTCTTTTCACACAAAAGCCTTAAAAACTACTAAAAACACATCCTGGCGAGGGTCTGCAATCTCTGATTGCTCTTTCTTGTTTCTTCTTGTTTTAAGTTTATTTGAAATATTAAACGTTGCCAATTATTAGGCTTCCAGTGAGGTTCCCACTGGAAACCTGTTTTTCTTGTAAGGATTATTATTCTCACACATTGGAGACAATTCCGAGAACACCATTATAACTAGCTCTACGAAACTTGAAACACGTTTACATTCCGATGGGGGAAAATATTTGCAAACTATGATGTCATCAGTCATTTGGTTTGGCCGCCATCTTGAATTTAAGCAAAAAATTAAATCAAATTTTCCAGAGTACCTCTTAATGGATCAATGCAAAATGTCATACATATGATCAACTCCTGATGTGGGAAAATATTTGTAAACTATGATGTCATCAGTCACGTGATATGGCGGCCATCTTGGATATAAGGAAAACTTTTAAACATCTTTTTCTCCAGAATTTCGAAATGGATCATTACGAAATTTCATATGTATGATCAACTACCCATGAGGAAAAATGTTTCTGAACGATGACATCATCAGTCACGTGGTATGGTGGCCATCTTGGATTTAAAGAAAACAGTATTTGAAAATCCATATCTTCAGAACCACTTAACGGACCAATCCGAAACGTCATACGTATGATTGACTACACGTGAGGATTTTTTTTTTCTATGACATCATCAGTCATATGGTATGGCAGTCATCTTGGATTTAAGGAAAAAAACATGAAAATCTATATCTCCAGAACTGTTTAACCGATCCAAACCAAAATTTAAAGATATGATCGACTACCCTGAGGAAATTTTTTTGAAAATGATAATGTCATCAGTCATGTGGTATGGCAGCCATTTTGCCTGGAAGCCTATCATCACTGCTCTCAGTTCTAGTTACCCTCGCCAGAGTAGAGGATATTGCATTTGGGTCCGTTTGTCCGCACAGAATAAGTATGCCTTTCTCTGCAACCGTTGGTCTGATTGACAGGAAATTTTCACCATAGCTGCGCCACCTCCTGTAGATTTTTTTAAATGATAATTATGACATCATAGGTCACGTGGTATGGGCGCCATCTTGGAAAAACTTTGCACCTCAATATCTCCGAAAGCGCTGCATAGAAAAAATTGAGCCATGCCTCATTGTAAGAAACTCATGGGGAATAGCATGTTAATGATGATGTCATAATTGCCTCCATTATGACATCATAATTAGACAAGTACAAAATTTCATCCGATCAGGATGAAATTTCTTGAGCGTCATCTAGGGGATAAATTGGTGTAGAAAAAAATTATAATGACGCCATCGGTCACGTGGTTCGGCAGCTATATTGGATTGAACATAAATGTGTCATCAATAAACCACACAAACACGGCAGCTAATAAACACCACACAAACTACAAACATGTCCTGGTGAGGGTCTGCAAGCTCTGATTGCTCTTTCTTGTTTAATTTGCGAACTTGATAATGTTGATAAATGGCTTTCTTACTGGAACATGTCTTTCAATGTCAAGCTCATGCCATCTCTTTCATTTACAGCCAAATAATGCAACTCTTTCATTTTATGACATGATTTTGGTTGAACAATTACATGGTCTGACCATTTATTGTATATATTGTAAAACGAGATTTATATGCAATTCAACATATTGTTGCTCTTTGTGGGTGAAATATTTTCTTAATGAACATCAGCTCCTTTCCGTTTACAATACAAAGCATTCAGTCACAGGTAAATGGAATATTCTCCTCTGTACTGGGCCTCCTCTTATTCTTCCCTCATCATTTGTCTTGTTTCTAATGCCCCAGACATTGCCGATATTAATTGGCTGAGGTGGCTTTGGTAAACGTTTTCATTTGTCTCATTAAGACTGATAATACAGAGTCGGGGTTTTTTTTAGCAAATCGTTTACATGCTTGCAAATTCACTTCATGGCCGAAATTTGGGCAATACACATGCTTTGACACAACCCCCTTGGATACAACCCCGACACACACACACACACACACACACACACACACACACACACACACACACACACATACACACACACACATCTCCCCTACCCCCACCCACACCCCTCCCCCCAAACACACACCCCTCCAAACACACACACACACACACACACACACAAACACCCGCACACCCCTCCCCCCACACACACACACATATCCAGACAAACGCACATCCCCCTCCCCCCACCCCCCAAGACACATCCATACATCACCCACGTTCACCTTGACAAGTTTATATCCATTTGTTGATTCTTCATTTTTTTCTTCACATCTTAGGCAATTTTAAAAGTACGTACCTGCGTTGAGAGAGAGAGAGAGGAAGACAAATGATGAATTGCGAAAGATGATGGGAATGGAGCCTGTGATTGATGCTGTGAAGAGGAACAGGTTGAGATGGTTTGGTCATGTGTTGAGGAAGGATGAAAGTGACTGGTTGAGAAGAGTGATGGAAGTTAATGTAGAAGGAAGTAGAAGACGGGGAAGACCGAGAAAGACTTGGCTAAAGATGGTGGAAGAAGAAATGCGGGCAAGGGGGTTAACAAGGGGAGATGCAGAAAATAGGGCAAAATGGAGAAGATCGTCATGGGGACCGCAAGGCTAACCCCCGCTCTAGCAGGGGAAATGGCCTTAAAATGCATGTTGTACCTGCCATTCCTTTTCACGTCCGACCAACCTCTTTCCCACGCTTGGATTATTTCATGTAACAAAACAAAACATTAAAAAGTAAAACCTTTTTCGTGACAGACACTTTTAATTTCACATGTTTATAGACCTTATGCATATGACGTCACACACCCTTAGAAATGGAAGTGCGCCCCCTCTCAGAGGGCAAGCAATACTGCTACTGCAGCAATACTGCTAGAACTACACAATGCAAATCCTAAGCAGTGCCCCATTCATGAGCAGATTCCACCTGTTGGAGGGACTGAAACCCAAACGGAACTGTCTTTCAGAGACATTCGTGCACTGGAAAAAAAACGTGGAGGAACTACAGAAGGACAATATTGTCCTCAGAACTCAAGTGTGTGACCTGGAAGAAAAGATAAGAGCAACAGGTCTGCAGGAAGAACACTTTCAGAACAACGATGCAAAACTCCGATTTTACACGGGAATTCCTTCTTGGGCAATTTTTTTGCCACTCTTCACGTTTACATCATGTGCTCTCCCAACGTGTAAAAAACTCACAAAGTTTGGTCAAGTGCTAATGTTCCTCATGAAGTTGCGATTGAACATTTTTGACGAGGACCGAGCTTACAGATTCGGAGTCAGCCAGTCAACTGTTTCACGAAACTTCCACCGCGTTCTTGATGTAATGTTTGTAAAGACTCAGTCGCTGATACACTGGCCCAGTCGTGACGCTCTACGTCTCAGTATGCCGTCATCGTTCAGGAAATTTTTCAGGAAATGTGCAGTTATTATTAACTGCACTGAAGTGTTTATAGAGCAGCCGTCCGATTTACTGGCAAGGGCACAAGTGTGGAGCAACTACAAGCACCATTCAAATGTAAAGTTTCTAATTGGTATAACACCACAGGGCTCAATATGCTTCCTAAGCAAGTGTTGGGGAGGAAGGGCAACAGACACTGAGATAACGGAAAACAGTGACCTCATGAATAAACTGATGCCAGGGGATCTTGTGCTTGATCTTGATAGGGGGAGGGGGGTAGGGGGAGGGGAAGGGGAGGGGGAGGGGAAGGGGAGGGGGAGGGGGAGGGGCGAGGGGGAGGGGGAAAGGGAGGGGAAGAGGGGAAGGGGTAGGGGGGAGGGGAAGGGGGAGGGGGAAAAGGGAGGGGGAGGGGGAAAACGGAGGGGGAGGGGGAGGGTGAGGGGAGAAGGGGAGGGGGTAGGGTGGAGGGGGAAGGGAGGGGGAGGGGGGAGGGGGAAGGGGGAGGGAAGGGGAGGGCCAGTCAACAATGACATTGCAGTTCTCATGGTTGGAGAGCAGCACAACAATCGCGACATCGTCCTGCATCTTCGCAACAGCACGAAGCGGCTTTTGGAGACTCACCGATCCTGTGACGCCCTCCAGTACCGGCGTTGCCGGGCGGGGGAAGAGAGACCCGTACATTACACACATTACAACATTACACACACACAAACTGTGTTTTATGTTCAATGGTCTGGCGGCGGGGATGGAACATCACGTGATCACTCTGAGCAAATCAGCGCGCTGCTCTGCCACCAGGTCAGATTCCGTGTATAATATTCCTCGCTGAAATGCGTTGAGGTAAATATGAATGAAAAATATGGATCTCGTCAAATATTTTTAGGTAGGCCATGTCCTTCCCAGGCTCAATGGCCATGTCTGTGCCAAATATCAAGTACGTGAGCCTCTCCGTTTAGGTGTCTATCGGTAACATTACACACAGGGGGAGGGGGTGGGGGGAGGGGGGAAGGGAGGGGAAAGAGGAGGGGAGGGGAACGGGGGAGGGGAGGAGAGGGGGGAGGGGAGGAGAGGGGGGGAGGGGAGAAGAGGGGGGGAAGTACCCAGCATTGCCGGGTGGGGGAGGGGAGGGAGGGGAGGGGGAAGAGGAGGGGAGGGGAATGGGGGGGAGGGGAGGAGAGCGGGGGAGGGGAGAAGAGGGGGGGGAAGTACCCGGCATTCCGTGTATAAACGTGAGGGAGAAGAGGGGGGAGGGGGAGGGGAAGGGGGTGAGTGGAGGGGAGGGGGTGAGGGGAGGAGAGGGGGGAGGGGAGGGGGGAGGGGAGGGGGGAGGGGAGGAGAGGGGGAGGGGGGAGGGGGAGGGGAGGAGAGGGGGGAGGGGGAGGGATGGGAGAGGAGAGAGGGGAGGGGAGGGATGGGAGAGGAGAGGGGTGGGAGGGGGAGGGGGAGGAGGGGTAGGGGGGAGGGGGAGGGGGAGGACGAGGGGGGAGGATGCGCGAATCGTCGAATCAGCGCGCTGCTCTGCCCGGCATTCCGTGTATAAACGTGAGGGAGAAGAGGGGGGAGGGGGAGGAGGGGAGGGGAGGAGAGGGGGGGAGGAGAGGGGGGAGGGGGAGGGATGGGATGGGAGAGGGGTGGGAGGGGGAGGGGTAGGGGGAGGGGGCAAATGCCGGTCCCACTCCCCACCGATTCAGATTCCGTGTATAATATTCCTCGCTGAAAAAAAATATGGATCTAAAGATGAAAGAAAAAAAAACCTATGTGGTGTGAATGGCAATGTTCCTCGCTGAAATGTGAAAAAACGCAATCGCGCGGCAAGGAACATCACGTGATCGCTCTGAGCGATCGATTGCAACTCTGCGTCGTGTCATGGGCGTGGCCAACGTGGCCTCATGCTCCCAGGTGATTGGCTAACTCGAGCTTGAGAGAGCCATAATGCGCTACGTTATGGCAAAAAATATGGCTCTAAAGATGAAAGAAAAAAAAACCTATGTGGTGTGAATGGCAATGTTCCTCGCTGAAATGTGAAAACACACAATCGCTTTTCACTCTGAAATACGTGTGAACGCGTAACTGAGTTAATGGCGGCAAGGAACATCACGTGATCGCTCTGAGCGAATCAGCGCGCTGCTCTGCCATTCCGGTCATAATATTCCTCGCTGAAATGCGCTGAGGTAAAAATATGGTAAAAAAAATATTATGAAATAAATTTTTAGGTCGGCCATGTTCTTCCCAGGCTCAATGGCCATGTTTGTGCCAAATATCAAGTACGTGAGCCTCTCCGTTTAGGAGTCTATCGGTAACATTACACACACACACACACACACACACACACACACACACACACACACACACACACACACACACTGTGTTTTATATATATATAGATGGTCTGACGGCGGGGATGGAACATCATGTGATCGCTCTGAGCGAATCAGCGCGCTGCTCTGCCACCAGGTCAGATTCCGTGTATAATATTCCTCGCTGAAATGCGCTGAGGTAAATATGAATAAAAAATATGGATCTCGTCAAATATTTTTAGGTCGGCCATGTCCTTCCCAGGCTCAATGGCCATGTCTGTGCCAAATATCAAGTACGTGAGCCTCTCCGTTTAGGAGTCTATCGGTAACATTACACACACACAAACTGTATTTTATATATATAGATGGTCTGGCGGCAGGAATGGAACATCACGTGATCGCTCTGAGCGAATCAGCGCGCTGCTCTGCCACCGCCTCAGATTCCGTGTACAATATTCCTCGCTGAAAAAAAATCTATGTGAAACATGCTACTATCTATGCTAAATCATGCTAAATCATGCTAAATGCTAATCATGGTAAAATCTATGCTACTTGCTGTGAGTTTATGGCGGCAAGGAACATCACGTGATCGCTCTGAGCGAATCAGCGCGCTGCTCTGCCATCGCCTCAGATTCCGTGCATAATATTCCTCGCTGAAATGCGCTGAGGTAAAAATATGGTAAAAAAATATTATGAAATAATTTTTTTTAGGTCGGTCATGTTCTTCCCAGGCTCAATGGCCATGTCTATGCCAAATATCAAGCACGTGAGCCTCTCCGTTTAGGAGTCTATCGGTAACATTACACACACACACACACACACACACACACACACACACACACACACACACACACACACACACACACACACAAACTGTGTTTTATATATATATAGATAGTCCAGCCCAGCGAGAATTAAAATGAATTTATACACCGCCTCAAATCCAAGCTCGCAATAATCCACGTCCAACCAACCTCTCTCCCATGTTTGGATGATTTCATATAAGAAAATAAAACATTAAAAAACTAAAACCATTTTAGTGACAACACATTTTATTTTCACATGTTTATTGTGTGGGGGGATGTGTATAACTATGTTGTTGAGCCCAGCGAGAATGAAAATGTGTTTATACACCGCTCAAATCCAAGCTCGCAATAATCCATGTCCGACCAACCTCTTTCTCCCATATTTGGATGATTTCAAATGAGAACATAAAACGTATTAGAACAAGACCAAAAGTCTAACAGCGGCATAGCCGGGCTTGTAAAATATTATAAACCACAAACACATTATTAGCTTTTCAAACAGTCGTTAATGCTGCTTATAACATTAAACAAAGAAATTTGGA
This sequence comes from Myxine glutinosa, assembly GCF_964187855.1. Taxonomy (NCBI): domain Eukaryota; kingdom Metazoa; phylum Chordata; class Myxini; order Myxiniformes; family Myxinidae; genus Myxine; species Myxine glutinosa. The sequence goes on along the minus strand of NC_136262.1, from coordinate 89,016,471 downwards.
GGAATGTCGACATCCATGAGGTAAGTTCTACTTACAGAACTGAGGGAAGATCTACTGAAATCTATATACCCCACAATGTTTAGAGGTCTGCTCATTTACCAAGCAGCTAGCCAGCTTGACAAGCATCGCTTGCCAAGCCAGCCGTTCCTTAACGGTTTTGAATGGCGTGCTTGCTCAAATGCTTAAACCACTTGGCGATCTCTCCGCAAGAACCTTGGTAAATGAACACACCCAATGTTCTTGAGACTCGACCATAGATCGACTGTAATCTATATACCCCAAAGAGGAATGACCCTTTCTGCAGCTCTCGTAGTGACCAGGTGTAGGCCTACTTGTAAATTAAAATGTCGGTCGGTGGAGTCAGCCGTCGTAATGACATGAAACGTAATCACGTAACGGAAACAAAACTGCCTCTACTTTGATATGTAGAAGATTTTGGCGGACACGATGGCTCGCTGGCGCGATGACATCATTCCGCGCACCAGGAGGGTGTCGGCCACGCCCGAGGGGTAGGCGTGGCCTCGGGATATACACGGGGCTCACAGCCCCGAGCACGGCAGTGCTATAGTTTGATCCTTGGAATAAAGACGCTTTTGATTACATACGTTGTTGCTTCCTTTATTGGCAAGACAAGTCGTGCGCATAGCACCGCACTACATTGGTGACCTCCAACTAGTTCAGCCGACGCTGACCTACAGAACGCGCCATGACAAGCAGCAATGCGGTAGCGGTGAAACTCCCTGAGTTTTGAGAAGCTCAGGCGGAGATATGGTTCATGCAGGCCGAAGCCCAGTTTCAGCTTCGTGGCATAACGGCGGACGAGACGCGCTATTTCCACGTCATCGCCGCCCTCGGGCCCGGCACAGCCGCCCGAGTCGTGTCCGTCCTGCGGAACCCACCGGCCGACCACAGGTACGAGGCGCTCAGGCGTCGCCTCATCGCCACGTTCGGCCTCACAGAGGACGAACGGGCCGACCGTCTCCTGGACCTTCCCGACCTCGGCGACACGCGACCATCGGTCCGAATGGACCACATGCTGTCGCTACTGGGGGACAAAGCACCGGATTTTTTATTCCGGGCGCTCTCTTTACACCAGCTACCGGCCCAGGTACGCCTCGCGTTGGCCGGTTCCAAGATAAAGGAACCCCGCGCGCTGGCCGTCGAGGCCGACAAGTTTTTTGCGGCGTGTGACACGCGGGCGAGCTTCGGTGCGGCCGTCGCGGATCCCGGGGCTGACACTGATGCTGATGCACCACACCTCGTGGTTCCCGAGGCTGATGCACACCGCGTGGCCGCCACCACGCCCCGCCCACCACCACCGCGAAAACCGCGGCCTCCGCCTTCGCCGCAAACCTGGTGCCATTTCCACGCCAGGTTTGGCCACAAGGCGAGGAGTTGTCGCCCGCCGTGCTCGTTCGGCAAGTCGGGAAACTGCCAAGCCGGCGCTCGGTAGTGGCCCTGAGCGTCGGCCATTCCGGCAGCCTTCTTTTTATAACGGACACCTTGTCCGGGTGCCGCTTCCTATGCGACACAGGTGCACAGGTGAGCATTATCCCTGCCTCTACGTCCGACAAGCGAACCGCGGGCCGGGGCCACTGCCTCTCCCTGCGGTCCGCCTCGAACCGACGAAGCTCGCGGTGGCGAGAGCGGAGTTCGCTACGCTGGAGCGGCTGGGCATCTTGCGGCGCTCCAAGAGTGCTTGGGCGTCGCCGCTACACATCGTGCCGAAGCCTGGCGGGGGATGGCGGCCGTGCGGGGACTACCGCCGCCTCAACGATGCCACCACCCCCGACCGTTACCCGGTCCCCCACATACAAGACTTTTCCGCCCGGTTGGCGAACATGTCCTGCTTCTCTAAGGTGGACCTCATACGCGGCTACCACCAGGTCCCCGTCAGGCCGGAGGACATCCCGAAGACGGCCGTCATTACGCCATTCGGCCTCTTTGAGTTCCTTCGGATGCCCTTCGGTTTGAAGAATGCGGCTCAGGCGTTCCAACGTCTGATGGACAGCGTCTTGCGCGACCTGGATTTCGTCTATGTCTACCTGGACGATATCCTCGTCGCAAGGGCGTCCCGTGAAGAGCACCTCCGCCATCTCCGCACGCTCTTCGAACGCCTGGGCCAGCATGGCCTGATCGTGAACCCCGCCAAGTGCAGGTCCGGCGTCGCCGAGATCGACTTTTTGGGGCACCGCGTCACCAGGCATGGGGCCATCCCCTTACCAGCAAAGGTGGAGGCGGTCAAGGGGTTTCCGCGCCCCCGCACGATCAGGGGGCTCCAGGAGTTCCTGGGCATGGTGAACTTTTACCACCGTTTCCTGCCCCGCATCGCCCAGCTCCTGCGCCCCCTGCACGAGGCCCTCCGGGGGAAGCCGGGCAAAGGTGACGTCGTTTGGACTGAGCAGATGGACGCGGCGTTCGCGGGCGCGAAGCTCGCCCTGGTTAACGCCACCATGCTCGCGCACCCGGCGCCCGATGCACCGATCGCCCTCACCACCGACGTGTCGGACTATGCGGTGGGCGCGGTGCACGAGCAATGGGTGCGTGGAGCTTGGCAACCGCTGGCGTTTTTCAGCCGGCAGCTTCGCCCGCACGAACGCCGGTACAGTACCTTCGACCGCGAGTTGCTCGGGCTTCACCTGGTGGTCAGGCACTTTCGCCATCTGCTCGAGGGCCGTTCGTTCACGGCCTTCGTCGACCACAAGCCCCTGGTCTTCGCGATGGCCAAGGTCGCTGAGCCGTGGTCGGCCCGGCAGCAGCGTCACCTCTCGGCCGTGTCCGAGTACACAACGGACATCCGGCATGTCGCGGGGAAGGACAACCCGGTGGCGGATTGCCTTTCCTGGTCCGTCGCCCACGCGGTCCACCTCGGCATCGACTATGCCCGGATGGCGGTGGACCAGGCCACCGACCCCGACGTCCAGGCCTTGCGGACCGCCGTCACGGACCTCCGCGTCACCGAGGTGCCGTTCGATGCCACGGGCACGACCCTCTTGTGCGATGTCTCCCTCGGGCGGCCTCGCCCCATCGTGCCCGCGGGCTGGCAATCCGCCATTTTGACGCCATCCACGGCCTGTCCCACCCGGGCACGAAGGCCTCCCAGAGACTGGTCGCCGACAAGTTCGTCTGGCATGGCCTCCGGAAGGTCGTCCGCGATTGGACCAGGACGTGCCTCGCGTGCCAGCGCGCGAAGGTGCACCGCCACACCCAGGCCCCGTTGGCCCCGTTTACGGTGCCCGAACGTCGGTTCGACCACGTTCACGTGGACTTGGTGGGACCTCTGCCCCCCTCGCGTGGTTTCACCCACGTCCTCACCATGGTGGACCGCACCACCCGGTGGCCGGAGGCCGTGCCTTTGGCGGCGACGACGGCGGCGGACGTCGCGCAGGCGTTCATCGCCACCTGGGTTGCCCGGTTCGGCGCCCCCTCGGACATCTCGTCCGACCGCGGCCCCCAGTTCACCTCAGAGCTCTGGGGGGCGGTCGCGCGGGGGCTCGGTGTCCAGCTCCACCGTACCACGGCCTATCATCCCCAGGCCAATGGCCTGTGCGAGCGTTTCCACCGCTCCTTAAAGGCCGCGCTCCGGGCCACCCTCCGTGACGGCGGCTGGGTCGACAGGCTCCCCTGGGTCCTGCTGGGCCTCCGGACGGCGCCCAAGGACGACCTGTGTGCATCCGCGGTGGAGTTGGTCTTCGGACAACCGCTGCGGGTGCCGGGCGAGTTCCTCCCTGACTCCACGGCACCATGGTCCGCGGCGCAGCAGCGCTCCACGCTGCAGGAGACCGCCCAGAGGTTCGCCCCGGTGCCAACGGCGCACCACGGGCGCCCGCCATCGCATGTCGCCCCGGAGCTTTGCACGGCGGAGTACGTGTTCGTCCGACACGACGCCCACCGGACACCGCTGCGGCCCCCGTACGACGGGCCCTTCCGCGTGCTGGAGACCGGGGCGAAGCACTTCACCCTGGACATTGGCGGTACTCCTGACCGCGTGTCCGTGGACCGCCTCAAACCGGCCCACCTCGACCTGGACCACCCCCCGCTAGTGGCTCAGCCCCCGCGTCGGGGCCGCCCCCCGGCAGGCGGACCCCCGGCACCGCCCAACCCCGCCGGCACGCCGCCCCCCGGTCCCGCACCCATCCCAGGGGCAGCCGGTGGCATCCCGGCATCCCAGATGCCGCCAGTCGCCAGAGGGCGCTTCGGCCGGGTCATCCGTTTGTCCCGCAAACTGACCCTTCAGGTGCGCGGGAATTCTGGGTGGGCGCGTGTGGCGGACACGATGGCTCGCTGGCGCGATGACATCATTCCGCGCACCAGGAGGGTGTCGGCCATGCCCGAGGGGTAGGCGTGGCCTCGGGATATACACGGGGCTCACAGCCCCGAGCACGGCAGTGCTCTCGTTTGATCCTTGGAATAAAGACCCTTTTGATTACATACATTGTATGTAAAGTTGTTTCCTTTATTGGCAAGACAAGTCGTGCGCATAGCACCGCACTACAAGATGATATATTTTAACTTCCAGTAAGTTTGCAGTCATAACGAAGGGATTAGTGTTATGATTACATTTACGATAATATTAACGTTATGTTATCATTATTTCGAAAATGATATTACTATCAAGAAAAACCGAGGCAAATTCCTTACATCCTCAGTTTTTAATAGCCGGCGAAGCCGGTGTTGTGAATGAACGCATACGTATTATGTTGAAAAGCCAGATTTTGCTGAATTCTTTGAGAATTTCGAAGCTTTGACGCACCAAATCGCTCCACGGAGGCCGCCATCTTGCGGATGCGGAAGTATGCATAATAAATTGCGAAAAAGTTAAATAGGAGTTTGTTTCACCCGTCTTTTTTTGATTCAGAATCTTATGCACCTCTAATTTGTAATTAAAATACTTTAAGACCAACCTCGTTCTCCGGGCCCGCACGGGCCTGGTTATCTTCAACGAAAATCGTCACCAAACACCGGAACCAATGAGTTTCGAGCAATTGAAAAAATATTTCAAAAAAGCTTGTTACGCGTTTTGGAGGCTGAAAACGGCGTCAAATATTCTAAAATTGACGAAGAATTATTTTTTAGAAATCTCGCGGCCATAGGAGATAGTTTTTCATGGCCGGAAATATCCGAAATTGAGACGGAATTCACCAAATTAATCAAGAAGGAAATTTTCTAAATTTTAATCTCATCCAGAATGCAAATGGTGTCATTTTGAACTACCGGTAGGTACAGTACCTTCTACACCTACCTACTACCAACTACCTAACCTACTGATGCCATAGTGATGGGTAAAATAGTGGCAAGAGGCTTTGGCTTCGCCGGCTCATTGCGGCTTTGCAGTAGGGTTAGGGTTAGTATTAGTGCCGAACAACGCTCATCACTGATCATGAGCCATACACCGCTTCAATCCATTAACCTTCCATTCACGACATTGGAATGAAAGTGTTATGGTTATATTCACTATATTATTATTACTATTACGAAAACGATTCCACTGAAACGATACACTACTGTATTAAGAAACCTAGGCTTCATTTGTCCGAAGCGGTCCGAAGGTGAAGCATAACGCCTAAGGCCTATACGTACTGTATTGTTGGAAGAGACATAACGCCGATGCTTTTGATATTTCATGGTCATTTTAACAATAGGTTTGTTTGTGTTTCACACTGAATGAAAAACGTAAAGGTAGAGCATGGCGATTGTGATATATGACAGGTTCGACAATATGTTCGGCCTGAACGGCATATAAATCAAAATGGCGGTGTGTGGAGAGTCAGCCACTGCACGACCGTAATGACATCAGACGTAATCGCATCACCCTGTCGTGTGACCAGATTCTCAGCTCTGATTGGTATACGTTTGAGGGGACATATACATACATACATACATACATACATATATACATACATACATACATACATACATGCTACATACATACATAGATACGGACAAACACTGTTCTAGACGGCTCTGCCCGATGGGCTACGCCGTAAAAAACTTAAACCTTTTTAGTGACAATTCGTTTTAATTTCGCATCCTTTTTCGTGACAAATGGTTTATTTTACTACAGCCTTATACTTTTAGTTTTAGAGTTCAGATACTTCTGAGTGAGTATCTCAGAAGTCCTTCCTTCCGTCCGTCTGTCCTTCCGACCATCCTTCCTTCCATCCTTCCTCCCGTCCTTCCTTCCGTCCGTCCGTCCGTCTGTCCTTCCGTACGTCCGTCCACCCGTACGTCCGTACATCCTTCCGTCCGTTTGTACGGGCTAAACCTCGTTTTTCTCAGCAACCATATGTCCGATTGAGACGAAATTTTCAGCTTAGGAGTGACACCCATGCAGAATGTGTTTATGATAATTGTGACATCATAGGTTATGTGGTATGGCCGGTTTAGTGTTGTATATTTCTTTTTCTTTTTTTCAAATAGCTCTCCGGTATGACGTGAGAGTGCCGCTCATGGGACAGGAAGTGCTTGACCGGGTGGCAGTTGGACGGTTCGTTGTGGGGCGATTCAAAGAAAGGGGATTCATTCGTTGTTTTCCAAAGTGTGCATGGTTGATATCCACACTACAGAGATACTACGGTCATCCAGTAAAGTCTGACCCTCTCTGTCCATCCTGTGTGAATAACGTGCTGGTCATGGCCACATCATATATCCTTGATGTAAGCTGGTTAGCCATCGTTTTTCCCGTTTGATTTACCTTGCCATTGGCAGAACTCCTCAATAAAGCGTTCATCTGGCCGATGAATGTTGTGCCTACTTGTCTATGCGAGTCCTGAAAGGCTTCATTATGTTGGAGGTGGTGGTGGTGATGGAGACCTATACCCAAAGTCACAAAGCATCGGGATCATGAATGGTTCCGTAGCTAAGAACTGATCTTGGACAGGTAGCTACGCCATCGTAGGGTGTGGAATATATACCCAAAGCAGCCATGGGAATGAATCCACACTGGTCAGTGAAGGAAATTCAATAATACTTTAACCACCCCCCCCCCCCCCCCCCCCCCGCAAATCAGTTGGAGATCTTACTTACACTGGATTTTTTAAATTTCCCGGTACTACACTCTTTGCACAGTCTTGCTGCTGCCAACGCGGTTCTTGAGCAGGGGTTATCGGGTTATGTTGGGTAGTTTGCCATTGCCATCCGAGCACTCAGTCAAGGCTGGAATCTGGCCAGAATGCCAGTAGTAACTCACCCAGTTCGTGAATGACGTGGTGAGATGTTTAACGTCCACCAACTATTGCAGATGAGACACCGAGTTTAACATCCATTTTGTGGGATTGCATACATGTTGTTGCTTCACCCTGCCTGTGAAACACCAGGATGGCAGTTTATAGCTAGGCCAATATTCAAACCCATGCTAGACAGCTCAGAGGCGAGTGTGTGTTACCTCTCATCTAGACTATCCTGCCATCTGAAATACACCATACAGGAAAGAATATTCCACAAATTATATGATGGGAGTTGATTTCACCGACCATAGGAAATTCATGAAACCCACCACACAGTGTTGTTTAAAAAAAAGATTATTAGACAATAGTTTAGCTAGTCATTTTATAGGTTAAGGTTTTTTATTGCTAACTTTTATGATGATCTGATGTTTGGTTGTGGTTAAGCGGTTAAGGCGGTTTGGAAGTTTAAGCTTAGTTTAGGTTTAGGTTTAGAATCTTTGCGTTCTGAATTGAAACCCCAGCCGTGACAAAATAACACCTGACACTCCACCTGTCATCCTTTTGAGGTTGGCATAGTGAGTACTATCTTGCTGAGGGTAAGAGGTCAATGATAGGATTTGGGAATAGCAGTGGTGTGCAGGCCTACCCAAGCGGTAGAAGCCAGTGAAAGTAGAGCCTTTGGGTTCCATCTGAATTGGTCACATTGATGATGATGATGATGATTTATCATACTCTTTACAGAGCTTTGGTGCTGCCGAAGCAGCTTCTTGCCAAGGTTTGGGTGGTTTGTCATTGCTTTCCCAGCATTGCGTGTTTGTGCCCGATCCTACAAGGAAGCAGCAGGCGCCATTTTTTAAAATGGCTTTGGTATGACTTACGGAGTTTAAACCAGCAACCTCCCATAATCCGAGCAGATGCTCAAATCGTTATGCCACCAAGTCTGGTGGGCCACACATCATTAAGCAACAAATTTTCAACTGCAAAAACCAACGACCGATTCACATGTCAGATCTGTCGTGAGTCACATGTATGGAAACTATGGCTACTGGGGAAATTGTATGTGCAGCATGTAATGTTACAATTACCCCCACCTGAACTCAGCAATCTTCCTAATTCACATGTAAATCATGTCTTCCACAAAATATATGTACATGTCTGCACACATGTCAGTCAATACCCTCAATGCATTGGCCACCGATATCGTCTAATTCGCTTTATGAATGTATGGGAGTCATTTGATACCAAACAGTTGGCTCACACTATTAGGAGGATTCAAGGAAGGATGACTCAGACTGTTGTTGCTTTCCTGTACAATAGTCATTGCAGTGCCATTTTAACAAAGGTGGGCACAGTTAATCAAAAGTTAACTTTGTTAACCGTTAATCCGTTAACCAAAAAGGTAACTTCGATAACCATTACTCAGTTAATTCGTTTAAAATGTAACGGAAGTTATCGATAAACCGTTAGCATTAATTTTTACTATAAAAAAACAAAGAAATCCGTTTTTTGCTCTAAAACCACCTAAAAAGGTGCCAAAACTATAAAATAAGCCTTTTTGGGTCTTTTTCAGGGCTTTAGAACATGGGCCGGCCTTACATGTTAAGGGGCCCGATTTAAAAAAAATTTGCGGGGCCCACATACCACACTATAGCACAGCACAGTACAGAACAGCACATTACAACACACTATAGCACAGCACAGTACAGAACAGCACATCACAGCACATCACAGCACAGTACGGCACAGCACAGAACAGCACATCACAGCACATCACAGCACAGTACGGCACAGCACAGAACAGCACATTACAGCACAGTACAGCACACTATGGCACAGCACAGTACAGCACACTATGGCACAGCACATTACAGTACAGTACAGCACAGCACAGAACAGCACACTATGGCACAGCACAGTACAGAACAGAACAGCACAGTACAGAACAGAACAGAACAGAACAGCACAGTACAGAACAGAACAGCACAGTACAAAACAGCACAGCACACTACAGCACAGTACAGCACCCTATGGCACAGCACAGTACAGAACAGAACAGAACAGTACAGTACAGTACTGAACAGAACAGAACAGCACAGTACAGAACAGAACAGCACAGTACAAAACAGCACAGCACACTACAGCACAGTACAGCACACTATGGCACAGCACAGTACAGTACAGCACATTACAGCACATTACAGCACAGTACAGCACACTATGGCACAGCACAGAACAGAACAGAACAGACCAGCAACAACAGTACAGCATGGCAACTCTCAGGCGAGGCACGCTTTGGTGGTCACGTGACCGACAGGTGCAAAGGATTATAACCGCACGCGTGGCACGCTTTGGTGGTCACGTGACCGGCCACCCTGGCGCCGTGGTTTGCCCGCCAGTTACGTCACCGGCTGGAGCAAGGAGATTCTGTTGCTGGTCTCGCTTGGGGGACCCATGGGTCGCTACAACAGCACACTACAGCACACTACAGCACAGTACAGCACACTATGGCACAGCACAGTACAGAACAGAACAGAACAGAACAGAACAGTACAGAACAGCACAGTACAGCATGGTACAGCATACTACAGCACAGTACAGCACACCACAGCACAGTACAGAGGCGCGTTCATTACCATTCAGATTGATATCGCTCGCCAAGCCGAGCGTTCCGAATCAAACTGTAATGTATGTTTCAAGTGCCTGCACCTGCAATTGAGAAGCAACTACATGGTTGTTGTTGTTGGTTGTCCCGAGCGACCCAGAAAAATAAACGGAGTTCCGGCGCGGACCGGAGACGCTGCCCGTGCTGAGATCCCTCCCACAAGCCGGGTAGACCATGAAATTTTTGGGTTAGCGGACTTGAGTTAACGGAAGTTAAAAGTAACGGAAGTTAGTTCGTCCGATAATGATTTTCAAAGTTAACTTAAAAATTAAATCGTTAACGAAAAAGTTAACTTCGTTAATTAACGATTAACGGTTTGGTGCCTAGCTTTGCATTTTAAGGCACCCACCATGCAGCCGGTACCATCAGGCTTCAGGCTGGACAGTTCATGTCAGTGACCTTATTCATGCCATCTCAGGGATGACAAACTACCTTGTCATCCTTCATGCCAGAAACAACTGCATTTCAACAGCACCAGCAGGGCCCCACGGAACAAAACTGCTCCCTTTTTTGGGGGGTGGTGTATAGGCAACGAAGCGCTGCCTCGCATGCTCCTGGAAGTTTATGTATTAGCAATGTAAAGGTAGGGCATGGCGATTGTGAATGTAACACATTCGACGATGTGTTCGCTTGAACTGCATGACAATTGAAATGCCAGTGGGTGGAGTCAACCTTCCTACTAATGACGTCATTGGAGGTGGATTCAGGCCAGCTGTCCAACCATTGGGTGGAAAGACAGAACAATACGGACAGAAAACTGCTGCTGCATTAATATCTGGACTATATCTCCAGAATCATCGAATTTGGACTCAGACAACACCAGTGTTGCGTGGCCCAGAATATGACTACCCTACGTCCCTTCAACACAGCGGAATTGACTGCAGAGCATTTGCCCACACAGTATCAGAACTGTAGGGCAGACATTTGGCACCATGTTATTTCCACTGACTCTGTGTAGACTCCAACGCTGGACAAGCCAAGAGTTTGGAGTGTAGGTAGGTTGCAATTTGCTAATTGTGCAATTCAGCAGCATGCTCGGTTTCTTGCGGGAAGCCAAGGAAATGAGTTGACATGCAAGTTGGCAGAAGCACCGAACCTGTGATCATTCGGAGGGGCGCTATGACTAGTGTCACTGTGTCAGATACAGGGAGAACATTATTATGCTTCTACTCGTCCCTCTGTGTCCAATAGCCAGGACCCACCTTTATATTTACTGATGAATTCACCCATCTGCACTTCAGGACCACAAGACGCTTCCACGGACTGGCATGCACAATCTCAGTCGGGATTTAAATCCAATTGAATGTGCTTGGGACATTATCTGGAAGTGTGTATGTGGTAGTCAAGTCCTGCCACAGTTTATTTATCAACCGGAAGTGGTCCTGATGGAAGGATGGCACAACATGCTGCAGAAAGAGCCGATCGGTCTGATTTTGTTCATGGACAAGATGTGTACAACCTTGTATCTGGTGCAATGGTGGTCACTCGCATTAATAAAGCCTTCTCTGCCAATGTAAACCTGTCTGTTGTTATTTGTAGACTGGCATCGTCGCCAATTTGAATGCTCTTTTCAGTCATTTGTGTTGTTTTCACATAAATAGTGTAGCAGCATAGCAAACCTGTTGTGCATTTTGTGATACAAGCACCAAATTTGGCACAAATGTACATTAATATGTTGCGAACATTTTCAGATATTGGGCCACTTGAAATTCCGTAATTTGTTTTTTCAAATTTTTTCAAATTTCGTAATTTCAAATTTTTCGGGTGACACCGTCACAATTTCGGTCTTCGAGGCCGGCCGATATAGTGGGGCGGCTTAGCCCAAATATTCAAAAGAATTGTGCATTTTGTGATACAAGCACCAAATTTGGCACAAATGTACATTAATATGTTGCGAACATTGTGTGGTCAGCAATGAAGACGAGAGTCTGAATTACATGTATGCAAAAGACCTTGTGAACCAGTGAAGCAAATACACGGGTAAGCATGAATTAAATCTAGGGCATGATATAATTTCCATGATGTTTACCTCTACACTCAATGGTGGAAGGAGGTAATGTTTTGATCCCAGCTTGTCTGTATGTCTGTTTGTCTGTTAGTCCACAAAATTCCAGACAAAGCTTGTAGTAGTGGTAGTTGTAGTGGTAGTGGTGATAACAGAAATTGTTATATAGAACTGAACTTATATTATTATTATATGCAGAAAATAACTTCATTTCTATATGCCCTGCAGTGGACAGGTTAATTGGTTTATGCACTGAAGGGGTCACCCTGGTGTGCACTGCTGTGTTCTGCCTCACTGAGTTGTTCAGGTATGATGTACTCAGCACAAGCTTCCGGTCGGCCTGGAGGTGGGGGTGCAGGGCCTGTCACGGAACGTCAAAACAAACGGCCTGCCGGGGCCGCCCAAAAGTCGGGCGTGAGGGGCGCGTCCACTAATGGAACGCCTCTCGCTTCCCAGATCGATGGCCACGTGGTCAGGAGAACCTCGTCCCTTCCGGTCACACTTTGCCTATCGGCCGGCCTCGAAGACCGAAATTGTGACGGTGTCACCCGAAAAATTTGAAATTACGAAATTTGAAAAAATTAGAAAAAAAAAATTACGGAATTTCAAGTGGCCCAATATCTGAAAATGTTCGCAACATATTAATGTACATTTGTGCCAAATTTGGTGCTTGTTTCACAAAATGCACAATTCTTTTGAATATTTGGGCTAAGCCGCCCCACTAAAAAACTTAACTTTGGCTTCACATGACATGATGGTTTATGGAGTGTACGTACACAGAATCAACTGCTATTGCTTTTTTGTAAGGTATATATGATCACATTAAAGCGCGGCGTTACGCGCGCTGCTTGTGAGCAAGGAGGAAGTGGACAAGCGGTAACATATAAACGTCTTTATTGTAAGACTACACTGTAACACTGAAATACTCCGGGCTGGTCGCCCGGTGTATATCATGAGGCCACGCCTACCCCTCGGGCGTGGCCACCGCCCACTTGGTGCGTGGAATGATATCACCACGCCAGTGGGCTTTTGTGTCCGCCACACGCGCCCCCCCAGAATTCCCGCGCACCTGGAGGGCCAGTTTGCGGGGCAGACGAATGACCCGCCGAAGCGCCCCCTGGCGATCGGCGGCGTCCGGGGTGCAGGGATGCCAGGTGGGATGCCCCTGGCTGCCCCTGGGATGGGTGCAGGACCGGGGGGCGGCGGGGCTGGGCGGTGCTGGGGGTCCGCCCGCAGGAGGGCGGCCCCGACGTGGGGGTCGGGCCACTGGCGATGGATGGTCCACATCGAGGTGGGCCGGCTTGAGGCGGTCTACCGAAACGCGGTCAGGAGTACCGCCGATGTCCAGGGTGAAGTGCTTCGCCCCGGTCTCCAGCACGCGGAAAGGCCCGTCGTACGGGGGCCGCAGTGGTGTCCGATGGGCATCGTGGCGGACGAAGACGTACTCCGCCGTGCGAAGCTCCGGGGCGACGTGCGTCGGTGGGTGCCCGTGGCATGCCGTTGGCACCGGGGCGAACCTCTGGGCGGTCTCTTGCAGAGCGGAGCGCTGCTGTGCCGCGGACCATGGTGCTGTGGAGTCGGGGAGGAACTCGCCCGGCACCCGCAGCGGTTGCCCGAAGACCAACTCCGCCGCGGATGCGCGCAGGTCCTCCTTGGGCGCCGTCCGGAGGCCCAGCAGGACCCAGGGGAGCCTGTCGACCCAGCCGCCGTCGCGGAGGGTGGCCCGGAGCGCGGCCTTCAATGAGCGGTGAAATCGCTCACACAGGCCGTTAGCCTGGGGGTGGTAGGCCGTGGTTCGGTGCAGCCGGACCCCGAGCCCCTGCGCAACCGCCCCCCAGAGCTCCGAGGTGAACTGGGGGCCGCGGTCGGATGAGATGTCTGAGGGGGCGCCGAACCGGGCGACCCAGGTGGCGATGAAAGCCTGCGCGACATCGGCCGCCGTTGTCGACGCCAAGGGCACGGCCTCCGGCCACCGGGTGGTGCGGTCCACTATGGTGAGGACGTAGGTGAAACCCCGCGAGGGGGGCAGAGGTCCCACCAGGTCCACGTGGACGTGGTCAAACCGGCGTTCCGGCACCGTGAATGGGGCCAACGGGGCCTGGGTGTGCCGGTGCACCTTGGCGCGCTGGCACGCGAGGCACGTCCTGGCCCAGCCGCGGACGGCCTTCCGGAGGCCATGCCAGACGAACTTGTCGGCGATCAGCCTTTGGGAGGCCCTCGCGCCCGGGTGGGACAGGCCGTGGATGGCGTCAAACACCTGGCGCTGCCAGCCCGCGGGCACGATGGGGCGAGGCCGCCCGAGGGAGACGTCGCACAAGAGGGCCACGCCCGCGCCGTCGAACGGCACCTCGGTGACGCGGAGGCCTGTGACGGCGGTCCGCAAGGCCTGGACGTCGGGGTCAGCGGCCTGGTCCGCTGCCATCCGGGCATAGTCGATGCTGAGGTGGACTGCGTGGGCGACGGCCCGGGAAAGGCAATCCGACACTGGGTTGTCCTTCCCCGCGACGTGCTGGATGTCCGTCGTGTACTCGGACACGGCCGAGAGGTGACGCTGCTGCCGGGCCGACCACGGCTCAGTGACCTTGCCCATCGCGAAGATCAGCGGCTTGTGGTCGACGAAGGCAGTGAACGCCCGGCCCTCGAGCAGATGGCGGAAGTGCCTGACCGCCAAGTGAAGTCCGAGCAACTCGCGGTCGAAGGTACTGTAACGGCGTTCGGGCGGGCGAAGCTGCCGGCTAAAGAACGCCAGCGGTTGCCAAGCTCCACGCACCCATTGCTCGTGCACCGCGCCCACCGCGTAGTCCAAGGCATCGGTGGTGAGGGCGATTGGTGCATCGGGCGCCGGGTGCGCGAGCATGGTGGCGTTAGCCAAGGCGAGCTTCGCGCCCGTGAACGCCGTGTCCATCTGCTCGGTCCAGGTAACGTCGCCTTTGCCCGGCTTACCTCGGAGAGCTTCGTGCAGGGGGCGCAGGAGCTGGGCGATACGGGGCAGGAACCGATGGTAAAAGTTCACCATGCCCAGGAACTCCTGCAGCCCTCTGATCGTGCGGGGGCGCGGAAACCCCTTCACCGCCTCCACCTTGGCCGGCAGGGGGACGGCTCCATGCCTGGTGACACGGTGCCCCAGAAAATCGATTGTGGCGGCGCCGAACCGGCACTTTGCGGGGTTCACAATCAGGCCATGCTGGCCCAGGCGTTCGAAGAGCGTGCGGAGGTGGTGTAGGTGCTCTTCGCGGGACGCGCTGGCGACGAGGATATCGTCCAGGTAGACGTAGACAAAATCCAAGTCGCGCAGGACGCTGTCCATCAGTCGCTGGAACGCCTGAGCCGCATTCTTCAGACCGAAGGGCATGCGCAGGAACTCGAAGAGTCCGAATGGCGTGATGACCGCCGTCTTCGGGACGTCCTCCGGCCTGACGGGGACCTGATGGTAGCCGCGTATGAGGTCCACCTTCGAGAAGAAGGACCTGCCCGCCAAACGGGCGGAAAAGTCCTGAATGTGGGGGACGGGGTAGCGGTCGGGAGTCGTGGCGTCATTGAGACGGCGATAGTCCCCGCACGGTCGCCATCCCCCGCCGGGCTTCGGCACGATGTGCAGCGGTGACGCCCAAGCGCTCTCTGAGCGCCGAACGATGCCGAGTCGCTCCAGGGTAGCGAACGCCGCTTTTGCCACCGCCAGCTTCGTCAGCTCGAGGCGGCGTGCCCGGGCGTAGACCGGTGGCCCGACGGTGGGGATGTGATGGGCCACCCCGTGCTTGACGGCCCCCGCCGAGAAGGTGGGCCGCGTGAGGGCCGGGAAGCCGGCGAGGAGGCGGGTGAATGCGTCCGCTGCCGGAAGCGTACAGATCAACGTGGCCGGAACCGAATCGTTCGGCAAGCCGCTTGGCAAGCCGCTCGTTGAGCTGGGCAACGCACAAGCGAGCGAGCTGAACGTCTCGGCCTGGACAAGCCGTCTGCGCTTGACGTCGACCAGGAGCCCATTAGCGCACAGGAAGTCCGCGCCAAGCAGTGCCATGGGCACGTCGGCGGTGACGAACGTCCATCGGAAAACCTGCCCTCCAAACCGCAGAGAGAGGCAGCGTTTTCCGTACGTACGGATGGGCGTCCCGTTCGCGGCAAGCAGCACGGGGCCCCCACCCGCGGCGTGCTTGTCTGACGTGCCGGCGGGAATGACACTCACCTGCGCTCCCGTGTCGCACAGGTAACGGCGCCCGGAGAAGGTGTCCGTTATGAACAGCAGGCTGCTCGAACGGCCGGCGCTCATCACCACTATTGAGCGCCGGCCCGCGCGTTTCCCGACCCGTTGAAGGAGCACGGCGGATGACACCGCCGAGCTTCGTGGCCGAACTTGGCGTGGAACCAGCACCAGGTGGTGGAGCTGGAGGAGCGCGGCTGGCTCCGCCAGGCCGGTGGAGTTGGCGGGTTTCCCCGCGGTGGCGGTTTTCGCCGCGGCGGTGGGCGGGGCGTGGCGGCGTTCACGAGGTGCGTATCAGCATGCTGCTGAACATCAGCGCGCTGTAGAAGCTGATGCTGTGGAACATGCTGCTGAACATCAGCGCGCTGTAGAAGCTGATGCTGTGGAACATGCTGCTGAACATCAGCGCGCTGTAGAAGCTGATGCTGTGGAACATGCTGCTGAACATCAGCGTCGAGGGCCGTGACGGCCAAGCCGACGCTCGCCCGCGTGTCCGAAGCGGCGAAGTACCTGTCCGCCTTGGCGGCCAATGCTCGGGGTTCCGTTAGCTCGGTCCCGGCCAACGCGAGGCGAACCTGCGCTGGAAGTTGGCGCCGGAAAAGCGCCCGGAATAGCGAACCGGGGGCTTCGTCGCCCAACAGTGACAGCATATGGTCCATTCGGACCGACGGGCGCTTCTCACCGAGCTCGGGGAGATCCAGGAGGCGGTCGGCCCGTGCGTCGTCCGTGAGGCCGAACGTGGCTAGGAGTAGCCGCTTGAGTGCCTTGTACTTGTGGCCGTCCGGTGGGTGGCGAAGGACGGACACAACTCGAGCGGCCGTGCCGGGCCCGAGGGAGGCGACGACATGGCAGTAGCGCAGGTCGTCGTTGGTGAGGCGCCGAAGCTGAAATTGGGCTTCGGCTTGAACGAACCAGACTTCGGCCTGGGCCTCCCAAAATTCGGGAAGTTTAATCGCCATTGCCTTGTCGTTGGCCATTGCAATGGCGTCGTGTTCGGAAGGATCGCTACGGCAGATCCAACGTCGAGGGTCACCAGTAAAGCGCGGCGTTACGCGCGCTGCTTGTGAGCAAGGAGGAAGCGGACAAGCGGTAACATATAAACGTCTTTATTGTAAGACTACACTGTAACACTGAAATACTCCGGGCTGGTCGCCCGGTGTATATCATGAGGCCACGCCTACCCCTCGGGCGTGGCCACCGCCCACTTGGTGCGTGGAATGATGTCACCACGCCAGTGGGCTTTTGTGTCCGCCACAACATACTATATTGTATGTTTTGGTAAAACGTTTGTCGTCGTGTTCCTATCTATGTCGTAATACTGCAAGTTGGTAGCAAAATATACACCAGTCTTCCTCCCACCCGTGTGGTGGGAATGTCTGATTACTTTCTGCTGAAAGACTTGTTTTAACTTTTTTTACCATTATGGTTCATGTGTTAGCTTTATAGAATTGGAATGTTTAATTTGATACCATTAGAAACAACCGCACCCTTCGGGAACATTGGCAAGTCGTCGTTTTTCTGTGCTCATGTCCTGACCCGAGGTACTATCAACACGTATGCAAGGTTTTGTGGAGATTGGCCCAGTCCTGCTTTTTTCTATGATTTTCAGATGTAGACACACACACACACACACACACACACACACACACACACACACACACACACACACACACGCATAGTATACCTTATTTAATATAGTAGGATTACTTTTTAGATGTAGTTTATTTTTTATTTTTTTTTGTGTACAAGATCGAGGCTCGTGTAAGAGTTAACATCCATCACTAAAAAAACAAGCGTAACGCCTAGGCCCCCCGTCGGTGAAGTGATGTGAGTTGACAAAGTGGAAGACGCAAGGCGGCCATCTTGGATTTGGACGTGGCGACCCAATTTCAATAGCGTTCTTCCTTATGCGTAGATACACCCACACACCAGATTAGAAGTTGGTAGTTCATTTATATTTCAAGATATTTCACTCACAAGTGTTACGTGCTCCTCCCCGACCCCTGGTCACGGTGTACCTCCGAGCCCCGAGAGGAGTCACGGCAGAAAAATGTGTTATTCTGTATGTCAAAGATCAATGGTGAAGCCACACCAATTGTTACTCACAAACAAATATTGTATTAAGATCACACAAGAATAACAGTACAACAATAATATGAATCAAAAGTACAATCAATATCCTATGATGGTACCATCAGTTTTATCATATATAGCTCACTGTGCTCCAAGGGAGTGAACCAAGGACATCCCCAATGTCTCTAATCCCCGGCTTCAAGCCAACGTCGATCCGCTCGAGCGATCGACAGATCAATGTCCAATTGAGACCAGAATCCCATTGGGTTGGCAGTTACACTCCTGCTGGCAAAGCTGTGCAAAGGCGCCCTCCAGGTGAATGGGAAATCCAAAGGCGCCCTCCAGGCGACGGGGAAATCACACCCTCGGGTATGGACGTTCCACAGCTCACAGTCGGCGACACGCAGACTTTCCACTCAAAAGCCACGTCACACACACACACCCCAGATCGACGTCTGAATGCGGTGAAAATGGTCGAAACGAGATGAAACTGTGAGCGAGTCAAAATGGCCGACGGCCCGGTCTCGTGGTGCAATGGCACGACGATGATTCTCTCCTGAATCGATCGCAGAACCTGACACGCAGGTTAATCTGTCACAGCGATAACCACTCTGCTGCAGGAATCCCTTTCCTGGGAAACCCGAAAGTTCGCTAGTAACTGTTGATCGCCAACGTTCGCCCCAGACCGCAAAGCAACTATGCTTCTTGTCCGACTCCACTCGCTCCGCCTTCTTTTTCTCCTCTTCCTCTTCGTCCCCGTCTGGTTCCTGTTTCATTTAAAACATTAACTTTTAACTTTTGAAAATAGAAATATCTATCCCCTTTGAATGACAACAATAATAATACATGGAATCAGAAATGTTTACAGTGGATGAAAACCACCACAGCGGAAGTGACGAATCCGTAACACTTCCCCCCCTCAAGAAAGAATGTTTGAACATAGTGAAAACTTTCTTTGCAGGCAAAACTCTTTTAACAAACAAAAGTAAAACTCACACCCAAATCATCAATTCCCGTGAGCAACAATACTTAATATTTCCCAAAATAAAGCAACAAAACTTCCAAACAACCTACAGAAATTTCCAAAGTTAGTTCACTCTGGACAAAGCATCAGCAACGACATTGTCCCTGCCCTTTACATGCTCAATTTCCAAGTTGAACTCCTGCAAAGCCAAACTCCATCTCATCAACCTCTGATTTTTCTTTTTCATTTTTTGAATGAAGGTTAAGGGGTTGTGATCAAAAATCCAAAACAAAGCAAATCTATAGCACTTTTTTAAGGAGGCCGAGCTGAGAGCCAGATTTCATGGTAGTTGGGGTGGTGAAGCCTGGAAGTATTCACTACATGGACGCCTTTAGGAACGTGGAGTTCACAGTTAATCCGTGTAGGAATCTTGGCTCGGCTGCTCCGCAGCATTCAGTGCTTCAAACTCTTCCTAACTTTCATAATAATCACGGTTGGAGCACTTGTCGCTGTAGTCACGTGAATAGCGGTCTCCTTCTCGGCCACTACCCTGATAATCATCCCTTCGGGAGCTGCCGTAACTCTGTGAGCCTCCATAGTAATCTCGACTGCGGCCGCCACGAACACTACTACTCCTACCGCCACATAAGCCATAGCCACCACTGAAACTACCTCCACGTTTTCCTCCTCTGGAGCCCCCTCGACGCCCAGGGCCTGCCTTCTCTACTGTTATGGTCCGACCATCCAAAACCTTGCCATTCAAATCCTTTTCTGCATCTTTGGCGTCCTTTGTGTTTTCAAACGTGACAAAGCCAAACCCTCTCGACTTTTGCGTCTCCCTGTCTTTTATCAGCAACACTTCCAAGAGTGGTCCATATTTGCCGAAGATAGAGTCCAGAACATCTTCCCTTGTGTTGAAGTTCAGTCCCCCTACAAAGAGCTTGCCAACATTGCCTCCATTCCTGACTCGTGTGTGTTGACACATAGTTTCAGGGTACTTGACAAGACGTGCCTGTGCAAAGCGTGACGTCAGTACCTTCTCCTTCTCTTCAGAGCTCTTCCGACCCATAGCACGAGTCGCGGCACAGGATGGAAAGATACCCGGAATCTCCTGCTCTAACTGTGCAGTGTTATTTTCCATACTAGGCTTTTCAACAAACATCAGGTTACCA
The DNA here is from genome assembly GCF_964187855.1 of Myxine glutinosa. NCBI lineage: Eukaryota > Metazoa > Chordata > Myxini > Myxiniformes > Myxinidae > Myxine > Myxine glutinosa. Next base: position 88,996,234 of record NC_136262.1, on the reverse strand, counting down.
GAAACGTGACCACCAGCCAAATCATTCCCGATAACAAAAGATACTCCCTCTACAGGTAGAGTGGCTTGTAAACCTACGGTGACCGGTCCTGACACCAAATCAGACTTCAAATGGATGACATGAAGTGGAGCTTTAACATAGCCACCAACCCCCTGTAAAAGAACACTAACACCAGTTGTCGTCTTCTCTGACAATGGCAAAATGCCTTCAAGCATCAAAGATTGATGTGCTCCTGTGTCCCTCAATACCCTAACAGGTCTCTGGTTAGTCAAATCTCCATCCAGTGACACAAACCCCTCTGAAATAAAAGGTTTGTAACCCTCTTGAACAAGGTCGTTCTGTGATGCCGTAACTTTGGCATGGGAACCTTCACAAGCCACTGTCCTCCAAGGACGATTTCTCGCATTTGCCAATGCATTCGGAGTTGTACTAGTCTGACTCCGCTCCTGATTTTTCCTTTTCAGGGCATAACATTGGGACATCAAATGTCCAGGTTTCTTGCAAAAAGCGCAAGCAGGCCCGGAGGAAAAACTCGAGGTCTGCCTCGGGCCCCCCGGAAGATAAGTCTGTCTTGGAACTGTAGTCTTCTGATCACTAAAAGTCGCGGTATCAGCTTTGTCCCCATAGTCATCTCTAGGCCACCTCCACGAATATCTGTTCTCTGCACCTGATTTACCATAACTCCCCTGGCTAACTCTAGGTGGGAAGTTAGGTTTGTGGAACCCCATCCTGTGTGTCAAGGCATAGTCATCTGCCATGAAAATGTTGTGTTTGTGTGCTTCCCCTTCTCTCCCCATCTTGTCTTCCGCTCCCTCTTTTTATATATTTTGTTTGTCTAGTTGATTTGTTTGTGAAATAAATGTTAGCTCTTTCACGAGCCTCGATTCAGTGTACAAAACAAAACAAAAAAAAAAAAAAAAGGTTGCTGCCTCATACAACTCTGGTACCTTCTTTTCCTCCAGATGTACTTTAATGTCCGCGTGGACACACTGTTTGAATTCCTCCACCAAGATCAATTGTCGCAACAGTTTGAAGTCTTTCCCAATCCCCTTCGAATCACACCACCGATCAAACATGGTTTCCTTTCTTCTGGCAAACTCCACATGGGTCTCACTCTCCCTCTTCCTGGCATTCCGGAATTTTTGCCGGTAAGCTTCAGGGACCAATTCATAGGCTTTGAGAATGGTTTTCTTCACTATCTCATAATCTGCACATTGGTAAATCGGTAAAGCCGAATAGACATCTTGAGCTTTACCCACCAGAACACTTTGCACTAACATTGTCCAGGACCCCACAGGCCATTTTAGCATTTGAGCTACTTTCTCAAAGTGTAAAAAAAACTTGGCTACCTCCTTTTCATTGAAGGGTGGAACCAGCCTCACATGCCTACCAACATCCCAGGTGTTCTGACTAGTTGTCGAACTAGCCGGCATGGATACTACTTCTCTCCTTTCTCCCATTAATTCCAGCTCCTTGAGTTTAACTTCCTTCTGATACTCCATGTCACGTTCCTTTAACTCCCTTTCAGCTCTCCTTTCCTCTGTTCTTTCCTTTTCTCTTCTTTCTTCGAGTTCCCTTTCAGTTCTCCTTTCCTCTGCTCTTCTCTCCTCGGCTTCTCGTTCCTGTTCTACTCTTTTTCCGCGAGTTCTCGTTCCTGTTCTACTCTTCTTTCCAAGATTTCTCTTTCAGCTCTCCTTTCCTCTGCTCTTCTCTCCTCGGCTTTCCATTCCAACTCTTTTAACCTTTCCTGGCTCTGCAGTTGCATCTCCATTTTCCGGAGCTCCACATTTTCTTTTTCCTCAGGTAACCAATCCAAGGCTACCTCTGTCCATGTTCCCTGTCCCACCAGAGATTCTACCACCAATGTCTGCATCTCTGCTTTCTTCATATGAGCTCGGACCTCCAAGTTAAAATGTTTGGCCAATATCAAGAGTTCCGATCTTTTTAATGCTAGGAACTGTGCCTCATTAGGGGACGCCGCAAACCTTTCTGCGACAAACACCATGGTGACTATCAGTTAACACCTGTTAACCTTCACACAAATTTTTTTCAAATTTTTTGAAAAATTTGGGAATGTTAGAAAAATTCCAAATTTGGGAATTTTGGGAATGTTTGGGAATTCTATCCCGGACAAGTGTTATCAGGGAATTTAATCCCGGATGAGGATCCCAATTTCGAGCCCCCGAGCCAATTGGACGAGCGCCCAATTTCTGTTATGTGCTCCTCCCTGGTCACGGTGTACCTCCGAGCCCCGAGAGGAATCACGGCAGAAAAATGTGTTTGTCAAAGATCAATGGTGAAGCCACACCAATTGTTACTCACAAACAAATATTGTATTAAGATCACATAAGAATAACAGTACAACAATAATAGTAATCAACAGTACAATCAATATATCCTATGATGGTACCATCAGTTTCGTAATATATAACTCACTGTGCTCCAAGTGAGTGAACCAAGAACATCCCCAATGTCTCTAATCCCCGGCTTCAAGCCAACGTCGATCCGCTTGAGCGATCGACAGATCAATGTCCAATCGAGACCAGAATCCCGTTGGGTTGGCAGTTACAGTCCTGCTGGCAAAGCTGGGCAAAGGCGCCCTCCAGGCGACTAGGAAATCCAAAGGCGCCCTCCAGGCGACGGGGAAATCACACCCTCGAGTATGGACGTTCCACAGCTCACAGTCGGCGACACGCAGACTTTCCACTCAAAAGCCACGTCACACACACACACCCCAGATCGACGTCTGAATGCGGTGAAAATGGTCGAAACGAGACGAAACCGTGAGCGAAGCGCAAGTCCTGCGCGAGTCAAAATGGCCGACGGCCCGGTCTCGTGGCACAACGGCACGATGATGATTCTCTCCTGAATCGGTCGCAAAACCTGACACGCAGGTTCATCTGTCACAGCGATAACCACTCTGTCGCAGGAATCCCTTTCCTGGGAAACCCGAAAGTTCGCTAGTGACTGTTGTTCGCCAACGTTCGCTCCAGACCACAAAGCAACTATGCTTCTTGTCCGACTCCACTCGCTCCGCCTTCTTTTTCTCCTCTTCCTCTTCGTCCCCATCCGGTTCCTGTTTCATTTAAAACATTAACTTTTAACTTTTGAAAATATAAATATCTATCCCCTTTAGATGACAACAATAATAATACATGGAATCAGAAATGTTTACAGTGGATGAAAACAACCACAACGGAAGTGACGAATCCGTAACACAAGGTTCAGACATACATGGAGGTGGCCATCCTGGATTTTGACGTGGCGACCCAATTTGCAATAGCATTCTTCCTTATGCCTAGATACACCCACACACCAGATAAGAAGTTGGTACTTTGCTTATTTTTCAAGATATACCGCTCACAAGGTTCAGACATACATGGCGGCGGCCATCTTGGATCTTGACGTGGCGACCCAATTTTCAAATGCGTTCTTCCTTATGCGTAGATACACCCACACACCAGATTAGAAGTTAGTAGTTCGTTTATTTTTCAAGATATTTCGCTCACAAGGTTCAGACATATATATGGTGGCGGCCATCTTGGCGTTTGACGTGGCGACCCAATTTTCAATAGGGTTCTTCCATATGCCTCGTTGCACCCACACACCAAATTAGAATTCGGTCCTTCGCTTACGCACACACGCACGCACGGACGGACGTACGCACGGACGGACGCACACACGGACAGAGGGGAAAACCATAGTCGCCCTTTCGCTCTGCGGTGCGACGGGGGACAACAAACGGACACACAAAACATACAATAAAGGGAGCGGGAGACAAGATGGGGAGAGAGAGGGAAGCACACAAGTACAACAGCAGAGAACAGGCACATTGGGAGATCTGTGGGAGGGAGAGGGCTTGGGGTGGGGACGCATGGAAAGGCGGGGGTGGGGGTGGGAAAGTAAAAAACACATGGACACTGCTGGAACTTCCAGGAATGAAAAAAGTCGGTATTTCAAAAAAAAAGTCGATTTGGGGTGAATTAACGGGGGTAGGAGAGAACTGTGACTCCTCCAGAGTGAATGTTCTTCTGTGTATACCAAACTTCAGTTCTGCACTATTTCTGCTTCTTGCGTAAACCTAATTCCACACAAAATGAATGCCGGAAATTGCAGGTTAACAAACTTAATATACATTATGTACAGTATATATATATAACGGTTTTCGCCCCCGTTGCTCAAAGATGGTAGAAATATATCAATGCGGATAGAAAATGTGTGAATTAAAAGATTTCTGAGAGATGTTCCCACAGAGGTTGAAGTCCCTACAAAGGTTGAAGATCCACCATTTACAAAGGAGAAGAGAAATTTGTTATTGTTTGAATAGGGAGGGGGGATTGACAGAGACACACAGACATGCATGCAGACACAGATACCGACAGGATTTTCCCATTCTAAATATAATCTTTAACAGTGTGTCCTCACCTCGAAAGACCAATATGTTTGGAAAACCGTTAACTTTTGAAAATGCTTTAACACAAGTGAGTCGATCATCCCCTTGGAACTGATGAACCTCGGTTCAATCAATCTCTGATGGTGTTACATTTGTGTAATTTATTGACAATAACAATCCTGCGGAATATTTTCAAAGGTGTAGAACATTATGTGCTGGTACCTGGACATGCAATAACTATCGGTGCGAATGCTTACGATAAGTGCATATGACACAAGCATTATGAGCCAAGTGCCCATTGCTTTTTGTCTTAATTACCTTCGCAAAAGCGGAAGGTTATGTTTTGATCGCTGTGTATTTATTTGTATGTCTGTGTGTGTGTGTGTGTGTATGTTATTCGCATAACTCAAAAAGTATTCAACCGAATTGCATGAAATTTGGTGGGATGATTGGTTATTATACGGGACACATTTGATTAGATTTTGGGAGCAATCGGGTCAAAGGTCAAGGTCAAGGTCACGAAAAGGTCAAAATCGTATTTTTACCAAGTACAGAACAGTAGCTGCGGCGAAGGTATGCGCTCTACCGAGTGCCCGTTCTAGTTAGTGTTTGGAAAGGTTTGGAAAGGGTTTGGAATTTATAGGACTGGTTTGCTTTTTTTAACTTTCCCGATTTAATTGAGAGGAATGTTCTGGAGTAAAATGGTTTGAGGCTAATTAACATGAAGAATGTGAAAAGGTGTTACGCCCTCCTAAAATGGTTTTGAATTTGAACAGATCAGAATTAAAACCACATTTCCAAGATGGCCTCCAAAACCAGTCGCCGACTGGGCATCCTCCATCGTGTGAAGTCCTTCCTTGGCACTTCTGAACTCCTCACCATTGTACATGCTCATTGCACATGTACAAGGCTTTCATCCGCAGCTCAATGGAATACTGCTCTCCCCTCTGGGCTGGTGCTCCTGCCTCACACCTAGCTCGGCTTCACGCTGTTGAAACCAAAGCTTTCAGAATCATTGGACTCTCCCACGATGAAGCTAACTCCGAGGGCCTTTCACTCACTCACCGCAGGCAGGTTGGTGGTTTTTCTGTCTTCTACTGACTCCTCTCCGGCCTAGCTCCCCCAGTTCTCTCTGGGCTCTGTCCCCCAAATATTCCTACAGGGTGCACAAGATCTGCCAGCAACCCTCTTCTGGTGAAACTACGAAAATCAAGACTCTCTGCTCACCTTCACTCTTTCCTTCCTCTTTTTTTCCCGCCTCTGGTACAAACTCCCTCACTCTCTTCAATCCCACTCCTCCTTCCAGGTCTTCAAAACAACTGTTCAATCAACATCTCTTATCTTCCCCCATCCAAAACTTTGATCTTTCCTACCCCGTTAATCCACCCCAAATCCACCTCTTTCAAATTCCATTTTCTTTCCGGAAATCCCTTGTAGTGTCCATCTTGTTTATCCCGTGTACCCTGCCCCAACCCTCTCTCTCTTCCACAGATCTCCTGATGTCCCTGTCCTCCATTGTTGTGCTTTCCTCTCTCTCACCCTCTTGTCTTTCGCTCCCTTTATTATATGTTATACAGTATGTGTTAGCTCTTACACGAGCCTCGACTTAGCATACAAAAAAACTCTAGGCAATATAAGTTGGAGTATAAGGGCAAGTTCCAATATGTCATCCATAATCTTGCTGGAATGGTCAAAGAAGAGGTGCTATGCAAGGATACCAGTGGCAAGGGGAGGAAGGGGGACTACGGAGAGCTGGTGGTAGTATTGAGGTTTCTCTTCAGCCCAGTGAAGTCCGTACCCTCCCTTCGTGTTGTGTTCCACAATCATGTTCAGCTGGGAGCTGAGTCCGTTTCTAAATTCAGTCGTGGACTGACGAGGCTGTATTATTGTTTGGAAAGTGCAGCAAAGTCGTTGTCAGAGAATGTCACATTGAGTTGCTTAAAAGACTGCGTAATGCTTTGGGATGGGAGTGAGGGTGCATACTCAAGGGATGGTTTGGGATAGGAATGAAGTGATCTCTGTTGCATTGGTTCCAGAGTGAGCTCTGTTGATGGTGGTGGTGATTCGATTACCTTTTGATGTTTGTGCGGAAAGCAGTCTTGCCACTCGATCATCTTCCGTCCAATTTGAGAAGTGATTGGAATGAGGACTATACCAGAACTCAAGCCGAATTGGTGAGGAGATGCAGGTGACAAGCAGCAGCCAGGTCAGAAGAGAGAAGGCATGATGTGCGTATTCATGCTGAGCCACTTTCTGTAGGGCAACGGATTCTGCTCAAGCGATAGGTTCCCACAAGACACAAACTGGAGGATACATTCCATCATACTCCATACATCATCAATAGTAAGAATGAGGAAGACGATATTTTCAAAATATGTCCCACCTCTGACGGTATGACATATAGTGGGTTAACCGGAGATTGCTTATTGCTGCCCACGAACTGATTCGGGTGATGTGAGACCATATCTGGAAGAGGTTTTTTCCTGATGTAGAGTTGGAGAGACCGACATCTGACATCAGGAAAGAGGAACGGTAGAGTTGAAGCAGAGACTTCTGTCACATCGGATACATCACCACGATGGTCTATCAGAAGTAATAAAGATGACCATATGAACCTGAAATGCCTCCTCCGTCCATGATGACAGAGTTTCCCAGTTGAAAGTGTATTGTCAAAATAAATAGCCGCAGTGTTTTCTTCGGAGGAATCCCATTGATTACCAGGGTAACCTAATTAAACAGTTGTAGGCTGACCTTAGAAGAATTGATGTTTGCCTCTTTAGAATCAATTAGGCTCTTTTTTCACCCTAGTGGGTAAATGTTGGCAGTGAAGGAACTGCATTAATTTTGTTTAACTATGTTGGATAGGTCACCAACAATCCAAGAAAGAAAGACGTCAGAAAATGAAATTTATAGGAGTGCGTCCCCTTTTTTACTTTTCCAGTTTAATTGAGAGGAGTTTTCTGTAGCAGGATGGTAAGAGATAAGATGATGTTACTTCTCCCAAGGGGGGAGGAAGGGTGACTGAGGAGAGACGAGGTGGTGGTGGGAAAAAATCCCTGTAGGGCCTGTGGGTAAGGAAGTGGCCAGACACGAGGAGGAGGTGTGCTTGTTAGAGGGTGTGTAAAGGGCATTGTGGTGGACTGACCCACCATTCTCAGTATTCTCAGTACCCTCAAAGAACTGGACAAAGTTGGACTGGGAAGAAATCACGGCAGGTGGTGTCCGTGAATAAGCAATAGCTCGACGCTGCGACATCGGCTTGGCCAGGCGGGTGCTTTGGACCTACTCCCGGCCTACAATGACCATTGTAGTAACTTGGACATTGCTGCAGGTTAAATGGTGCATCCTCCCGGCATGTATCTGGCAGGATTTGAGGCAGTGCTTGGTGGACGATGCGGATGAATATCAAGATTAAGTGCAGTATGGGTGATGAGAGTTCTTCATTTGTTTCTCAGTTTCGATGTCGAGAATGGTGGCTCTCCGAGCAGGAGTCTGCTCAGTGGCCACGTGAGTCCTGGTTCTGCACTGGTCTTGAATGCACCCTTCGCTCATGGAGCGCGGCGCGAATCTTTCTTGTATCGATCCGATAGCGAGTACGAGCTGTCACCGAAGTCTCTTCCTCGGAACTCTTCAGCCAGCACCAGCGAATTGTGAGTTATTGTGATTGTGTGATTTGTTGTGATTGTGTGATTTGTTGTGATTGTCCCCAGTTTATTGGAAGTTTTTAATGTTTGTATTTGGTGTTGGTGATGATTCTAAGGTTGGGTGAGGTCTAGGGTTAAGGGAGATCTTTGAGCTGTTTATAGAGCTCAAAGTGAAGGAGACAAGCAATGAAAAACAAAATTCTGATATTCATTATATTTAACAAACTACCTCTTAGTTAAAAATCATGCCACAAAAAAACCGAAGAATCAAAAGCTATTATTTTATTTATTTATTTTAATAACCTTTGCAAACTGCTGTACTCCCACAGATATGGAGATGATCTCATTGTTACTCCCTTTGCACAGGTGAGTAAATGAGGGAGGGAAATCCATTCATCGGTAGATGACAGAAGACCAATGGATATCAGATCCAACAGTTTACTGTGCTTGGATTTTTCTTCAAACTACGAGTATCTTGGTCCGTGTTGTTATGTTTCAATGATGTCTAATTCATACCTGATATTTCACTATGTAGTTATTCTCAGAGTTTTATCCTGTGCTTTGGGTCTCTACCTAGGTATTAGCAAGCCTACGGAGTGTCCGGCAGAATGTCATAACTCTCAGCTGCCAATCAACACCGGCAAACAGGTAACACTTGTGAAGCCGAAGAACACAACACCTTAGATTGTTGGGTCAGATTTCAGTAGAAATCCTTTAATTCACCACTTGATGAATATGTTCATTTGTTGGGCTTTGTTAATTTTAATGTTTTAGCCATGATGGCCAAATAACCCAAATACTCTTTAGCCGCACCAAAACTGTTTTAGCCACAGATTTCACAATTCTTGAGGACGATATTATTGTAGAGGTGTAAATATCCCCAATAATTATTTTTCATACTTGGGCTAAGGCTCGTAATATAGCTGACACACACACACACACACACACACACACACACACACACACACACACACACACACACACACACACACTCACACACACACACACACACACACACACACACACACATACACACACACACACACAAACTGACGGGACAAACACTTAACACAGCCACTGAGCTTGGGGGAAGTGCCGGACTAACGTCACTTCCTGGGATACTACGGGTACCAGTGACGTCATAACAATGGCGCCGCTTTTCTCACCGTACTCAGTGGGGCATTTCCTCAAGAGGAATTTCCTCCTCCCCATGACTGCCATCCAATGGGGATTGTCCGTGCTCTATCCTTTTCAAGCAAGGAAGCAGCACGTACCATTTTATGTCATTGGTATGACTTGAACCGGTCCAAACCGGATGGGTGTTTTTTTAGGAGACAACATCTCCTTGCTGGATGGCCATTGGCTCCCCATGGGAGCTCATCCGCCCTTTGCCAGGTGTTGTCTTTGGTCCTGCCCGGGGTCACAGTCACCCTCCCCATTAGCAAAGCCAGTGATGGGTGTCGGTTTAGTCGCCGTCAACCCGACTATGCAACAGGTAGCACTAGGTTACATGTTAACAGTGGCAGTCACAAAAGACTGACCTGACTGAAGCAAAATCGAAAAACAAAGAATATAACAATTTCTATAAACATGGATTATTGACTCAAAGACAAAAACAAACATTTTAACATGTTAACATGCACAAATATACACACACTAACACGTTGGGTCTCCCAAGCAAGAATGGATTATTTTGACTTAAGTTTTAGTCTTTAATTTGAACCTACTCAAGATCATCGAACGGTGGTGTGTCACTACCTCGGCCTGGAGAGGGGCGGAGCTTGGACTGCGAAGGTGTGATTGGCTGGAAGATGACATGAGGTCCCTGAAGGCACCGTTATTACTCGTTTTTACATCAATTTGATTAAGAATTGAACGCCTTTATTGTGACGTGGACCTTCCACCTGTGAGAACTTTGCGGTGTAGCAGCAAATTTCGGGGAAATTGGCCCAGGGGTTTGCAAGCGGATAAGGAACAGAAAGAAACAAAAAACTAGAGGTTCCTGGGAACCTGAACTCAACTGGTCTATATCAATATGGTTAGAATATGTATAATAGAACCACAAACTATTTCGTTTATATGTGCTAAAGAGGTACAGTAACGCTGAAGGTATCTCATGTTTAAACAGGAAACTAGAAAAAATTGAGTTTTAAGTGAGGCATGAAAAGTAAAACTACAATTACTTTTCTCAGATTTCAGACTTGAATTTATTTAGAAAGACTTGGTCAAACATTATACATGCATGGTATTGAATAGATATGTTGAATATTTCAATAGATGTGTTCAACAGGGTTTAAGTATTCATTCATCAAATCCCCACCTACATCTACACCTACACACACACACACACACACACACACACACACACACACACACACACACACACACACACACACACACACACACACACACACACACACAGTCATTATTCATTATTAACTCAACTGGACTATGTCCAGCTGAGTTTTTGTCGACACCCAGTGTCCGTCATCTGTCGTCCGTCTGTCGTCTGTCTGTTTGTCTGTCTGTCTGTCGTCTGTAAACAATTCGACGTATACGCTCTAAAAGTCACAAATATTGATCAAATGTGATGAAACTTGTTATGCAGCATCTTTTAGACATAAACTAGTTTGGGATTGCATTTGGGCGTTGCACGCCCAAAAATGGGCGCGGCAGGGCGGCCATATTGAAAAATCAATTTTTGTCAATCTGGTACTTCCTAATGTAGCTAGAAGGCTGAAACTTGGTGTGTAGACAGTATGTAACAAACCTCAACACATATAATAAATTCAAGTCTGAAATCTGAGAAAAGTAATTGTAGTTTTACTTTTCATGCCTCACTTAAAACTCAATTTTTTCTAGTTTCCTGTTTAAATGATTTAATTTAAACATTTAACATTGTGTTGTTAACATTTAACATGTTTAATAACATTAAATAACATTTAACAAACATTTAATTTAATAATTTAAATAATTTAATTTAAATTTAATTTAATTTTAATTTAATTTAAATTTAAACATGAGATACCTTCAACGTTACTGTAGCTCTTTAGCACATATAAACTATATAGTTTGTGGTTCTATTATGCATATTCTAACCATATTGATATCGACCAGTTGAGTTCAGGTTCCCAGGAACCTCTAGTTCATTGAATTGGACTCAAGTGACATTACAACTTAGTCATTTTCTCTTAGTCTTAGACAAATTGATTTTTCAATATGGCCGCCCTGCCGCGCCTATTTTTGGGCGTGCAATGCCCAAATGCAATCCCAAACTAGTTTATGTCTTAAAGATGCTGCATAACAAGTTTCATCAAATTTAATCAATATGTGTGACTTTTAGAGTGTAGACGTCGAATTGTTTACAGACGGACGACAGACGACGGACACTGGGTGTCGACAAAAACTCAGCTGGACATAGTCCAGTTGAGTTAAAAACGTGTGTGTGTGTGTATGTGTGTGTGTGTGTGTGTGTGTGTGTGTGTGTGTGTGTGTGTGTACATGCATAATATAGATACACACACGTTAGGCCACCTGATCAAAATTGAGTTATTTTCGATGAGTAAAGCATTAAGAATATTGTTGTTTACAGCTGTTGTAAAAAAAAAAAAAAAAACTTGGGAGTGCAACACAGCAACAATGGACCAAATTACCTCCTCATTCCCTTGTTTTAGGTCGTACAGGAGCATGCGGCCACTTATTACACTTGGTGTCGTTCCATGGACATTTAGGACCCTTTGAATATTAATTTCCATTCAGCAAGCGGAATATAAATATTTAAATACGATTGGTTTGATTCGCCACAGAGAATCGATCTTCGAACATGGAGACGCAAGACAAGCTCCACCCTTCCCCCCGCTGAGAGGGCCCTCGACGTGTCAGACTAAACCGTTAGTTTCTCAGAGGGTTTAAGAGTAACACCATCGGCACATGTTCGATGATGTATCGCTTAGTGCTACCAAGAGAGAATAAGTGAAGCTATGCTGGAAGCCAGGTGTAGCCAGCCATGAAATGATACTTATCAGTCACCTTTCGATTGGGGATGGTTTCTCCACCATGGTAGAATGGGCCAAAAGTTGTTTTGCCACTATGATTTTTTTTAGTTTTTGCAAGTATGTCAAAAATAGTGAAGGCCCAGGCTTGATGTTAGAAATGTTAGAGACGTTAACTTAATCAGAATTTTAATTAAAACCTTTTTTTTCTGTACCAGACGGTGCTGTGGCAATACCAGTACAACCCATCGTCCCTGTACTGCAGGTGAGATTATCATGGTGGCATTTATTAACTACTAGCAAAGGTATCCGGCATTGCCAGGCAACGCCGGATCCTTCCTTCTCCCAACCCTCCCCCTCCCTCATCCTACCCCATCCCCAACCCCTCCCTCTGGACTGCCACCCCATCCCTTCCCCTTCCTCCTTCCACCCCCTTCCTCCGGACCCTCACCCTACCCCTTCCCCTCTCTCCTTGAATTGAATCGATTCTTCATTGTCACACACCCAACCCATCCCCCAAGTTTTGTCTGAATCTGTCCACAACGTTTTGAGATATCCTGACTCAAACTTGACGTGAAGTGCAGAAATTTTGTAAAACCATCTTCTGATATTGTAGACCAGATAAATCGATCCTTGTGCCTGGCTGGATGCTCATCTGGTGTGACTTTACAGGCGACAGACAGATGTTTCAGTCTTGCCACAAAATCCGCTATACGTTCTCCCAAGTTCTTCATCAAATTATCAAATTCATACCTCGTAAGCTACGGCAATTTTAGTCGAGCTTACTATATGTTCCTCATCTTCTGTACAATAGATTGGAATGTCAAGACATCGTCTTTCAGTTCGTTGGGAGCGAGCAGGCCACATAAAGGCTGATCGATTTCCTCCTATAGCGAAGAAAGAAGAATGGCCTTCTTTGTGATTGTGTTGTCCATAGCATTTGCAATGAGATATAACTCTAATTGTTTAGCGGAATGTTCAAAATCGGCGCCACTGAACGTGGGAACTTTACCATGAATGCCGACTATTGCCGACCATCCTCATCCCCAACTGTAGCCTGTTTCACAGACAATACGAGCAACAAGAGACAAAGCTGGAAACAAGCGTGCACTTCTTTATCCCACAGTAGTTCCAACCACACGCCGCTCGGCAGATGGCGTTCAAGCATATGTCAAGCACTTGGTCCTGCTTTAACTACATACAGCACACGCATGGCACACATAACAACAGGACAACTCCACTCTAACAGGTCCCTGGTTATTGAAAATGTTCCCACCTACATTAACACACGGACCATGCTAACGTAACATACCAGCTGATTTGTACACCCTCCAACGTAACAATATCCTGCATGTTGGAATGACACATTTTCTCATACTCTAGAGTCTAGATATTGTAGTAGCATCGATTTTTAAACAAAGCCTGGTGTTGGCTTAGTGGTTAGGGTGCTGGTTTGGGATCCCAGGATCCTGGTTTCTGAATCCCAGTCGATCACTGAATTGAATTAATGCCAGGGGTGTTGACTCAGCCTGTCATCCTTCCGAGATTGGCAAATTGAGTACCAGTTCACTGGTAATTCCCTGGTTGCTGCAAGAGGTGACCAACAGGGTTGATGGCAGGAAGGGCATCCGGCCATAAAACATTGCTTCAAAAAGGGGACCAGGGTGCCTGAAAAAGGCCAGCCCCCACTCTGCGGGGAAAAATGGCCTCTAAAGGTGGTTCATCAATTTCTAAATAGGACATTGTTTGAATTATATTCATGTTTGCATATTGCATCCGACACTTTGTAAAGTGGGAATTGCATATGTATATTGGACTTTGGAATTGAAGTATCAAACTGCTTTTAATTATCTTTTACAGCCTTAATATTATTGGTATAACTCAGCAAGCACGAGTTCTGTTTTTATACCGCTAGATGAAAATTATCAGAAAATATGCTGGGACACGCTGGAGGAGCTGGATTGGTGCCTGGAGCAGCTGGAGACCATTCAGACTCATCGTTCTGTCAGCGAGATGGCATCAAGCAAGGTACACCTAATGCCGAACCGCTCACCTCCACGTAAACGGTGTATTTTATACACAAGTCGTTGCTAATTGAAAAATCATTGTAAAATATATACTTCGCGTTCTTTTCATTTTTGGAATCCCAGCATCATGCACCACTTGTTTGATAAGAATACTAAACAAGCCAAGCTCCCAATTAGGTTTTGTTTACTTTTTCTCCCCACACTCATATCTGGCTTTCATATGATGAACAGTTCATACCCGAAACGTCAGCTTCTCCTCGTGCTGATTCCATTCATTGTTCTACCAGTCTGCTGGTACGGATGGACACTAGTCTTTCATCAGCAAACGTATAGACTTCATTCTTCTTCACTTTTTGTATACAATGTCGAGGCTCGTGGAGGAGCTAGAACAAAGAATGAATCAGGAGGTAACAGAACAAAAGGAACAATAGAATGATAAGGGAGGAAATGCTAAGGGACAAAATAGAGGGAGACTTTGCGAAATAAAATGTGTGGAAGAATTAAGACTGCTACGTGAGGACACATGGAGTGTTCAAGATGGATACAGCCACAAACTCTCAAGAAGAAAAAAAAAATGGAAACTTGGAAAGAGGTGGGCATGAGGAGGGTTACATGGTGTAGAAAAGATTATAGTTTTGGATTGTGGGGGGTAATCTGAGATGGTGGTGAAAAGCTGCCTTGAAGACCTGGTGTGAAGAATGAGATTGACGAGAATGTGGAAGTTGGTTCCACAAGTGCTAAAAGAGGAATGAAAGAGTGGAGGTGAGCAGTGATTCTGAATTTTGAGAGTTCCTCTAAAAGGGGGTTTCTGGCAGACCGTGTGTGACCCTGCAGAATGCAGAAACCTGGGAGGGGTTGGGGCGGGTGCTATAGAGCACAGAAAGAGCAGGGGGTGCAATACAAGAAAGGAGGTGGGAGAAGTCAGAGAGACCACCAACCTGTCTGCGATGTGAAAGTGATGGGCCCTTAGACTCAGCTTCATTACGGGAGCTTCCCAGTGGTCTTGAAGGCTTTGGCTTCCACGATGTTATGCTGAGCAAGGTGTGAGGCAGGAGAGCCGGCCCAGAGGGGAAAGTAAGATGCCATCAAGCTGCGAATGAAGGCCTTCAGGGGCGGATCCAGGGGGGGGGTGCGCACCCCCCCCCCTTCGATCCAGGATGAGGGTGCAGGCGGTGCGAATCTGCTGAACTGTTGGACCAGGGAAGACCACAAGGAACTGCAGAAACTTCCAAGAACGCACGAAATGCTGTTTCTGATGATCAATTTTTAAAAATTTCCTGGAGGAGGACCCCCCAGACGCCCCTTTTATCCCCCCCCCCCCCCCAGCGCTATGGTTTCATGCCCCCCCCCCCCCCCCCATCAAAAAAATCCTGGATCCGCCCCTGGCCTTGTAGGTGGATGAGAGTTCATGTGTGCTAAGGAGGGACTTTGCACAATGGAGGATGCCTAATCGGCGACTGGCTTTGGAGGCCAACTTAGGAGTGTGGTTTGCCTAAGAAAGATCATTGCTGATAGTGTGGCCCCACCGTTTGAGTGATTGAATTTTCTCAAGAGGATTGTTAAAGTAGATGGGAGGGTTTCTCAAAGCAGAGGGAAAGTGTGAGATTTGTCAAGATTGAAAGACAACTTCCAAATGTTTGACCACGTCATGATCCTATCAACGTCTGCAGAGAGGACAGAAGCTTGATTTTGCCTGATTTATTGAAAGATGCTGCCTGATTATCTGAAGGAGGCCTGATGCTACGCCAGAGGATGAAGTCATCAGAAAAGAGATAAAGAGGATTTTCCAGAATCAAAAGAGATTGTTGGTGAAGATTATTAATATGACTGGGCCCAAAACACTGCCTTCCGTTGAGAGCCATGTGTTGACTCCAAGTGTCGTGGAAGCCATCAAGCTGCGAATGAAGGCCTTCAGGGGCGGATCCAGGGGGGGGGGGGTGCTTTCCCTCGCGGTCCCCATGTACTGTCTTTCCCTCGCGGTCCCCATGTACTGTCTTTCCCTCGCGGTCCCCATGTACTGTCTTTGTCTTTCCCTCGCGGTCCCCATGTACTGTCTTTCCCTCGCGGTCCCCATGTACTGTCTTTGTCTTTCCCTCGCGGTCCCCATGTGCTGTTTTTGTCTTTCCTTCGCGGTCCCCATGTACTGTCTTTCCCTCGCGGTCCCCATGTACTGTCTTTGTCTTTCCCTCGCGGTCCCCATGTGCTGTTTTTGTCTTTCCCTCGCGGTCCCCATGTACTGTCTTTCCCTCGCGGTCCCCATGTACTGTCTTTGTCTTTCCCTCGCGGTCCCCATGTGCTGTTTTTGTCTTTCCCTCGCGGTCCCCATGTACTGTCTTTCCCTCGCGGTCCCCATGTACTGTCTTTCCCTCGCGGTCCCCATGTACTGTCTTTGTCTTTCCCTCGCGGTCCCCATGTACTGTCTTTGTCTTTCCCTCGCGGTCCCTATGTGCTGTCTTTGTCTTTCCCTCGCGGTCCCCATGTACTGTCTTTGTCTTTCCCTCGCGGTCCCCATGTGCTGTTTTTGTCTTTCCCTCGCGGTCCCCATGTACTGTCTTTCCCTCGCGGTCCCCATGTACTGTCTTTGTCTTTCCCTCGCGGTCCCCATGTACTGTCTTTGTCTTTCCCTCGCGGTCCCTATGTGCTGTCTTTGTCTTTCCCTCGCGGTCCCCATGTGCTGTTTTTGTCTTTCCCTCGCGGTCCCCATGTACTGTCTTTCTCTCGCGGTCCCCATGTACTGTCTTTGTCTTTCCCTCGCGGTCCCCATGTGCTGTTTTTGTCTTTCCCTCGCGGTCCCCATGTACTGTCTTTCCCTCGCGGTCCCCATGTACTGTCTTTGTCTTTCCCTCGCGGTCCCCATGTACTGTCTTTGTCTTTCCCTCGCGGTCCCTATGTGCTGTCTTTGTCTTTCCCTCGCGGTCCCCATGTGCTGTCTTTGTCTTTCCCTCGTGGTCCCCATGTACTGTCTTTGTCTTTCCCTCGCGGTCCCCATGTGCTGTTTTTGTCTTTCCCTCGCGGTCCCCATGTACTGTCTTTCCCTCGCGGTCCCCATGTACTGTCTTTCCCTCGCGGTCCCCATGTACTGTCTTTGTCTTTCCCTCGCGGTCCCCATGTGCTGTTTTTGTCTTTCCCTCGCGGTCCCCATGTACTGTCTTTCCCTCGCGGTCCCCATGTGCTGTCTTTGTCTTTCCCTCGCGGTCCCCATGTACTGTCTTTGTCTTTCCCTCGCGGTCCCTATGTGCTGTCTTTGTCTTTCCCTCGCGGTCCCCATGTGCTGTTTTTGTCTTTCCCTCGCGGTCCCCCTGTACTGTTTTTGTCTTTCCCTCGCGGTCCCTATGTGCTGTCTTTGTCTTTCCCTCGCGGTCCCCATGTGCTGTTTTTGTCTTTCCCTCGCGGTCCCCATGTACTGTCTTTCCCTCGCGGTCCCCATGTACTGTCTTTGTCTTTCCCTCGCGGTTGTCAGCTCTTTCACGAGCCTCGATTCAGTATAGAAAAAAAAAAAAAGAAAAAAAAAAAAAGAAGCCAGTAAGCCATGTGTGGAGTTGGCCTTGGATGCCATAGGCAGTGTTTGGAGAGCAAGGCAGGGTTCCAGACTGTAATTAATGCTGGAGATGAGAGGATTCTACAGAGAATGATCTTATGTTTGACATTGAGGGCCTCCATCTATTGTTAGGAGAGCAGAAGCATCATGTCCAAGGTAGAGTGACCTAGTCTGAATCTGAATTGATGATCTGAGATCAGGCCATTGGAGAAAAGGAAGGTTGCAATGTCAACTGCGATGTTGTTGCCATGGCCTTGCTGATGATTGGAAGTAAGCTGATATGTTTGAAATTAACGAGATCGGTTTTTGCACCTTGTTTATGTAATGCAGTGATGTTGGTTCAATTCCAAGTGGATTGAAGATGATCGAGGTCAAAAGATAGGGTGAATGGAGAAGAAAGAGGAAGGGCAAGAGTCGCAAAGCAGGCTTTAGTACATTTGAGATGATGAGGTCCGGTCCAGTAACAGAAGCTTGAGGGTTGCAAGAAATGACTCCATCTTTTCATGTGGAAAAGACAGAGTCAATGAGCAGTTGGGTGTGATTGGGTAGGGTGGGTACAAACAGTGAGGGGTTGGTGACACAGGATTTGGATGCAAACACAGAATTGAGGTATTCAGCCTTCTCATGGGCATAGTCTGCTGTGGTGCCATTTGAAGTGTGGGAAGGAATGGAGGAGCATACACCAGAGACAGACTTAACGAGGCGCCATCACGTCTTAGAGGAGGACATAAGTTTGAAAGTTCAATCTTAAGGTTGGACAGATGTTGTTTTGTTTCTCTCCTGAGAGTGGACATGCACTTTATGTGGGATTTGTGGATGAATCTGAGGTTGTAGTCAGTCGGATTTGCCTTCAGGGAAGATAAGGCAATTTGTTTCAAGGCAAATGCCTCACCACAGGATGCAGTGTATCATGCGTGGATAGAAGGGTTGGATAATTGAAGACGAGATGGTATGAATCTGTGCATAAGAGTGGGAGAGAGCAGGATTTCATGGAAGAATTCCCAGGCTAGGTTAATATCAAGGGCAGTATATATACCAGACCATTCCTGAGGTGAGATGGCTGCTTGCAGTCCCTGCCAATCTATCTGAATGAATTAGCAGACTCACCAGTGCTGAGGCGTTTCTCTGAGAATAGGCAGAGAAAAATGTTAACTCCCACCAGCACATGATCAGATGAACCAATTGGAGCATAGGAAGAGCAGGAGACATTAGTGGGGTAGTTTGTTATCACCAAGTCCATAAGGGAGAATTTGCCATGGGAAGAAATCTGGGTTGGAAAGTTCACAGATTGAGTCCGTCCTATGGAGTTACAGAAGTCCTTTGCAGAAGTACCATGGCTGCTGAGAGAGGAACCAACACCCAGCGAAGTTGCATGGTGACTATTGAAATCACCAGATATGAGAGAGAGAGAGAGAGAGAGAGAGAGAGAGAGAGAGAGAGAGAGAGAGAGAGAGAGAGAGAGAGAGAGAGAGAGAGAGAGAGAGATAGAGATAGAGATAGAGATAGAGATAGAGATAGAGATAGAGGTATGTAGGTATGTAGATGGAGTCATCACTGTTTGGAGGACAGTATAGCACAGACAAACAAGATGTGGGAGCGAGGGGAAGTCGCAGCCAAATGTACTCCTCGGGGTTGTGAGTTCTAAGAGCAGTACATGAGCAGCGGGAGAATTAATTCCGTCAAACTGCAGAAGAAAAGAGCCAGGGCGAGAAACTAAGGAGTCAGGAATGTCTTGGTGGAGGAAGAATACTGTTAAACAGAAGATTTTTGGTTTATCAGCACCAGCCCGGATAGGGAGATCTGTCAGGTTGGAATGGAGGCCTCGGATGTCTTAGGTCCACACAGGTAGGGACAGTGGACGAGGTGCTGTTGGCAGAGTGTAGGAATGTGGAAAGGAGGTAGGGGGGTTGCTGTAGGGGAGGGGGGAGATGAGAGGGTCCCGATAGGGGGAGGGGGAGCTGGAAGAGACAGCACGGAGGGTGGGGGAGCTGGAAGAGCATGGGACCAGGGGTGGGGGGAGGGAGCTGGGAGAGATATGGGAGGAAGCTGAGGGGTATGGAAGGGGGGGGGATCCCAGAGGGGGTGGGGCGAGCTGAAGCTTTGATGGGAAGGGGTGAGGGGGATGCAGAAGGAGAGGCATGAAGTGGAGGGATGAGGATACTGACATGGAACAGTTTGATACCGTTAATGGATGTGAAGGGTAATTGATTGTCGTGTGCAGACAACCTCTGGAAACTGGACTTCTCAAGATTCCCAATCTGGATATATGGAAACAGACATCATGGGAGGGGTTACATGAATGGTTGTTGAAGGCATAGAGGAAAGTGGTGTTGTAGGTATGGGAGGAGGGTTAATGGACCAAGAGTTTAGGAGTAAGACGGGTTTGGGGAATAAGCCTTTGAAGAAGAAGAAAAAGAGGATGAATAGATCGTGACGAATTAGAACATGTGGAGTGTTCTTGATAGACAAATAAGGACAGTGAAGCCTTTTAAAAAGTTATTAAAAGCTTTTAAAGGAAGAAACGTTTAATTGTGAAAACATGGAAGTACAGGCAAAATGAGTTCCTAATTTTTGTTTGGAGTGAAAAAAGTGTTTTTTTTTGGAAGCAAGGAGAGGGAATTGGATAACGTTGAGGAAGCTGAAATGCCAATACTTGGCACCCGTTACAGCAGTAGCTTGCATCCCCAATAATGGCCCTTTTTACCTCGTGCTGTGCATATGTCTGGAAATTAGCACTGCTCGTGTGATAGCCACGCACCCATCATAACAGCACACTCACCATTACGTAGGCAGCTCTGAACCAGTGAGGGAGCAATTTCTAAAAATACATATGAAGCAAAAGGATGGAGTCCTGCCGTAGGATCCAACGTGAGATCCCTAACCACCAAGTTCTTCACAAACATTTGCACAGATTCCGGGAATCATCTCGATACTTGGAGTGATTGTCCCATTGACCTAAACAAATGCTCGCTCTGTGTTTTTTGACATCAGACGTCATAGTCAAAAACAAAAGCAATTTCTTGAGTTGGACTTTCCCACCTGAGATGAAAGCTGCCATCAAGGTTTTTTGTTTGTTTGTTTTTGTATACAAGATCGAGGCTCGGGAAAGAGCTAACATTAATCACACAAAAAGTCAAACCGACACATAAAACACAAAATAAGGGGAGCGGTAGACAAGATGGGGAGAGAGGGGGAAAGACACAAACACAACATTTGAGAGCAGGGACATCGGGAGATGTTTTTGGAGGGAGAGGGCCTGGGGGGAGGCAGGATAGGTATAAAACGCAAGGACACCAAGGACTTCCAGGAAAGAAGTCAAAAGTCACCTCAAAAAAGTGGATTTGGGGTGAAATTAGCGGGGGTAGAAAAGATCAAGGTTTTGGATTGGGGAAGATAAGAGATGGTGGTGAACAGCCGTTTTAAAGACCTGGAGGGAGGAGTGGGATTGAAGAGAGTGAGGGAGTTTGGTGAGTTGTTGCCGCAACTCGGGGTCCGGGAAGGCCTGGATGAAATGGTCCAGCGCCAGGCTTTCCTGAGAGGCCGCTGCCATGTCCGCGTGCGCGATCCCTACTGCGTGGCGAATATCATAGACAAGCTCCCCGATGGTCTCCTGGGGCTTCCGTTTTCGCACCGCGAGCTGAGCTTTAACAAGCTCACTCTGCTGTTCAACGCCAAATCGATTAATTAAGGCCGAGCGGAGTTCTGGCAGGGTGATAGCAGCCGGTGGTAAGGCTGTCAGAATCTCCGCCGCCGCACCGCGCAGTGTCCCCAAAAGGTGTACTCCACCTTCGTCCGGATTCCAACCGTTCCCCCTACACACGTGATCGAACTGCACCAGGTATGCCCTCAATTCACTCTTGCCGTCATACGGCGCGAGTGGAACCTTATGGCCACCCGAAGGCCGGACCCCGTGCGTCGCTCCCTGCGGAGTTAGCGCGGGGCCAAACTGTTCGGGCCCGCATAGTACACTACTCCCAGGGGGCTCGCGTGCGTCCCCCGTCCCTCTAAAGACTACCCCTGTCGATGTCGATGCTTGGGTCGCCTCATCGCAACCCGCTACCCATTCCATTCTCGCACACCCCGGCTCACCAACACCTCTCACACTCCCCATGGTCGGGCATCCCTGCACACACTCTCTCTTCATGCACTCCAGACCAGTCGCACACCTCACCATTGGCCTCCCACGAACGCCCGGGTCTATCCCAACTCCCAAGCTCGTTGAACCTCCCCTCACACCATATACATTTCCAACATTATCGCCACTCACTTCGGCGCTTCTTCCTCTTCGCGCCTCCTCCGCTACCTGCAAACTCTTTATTTGGTTAGCAAGCATGTCATCACGATGTGAACACAGACCTTGTACAAATTCCATCACCTCCTCCTTTATTTCATTTTTAGTCTCCTTTCGTCTCTTTTTAATTTCACTCACCCCTTCTTCCACCTCTTCTAATTTTTGTTTCACCACTTCTATTTCCTGGTGCGCCCCCACAATTTCTTCTTCTAAGGCCACCTTCGTCGTCTCTATATGGGTCCTGACTTTTCGTTCCCTAGCCCCCAACGTCTCTACCACCTCCTCCAACCTCTTTGTCAGTCCCTCGTGTACCATCTGGCACTCTTGCTTCATCGCGATAAGTTCCTTCTTGATTTTCTTCTGTGCTGATTTCAGCCTCCCTATCAAAGCCGTGTTCTTACCCACTTGCTCCCCTAACTCTTTCTGTCCCACCGTCAGCTTCTCTACTTCCCGCATCACCTCCTCTATACCCCCTTGTAACCTAGCCGTACTCTTCCTCACCTCTTTCTTCATGCGCTGCTCACACTGCTTTACCTCGTCGCGTACCCCCGTGACCTCTTCGCTCACCCCGCACCTTATGTCCTCCCCCATTTCTTCTATTTCCCTCTTAGATGCCACCCTCATCTGTTCCAATTCGTTCTTTTGGGCGTCCATTTTGCTTTCCAGCCCGTTTTTTACCTTTTCTAATTGATCTCCCATCTTGTTTTCCAATCCTGTTATTTCCCGGGTAGATTTGTCCCCCATTTCCTTCAATTGACCCCCCATTTTATGTTCCAAATTATTTAACCCGTCTTTCATCTGGCCACCCATTTCCTTCATTTGGCCCCTCATTTCCTTCATTTGG
Organism: Myxine glutinosa; assembly: GCF_964187855.1. Lineage (NCBI taxonomy): Eukaryota > Metazoa > Chordata > Myxini > Myxiniformes > Myxinidae > Myxine > Myxine glutinosa. Next base: position 88,973,505 of record NC_136262.1, on the reverse strand, counting down.
CCCCTCATTTCCTTAATTTGGCCCTCCATTTTGTTTTCCAACCCTGTTAACCCGTTCTTCATTCCGTTCATTTGATTCTCTTGGGTGGCCATCCTGTTTTCCAACCCCACTAACCCCTCTCTCATTTCTCCTATATCATTTTTCAATCCCCCAATTTGATTTCCCAATTGCTCTCCCGTTTGCTCACTCTGAGCATTCATCCTATGCTCTGTCTCTATCATACAAGCCCTCATTTGTACCATAAAGGTGTCCATATACGATTGCATATCTACCACCCCCACTTGCGCAGCGGGCGTGGCCCTCGCCGCCATGTGCGAGGTGCCGCAATTTTGTTCTCCTGCTACCTGCCCCTCATCAATGTCCTCTTCCATTGCCAAATGTCCCAATTCTTCCCGTGGGTCCTGGGTTGATTCTAACTCCTTCTCTACCTCCTCATTTACCCCCACCGGCATCCGACCGTCTTGACTAGCCATGGCACGATGTTAATTTGGATGTCAACAAAAATTTATCCGCTCGTAATTTCGAGTGCATTAGGCGCACTTCGGGTGCAATCCCACTTCCCTGACACCAATTGGTGCAGATCTCAATGTCGGCCTTCCCCTTACCAAGTGGGGGATTAATCCCCCTGTCTTTTATCTAGCCGACGCGATCCGGGGCTATGACGTTCCTTCCGGTCAGCGCTGAATAGGGTGGTAGGCCGAATTATTCCTATTACCTAATTAACAGCGCCTCCCAGGAAGCAAGGAAATAACCCCGCCCGAACCACGGTTTTAGGTGGAAACGCCGAGCGATAGCGAGCCGTGATCTGGGCCGTTAACAGGAACTAACCCGATTTGAGCAATGCCGAATCGTGCCACGCTTACCCAATGGAGGAAAAGACTGATACGGTCGAATTAGGAAGAAACAGGAAGAACAATTGATTTATTATAATTTGCACAGGGAGAAGAAGAAGTACACACAGTGAAGCCTTATTACAATCTTAACTTATCCCAGGACAAACGGGCCCGCACACACACACACACACACACACACACACACACACACACACACACACACACACACACACACACTCACACAGGGATGTAGAAGGTTGGGGTTGAAGGTCCAGGGATGATGTCCACAGCTCGTTCTCCGGGTTCCCGACTCGCCCCGCGTAGAAGATGGTAGGACGAAAAGGGTTGAGCAGACGGCGGCGTCCTCGCGTGTCATTGACGCGGATCGGACAATTATATGGTGGGGATCGGTAAGCTGGGCTGGCGGTTACTTCGCGGCTCACGGCCAAGTACGTAATAAACGAACCGGCTGGGCGGTTATACTGGCGGTCTCGGCCGCGTGCGTAATAGAAATACCAGCGCTTTATATGCGCTCCCAGCAAGCCCAAAGCCAAATCCTGAGTGAGTCCTTGCAATCAGTCAGTATAACGGCGCCTCTCCCAACCAGTCCTCAACAATGGCGCTTTCCCACACGAAGTCCTCGAGCCCTTGCACAATCAAAGTTCCCCCAGCGAGTCCTTTCACCAATGCCAAACGTGACAGTCCTCTTGGTAAAGCGCATATACTCTCAAGTCCTGTTTAAGGGCTTTGTGCTCGCGGTTATATAGCGCCGCCCAGCGAACCCTCTCGAATCTGCCAGCCACGTTCTCACCACGCCCCTTAGGCCATGCCCACTGAGCCCTGGTTGGTTGTTGGGGTCTTACCGGCTCCGCCCTTGACGTCTGCTTGGCGTGACCACACCCCCGACCTCGCGCTCCGCCTCCTTTTCAGGCCTACCTCGTGGCATTTGGCTGGTTTGAGCATCCCAATGCGAGGGGCAATAGGGCGCAGACTGGATGGTGTGCAATGAGGTCGATTGGAGGGTGGGCTGCAAAATGAACGGGGCCTACTCTTATTTATTTCTTTTACACAACGCAGGTATCACTATTGGAAATGTCCTTATCTCACATATACTATGAAATAACTAACGTTCTAAGGTGGCCTATGTGTTGCATGTGGAATAACTATGGGAGCACAACCTTTAACCTTTGTTAATCATATATGTACACTTTCTCAGAACCGCAACAATATATATATATATATATATATATATATATATATATATATATATATATATATATATATACATACATACATACAGACTTGGCATTTAATATGGAATATTTTTTTTGCGGAGGTGAACTTACTTTTCAAGACGTCTTAGAACCAAAAGTTCATTGGAATTATGTTGAAATTATTCTAGATTTTGTTAATGTGACCTTTAAAAGAAACAAAAACCACATTTAACATTTCAAAACAAATAAATTGATCCTTGAAAGTGATGTAAACTGATATCGAACTCAATTCATGGACAGTACTGTGTTAAACTTCTGTACGTTTTCCAGAGAAATCTCTTTATTGTGCACATTAGCCAAACATTTTTTTAACAAAAACAAAAGTTAAATTACGACTGGGATTACGGACAGTAAAATTACAGTTCAGTACTTTGTGTAACCCCCACGAGCATTCAGGAGAGCACGTACACGTTGAGGCATGCTGTTCACGAGATTTGCCAAGGTTTGGACAGGAATCGCTTGCCATGCAGTGACAATAGCCTGCTGCAATTCACGCACAGAGGTCGGCTGCTGGTCCAAGTGGTCGATTTGACGCGTTAATTCTGCCCACAAGTTCTCTATCGGATTCATATCCGGGGACATGGCAGGCCACTCCATATGCTCTACACCACGGTCAGCAAGAAAGTGTTGGATCATGCGAGCACGATGAGGCCGTGCATTGTCATATTGGAAGACAAAGTTTCCCCGAAAGGCTGCACGAGCAAATGGAAGCAATGTTTCTTCCAGAATGGCCCTCTACTTGAACTGGTTCAGGTTTCCATTCAGAACAACCAGGTCAGTTTTGCCCCCTGCATGAAAATCAGCCCAAACGGTCACCCCACCACCTCCAGCTTGGACTCTTGGCACTATACAATCTTTGTTGTAGGCTTCATGCACTTGTCTGCGCACTCGGACGCGGCCATTTGATGATAGACCAGAAATCTAGACTCGTCACTGAAAGATCACGTGATTCCAGTGTCCTAGCTGCCATTGACAGTGCTCTCTGGCCCACTGCAATCGGCGCTGGCGGTGTGGTCTGGTAAGGCGTGGCTTTCTCAGGGGATGCCTGGCACGATAACCTGCTTGAACCAGTCGTTGGTTGACTAGCCTTCTGGATACAGGCACATTTGTCAGTTGCTGCCACTCAGCCCTAAGCCGATTAGCTGACTTGGTATGGCCATTGCGGAATAACCGGTGCAGCTGGCGATCATCCCTCCTTGTGGTTCTGTGGGGACGTCCTGGCCTCGGTATTGGAGTAGGGACACCCCTCTGAGCATTTCGTTTCAGGATCTTTGACACCTGACCTTGAGTGATGCCATACTGCCGAGCAATAGCACGCTGTTTCATGCCGTAATTTTGTAAAGGCACAACTCCATGACAAACAGCATTGTCGAGTTGACGGTCCATCTCCAGAGGAAGCGGCAATAACTTTTGGAGACGTGCAGCAGTTGTTTTCCACTAATACAGAACGCAACAACCCTTGTATACCCGACTGTGAAGCCAATCATCAAATGCACCTGTCCGTACATTTTGCCACGCCACCTGTGATATAATCCTGTTGTTGACTTCTTGCTGCGACAGACAATCAGTGACATGGTTCTTTTAACAAATAAATCACCAAAGTGTAAAAGAAACTCACCAGATTGATATACTGAGTTAAGAAAGTAAATCCAAGTCAAGAAAAAAATAATATTCCGTATTAAATGCCAAGTCTGTATATACGGTATATATGTAAATATGTTATTTGTGAGAAATATAGTGGGAAAACTTTGAGGATGTTTTGAAGACTCAATATCTCAGTGGGCTGTCACCGCATAAGTAATGAGGTTCGTCGGCACGAGTCCCGTGTTGAGTCACAATTTTTTCACACGAGCCCCATGCAGGAATTTACTTCCTGTTTATTAAATTGTTAGATGAGTTCATCTTCAATGCACTTTCACACAGTTACAAACACATACATGCACTCACATCTGGGGTCTGCCTAGCAGGCACGTAAGACATCGGCAATTATAAAGCTCGCAGTGTTCGTGTGAGAAATATCTGAGGATGTCCCAGAGACTCAATAGCTCAGTGGGCTGTTACTGCATAAGTGATGAGGTTCCTGGGTTCGAGTCCCGGGTTGAGTCAGAATTTTTTCACACTAGCCCCACGCAGGAATTTACTTCCTGTTTATTATATATATATGTATATATATATATATATATATATACATATATATATATATATATCCACACTATGTTATGATTACAGATATCAAGGCTCAGGGAAGAGCAGAATGATAGGGAGCAGTAGATCAATAGACAAAAAGGAGGCAAATGGAAAAGAGTGGGAGAACGACAAATGGATGCACCAGATCACACGGAAAGGGAATTGTAGAAGGGTGAGAACTAGGTATCAGCAGGTGTAGCCACATTCTATAAATTGGACATGACCCTGATGTTGCAGTAATCGGTACACAGAACACAGACCAGATGCACACACGTTGAAATGCGTTGATGCGTTGCGTCGATGCTGATGTTGATGCGTTGAATTGGTAGATGTTGATGCGTTGTGATACGATGGTTCATACACAGACCACGATGTTGTAGTTGATGAAATGGCAATTTGGTTCATGGAGTCTGTGCCACATCTCAAAGCCAACAAGTTCTTTTTATTCAGCTGCTGGTTATGCTTCATGGAACTCTTTGATCTGGTAACAGGACAGCCAGAATCTGATAATGAAACGTTTCATGCAGTAATTATTACACACAAAAAAAAAAAAATATATATATATGTATGTAGAAGAACAGCCAATTATAGTTTTGTCACGAAGACAAAGGCTCAGGTGTGACACTTAGATTACAGAGTGGCCTTCCTCCAGGGGAGTGTGCAATCATTTTCCCGAAGGTATTAATCTCTCTTTCTCTCCGAAGGAGAGGTGGTTGGATGTCAAAGCCTACTATTTGGTGATGAGATACACATCCTGCTTCTTCGTTATGCACCAGACAGATAGATTTATCATTTTAGTGCCTGGTATATCCATAACTATACTAATAATATTTTCAATACATACATACATACATACATACATGCATTGCAATTGAGCACAGTCCTTGTAGTCTCTCACCTGTGAATACCAAACAACCTTTTTTCCCCTTTTTACAATGCTCTTAAACTCAAGGAGGAGCTTGTAAATAAACCACATGTAGGAAAAAGACATTTCGAGACACCAATGTAACTTTAACATGAATATTGAGGACATTAGTTGACAACAGACAGGCCAACGCAACACAATACTGTATATGGGATTTGAATGAGAGATCTCACAGCATGAGCCGTGTTCCAATGACACCGCTAAACAAGCCAAAATGTATTTATATGAACATAGTGAGACACCTCTTACGCCCCTGTCAAAGGCAAACAGTGTTGCCAACCACACAACCATCGTCACCTTTAACTGTACAAATACTGGCCACAGCTTTCAACAGAAATATCTCTTGCCATACTTGGCGGTGTAACTATTATAGTGCCCGCTCTGAGTCTGGGAGGTCAGTGGTTCGAACCCTGGCCAAGTCATACCAAAGACTTTAAAATGGTACGTACTGCTTCCTTGCTTGATTTTCAACATTTGAAAAGATAGAGTACTGAGAAACAACCATAGGTTGGCAAACATTGCGCAGACTTCATGGGCCTTGTGGCCTGCGTTAAAGTTCCCTCCCAGGGAACTCGCATGGGAGAGGGAGGTAAGTTGAGTCATGGAGTAAGTTGAGCCACCAACTACTGGAGGTGCCAGGATGGATAGAGCTGAAAGGTTGCACCATCTATTCATCTCAAGTCACATACTTTGCTTGTTGATGAAAGGAAAAAGAAGTTTCAGACTCGAATGGCACTCAATAGAGAGCATATAGCCTGATGAGTTTGTTTTGTATCCACTGATAGGTCAGATCTGGATTCGGACCTGAACCAAAATCAAATTGATTAGTCATTGTCACACACCCAACGTATCCACCAAGTTTTGTTATAATCCGTCCATAACGTTTCGCGATATCATGCAATATGTCGTTTCTGGCCCTATACCTCAATTATGAAGAATCAGCTAAAAAATTATCGGATCCAGGATTTGGATCTTCACCAAGATCTTATCATTTCGTCCTTGTGACATACCCAACCTCTCCACCATATTTCGTCTGAATCCGTCCACAGTTTTTTGAGATATCCTGTTTACAACACAGACAAACAAACAAGAAAGATGTCGTGCAGAGCACATTACTTACAATATCCACTCCCACCCCTTTCCCCTCCCCCCCCCCCCAACCCCCCCTTCCCCAAAAACAACGTTTCCATGGAGTCATCAATTGTCCATTTCATTGGGATTAAAGTTGACGATCTTAATTATAGCTCGGGTCATTCGGATGAAAATTGAAGATTTTTCAGATGAAATTGATGATTTTAGAATTTCGACCTTGAGTTGACCTTTGACCGAAAAAAAAAAGTTGCTTTCCCAATTTAGAGATGCAATATGCAATTATTTTTCGAATTTTTAAGTCAATTGGCTGGAAAATGATAATTTTTCAGACGAAAATTGATGATTTAGAAGCTTGAGCTTGAATTGACCTTCGATCTTTTGGTCTCAAAAATAGTTGTTTTCCCAATTCATGATGCCCTATGGAATTGCTGTTTAGATTTCAAGTTAATAGGATGAAAATTTATGATTTTAGAGGTTTGACCTTTTGACATCAAAAATGGTTGGCTTCCCAATTTGCAAATCCTGTTCAACTTTCAAGGCAATTGGATGAAAAATGACGATTTTAGAAATCTGACCTCACGATGACATTTGACCTTTGACCTCAAAATCAATAGGCTTCTTCCTTATGACCAACTCTTCAATCTGGTAAAGATTTGTGACGATAGGTTTAGAATTGTGAGGCAACAAAGGAGAAACATGCAGCAAAGAAATTCCGTAGGGGGTGGCTCGACTTACCCCATGGCTCAACTTACCCCCCTCTCCCCTGTCTAATAGTAAAACTACCTTGTGCCAATTTCAAGAAATTAACAAGCATCGGTCAGTCCAGTGCTACGTTAATACGGATATTCATTGCCAGAGCTTGTTGCCTCAAGTGGCCGTTTATCCTGACACTGATCCCAGTGTTACCCCATGTGAGTGGCCATGCTCATGCTGTTTCCCTAGCATTGCTGACGTGCATCGAGTACACTTCTGGTTTGTCTAACCGAAGAAGTAACATCATTGTGAGCAGTCAAACACCTCCTCTTCTTTTTTGATTTTGAGTAGGGGGGGGGAGAGGGGTTATATTCTCACCAACTTCTCTTTGGAGGATTTGTAATATCCTTCACCACTAAGTGTCTTCAATTGATTATTCCCACTCCCATTTCCATTGAACACCCAGCATTCCGTTTTCACACAATTATAGTCTTCCTGGGTGGTTTGTGTAAATGTGCTTCAATAGCTTAACATTTGTAAAGGGAAGGGCGTTTTTACAGTCTGATGTATCTTACAATTGCCTTCACAGCTCTTTCGTACACATCACCGCACTGCAGGCAGGTGTCTCTACACTATTATAAATTTATAATAGTCACCTTTAATATACCATTCATATTGTGCCCTTGTATTGCGTTATATTCAACCTACCGTACATTTACAGGGATAAAAGCAAATACCCTGTAAAATCCTGATCCTTATAACAAATCCTTACTGTGTCAAATTGTACAGAATTCTATTGTAGCAAAGTGAATCCAGTGTTTGTACACAACTTATACACATTGTAATTTTGATTATTTAGTGATCTTGAGTTATAAGGAGATTCATCAATCAATACAGCAGGGATCATTGTGCTTTGTGCACTCCTGGTGAACCGTTTGGTTCCCCGATAAGCTTTGAAACGCATGAGCCATTGCGTTTGGTTTGGATCATGGTTATAATTGAAAACAACAGGCTGATTGGGTAGTTTTTCACTTTTATAACTCATTATGTAACAACAAAAGAATCAATGTTTAAAGCAATGCCAAACAGCACAGGGATCAATGCTTATGACGGACAAATTGCAAAACCAGCCAAAATACAATTTTTTTTTAATTTTTTTTTTTTGTATACAGAGTCGAGGCTCGTGAAAGAGCTAACATTTATCAAACAAACAAATCAAACAAACAAGCAAACAAAGTATATAAAAAGGGGAGCGGTCGACAAGATGGGGAGAGAAGGAGAGGAAGCACACAAACACAACATTTGAGAGCAGGGACATCGGGAGAAGTGTGGGAGGGAGAGGGCCTGGTAGAGGGGTCAATATATGGTTGAACCCCCAAAAAATTGATACAAAAGGTTTTTCAATGGATTCTGGTGCCATTGGGCATGCTAAATAACACACTAAAAATCCAGCAATAACACAATTTCACTTTTGTGCTTTACAAGACCAGCCAGCTGAGCTCTGTAAACGATGCCTGCAAGGAGATGTTCTGCCAAAATCATAAGCAATGGAAAACATCCCACCGACTCAGGATGCCTGACTGCAGCACTCGAAGCGTGTTGTGTGTCAAGCTGGGATCTGGAGCACCAGTCATCTGAGTCGCCAACAGACGTCAACCCCAGAGTCATGGGGCTGGACATTGGACAAAGACGGCCAGTCTTGGCTTCCAGTTTGGACCACTCAACCTATTGCCTCCAATGCCTACAATAAACTGGTCAGGTGTGGCTGCAAGAGCACGAGAGGGCCGCATGGAAGTGCACCGAGCATTGTAGCTGTAAATGTGAAAAGTAGATTTCCAGAAGACATGTAAATTTGTTTTTCAGTTATATCTAACCCCTTTGATAGTATGTATTTGAATACGCTTTTCATGGGATATTGAATTTGCAAATCCTACAAATGCTTGTTTTTTAATCTACCATATAGAACACAATGTCAGTTTGTGTATTTGTACAGATGTCTGTCCCCCCTCATTTATTCTTCTCTCAGGGCATGACAGAATTTATGTGGATTCTGTAGGTTTTAAAGGCCAATCTTTTAACGTGAGTGTGTGTTCACTACGGTCTATTTTTGAGGATAAAACAAACTCGAAAAACATTTACCATAAAAGTGTAATTATATCTCTTCTATTGGAAATGTAGACGCTGGCTTGTATACCGAGCCTCAAGGGTGGTGTACAGAAACGGTTTTTAAAAATAACAACAAATACTAGGTGGAGGGAGGTGAAATTCGCTGCACGTGATGTGCAATGCACGCAGAGTAAAATGAGCGTTCAGTTACATCTGTATGATGTCCAATAAATAAAGAAGATAAAATTACACCCGACACAAGATCCAGGCTTCAGACTTTAGCACGCCCACTCGGCTGCATCGTCGAATAAACTGTTCCAACCCATAATTTTTCACGGGCTTTTTACTAGTATATATATATATATATATATAGGGAGGTTTTAAGGCCATTTTCCCCGCTAGAGCGGGGGTTAGCCTTGCGGGTCCCATGACAATCATGGTTCCCTGTTTGAGGCAATGTTTTTATGGCCGGATGCCCTTCCTGACGCCAACCCTTAGTCGCCTCTTACGATGCGCAGGGATACGGTGTACCTATTCTAAACCGGGGTACACACCGGGATGACTCACCCTATATATATATACGATATATATATACATATATCATTGAAATGTTGATGCAAATAATTTGCATATTTACCTCCACCACCAAAGGCGGATGGAGGTTATGTTTTCACCCTTCTGTCCGTTTGTTTGTGGACAAGATGTCTCAAAAAGTTGTGGACGGATTCGGACTAAATTTGGCAGAGATGTAGCGTATGTGACAAGGACGAAATTATTAGATGTTGGTGAAGATTCGGATTCGGATCCGGCTACTAGAATTTTATAAGTGATTCTTCACCATTGGGAGATAGGGCCAAAAACGATACATAGCAGGATATCTCAAACAGTTGTGGACAGATTTGGACGAAACTTGATGGACAGGTTGTGTGTGTGTGACAAGGAAGAATCGATTGGATTTTGGTAAAGATCCGGATCCGGCTCGTAGAATTTCTTATGTGATTCTTCACCATTGGGAGATGAGACCAAAAACGATACAAATCAGGATATCTCAAAAAGTTGTGGACGGATGTTTTTGATTTAATGTGATTCTGTATTGTGATTTTCTGGTTTACTCTGGGATACAAAACGTAAACTGTTCACCTGGCGGAGGTATGCTCTCTACTGAGTGTCGTTCTAGTTTATCCATGTATCCATGCAAATTATACACATCAAAAAAGCAGCTCATATCACTATGAGGGAAATTATATCCTGCGTGTGTTGGTTTAAGGTGCCATTCTTAGATCTATAATCCCCAATTTCTTTGTCAGTAATGCATGTATCGTATAATCACCTGATGTTGAAACATCAGCAAAATACTATGCATTTACATGAAATTTGTATAAATTTACATAAAAATTACATTTGAAATGAACTAATCCAAAAGCAAAGTTTGCAATATGAAGGCTCTGAATAGAACAAACATATATCCAGTCCCAAAAAGAAAAGCTGCCAATTAAATACATACCTGTGCATAAAACTCATATAAGACATTCATCAATTAAAAGTTAACATTGCAATATTATTTTTCTGGGCCAAACACGTATATCCACATTTAAAAAAAGAAGCTGGCTATATACTTTGCTATTGAAATACCAGAGAATATGCTTAAAATGCATATAACTTGCATAAATTATCATTTAAATCACAGTCGTCAATTACAGATATCGTGGCACTTATGGTAAAGTTAATGCTATTGATATTGTTGCGGATCTCCCGAAGCCCGTTCCCGTTACAAAGGGGGGATTAAACCCCCTTTTCCCCCCTGGGTCTTCGTGTCCACGAGGCCGAATCGCCACTTCCGGAGCAAGCGTGAAAAAGGGTATCGGGTCAACGTCGCACATACCTTTAATCCATGCTGCCACGAAAGCGAGGACCGAACCTCGCACAAGCCACGCTTAATCGAGTACGTCCGAGCGGTATGCGTATCACGTGACTCGTGCCGTTACTTTTATGGAACACGATTCGAGCGGTTCTAGTCGTACCATGCGAGGCCAATCAATGGAAGGGACGGGAACGGTCAAATAAGAGGAATAACACAATTTATTTACAATGTACAATAATCAGTATGAAGGAAAGGGGACACAGAGCAGAAGCTTAACCAATTTAACTTATACCCAGACACAGGGCCCACTCACGCACACGGGGAGAAGAAGAGAAGAAGTCCGCACGCCAAACGCGCTTTGCCGTCGGTCGCTCCGGGGCAGCTCGCCCGGCGTGGCTCTCTGGCAGTCACGGCACGTATGCAGGAGAAGGCAGGCAAGAGGAGATTGCGCGTCTGTGGCCCTGCACGGGTCATCTTCTCGAGTGCGCGATTAATAGAGCGCAGAGCACAGGGTACGGGGCACGGGGCAAGTTCGTGTACAATCTCGATAACCGGCAATGCAATTGACTCGTTCTCTTGCGCGTTCTCTCTCTCTGACTCAATCAATGCCTCAACCCGAACTCCAACTCACTCTCACACGGGCTCCAACTCATGGGCTGCGCGACTCTTAACTCGATTCTCACTCAACTCGAACTCAACTTGAACTGAGGTGGGGGGCGCGGAGCAGGGTTTTATGGCTCCGCCCCGGCCTTACTCGAATGTTCCATGCTCCACCTCCTGTTGCCGTGGTTAGCCACTCCCCTCAAGCTCTGATTGGCGGCTCGCGCTTACCGGCCACTCACTCCTGCAGCGCCTCCCTTCAGCCTCGCCAGACTTGTTCAGGCCTGCCACGTGGCATGCTAGCGCCAAAAGACTGCCCTACTCACGGGTCTGCTCAGCGCAAAACTAACACAGGAAAGGACTACGCTTACATTCACTAAGAAATAACTGAACTATCGCGAGGCTTCATGTTGTGGTGCGTCTACCTACGAGGGGGATTATCCTTTATTCCAAAACCGTAACAATATAAATGACACCCAGGAAAAAATGGCGGCGCTTTTTGTCTGTCCTCATAATATAGTTAAGCTGCCCTACTAGTATATATACATATACATATATATATATATATATATATATATATATATATATATATATATATATATATATATATATATATATATATATATATATACTGTGTATATATATATATATATATATATATATATATATATATATATATATATATATATATATATATATATATATATATACAGTATATATATGTATATATATATATATATATATATATATATATATATATATATATATATATATATATATATTATAATAGCCGTAGATGATTCTGTCTGTCTGTATGTTGGGTGTCTGTCCGGGGTGTGGCTTACTCAGTTTGCAGGGTAGCTCCACCCATAGCTCCACCCATTCTGGGAGTGGCTTCATATAATTATAAACAAATATCCACCATTTTATTAACTCGCATAGCTTTGAGGCGCTGTTTTGTAGGCCCGTGGTGTCTTGCTCTCTCTCCCAGTTTTATTTCAAATCAAATTCGATATATCATTTCATTTTTCACAGTCGCTAACATAGTTTTAGACTCGGTTGAAAAAAAACGGGAAGAAAATCCAATGAAAGTTGGCGTTTATAGAACGAAATGAATTCTCAAACGCCTGTAACTTCAAGGCCATTGAGTCTCTCTCACGCCTTTATCTCCAATCTAACTCACCATATGATTTCATTTTTATCGATGGTTTCAGACTCGGTGTCAGCAATAATTGAGAACATTCCACACACGCGGGAAAATGCAGAGATATATTTTTTTAAAGCGCGTCATGGTGTATCATACACAGCCCAACATGACATCTACGGCAACGTGTCAATATATATAAAAAATTCGCTTTTGCTTTTCCGTTAAGATATATTACTTTTTCGTTTGATGACAGTCGTCACAAAAACGTCAACAATGATGCCGACATATATTTCTTCGTTTTTATTTCATTCAACATTATTAGCCGGAAGTAAAATATGTTTCAGGAAATTACCGAGAGATATTTCTTCGTTTTTTAAATTAGTTATGTGCGAATACACTTTAAATAGGTTTATTTGAAATCTTTAATTTTCCACAATATAATTTACTTGCCATTTATCATTTGATGATTACGAGATAAATTCCCCTTGAGGATCGTGACCATTCATGCGCTGCGTGGAAACTTCTATTTCCAAAATGAATGAGACGATCGATGAAGAACGCAGACTTGAACAGGATGTAGCAAGAAAACGAATGAGACGGGCGAAC